>NC_137607.1:54975477-55115477 GCF_963280865.1 Gymnoscopelus braueri | reverse complement strand
ACACACTGACACATATGCATACCCACGCATGCACACACACACACACACACACACACACACACACACACACACACACACACACACACACACACACACACACACACACACACACACACACACACACACACACACACACACACACACACACACACACACACACACACACACACACACGTAAACACTTTCTAATGTTCTTAGCCTCCTTTTCATTGCTCCCCTCCTCCCCTCTCCTGCTTGTCACCCAGCACACCACGTCGTCAACTGAAACAAGGTCACACGTCTCCGATTTTCAATCTGTTACTAGTATCGTTATAGCAACGTAATTGTAATCAAATGTGATCATGTGTTTGGGATTGTTTGTTTCTATTGATAATTTTCCATTGGCTCCTTGTTTGTTTTTGTTATTTTTCCACGAGACAAACAATGGAGTCGGATATTGTATCTGCTATTACAACGATGACCATATTCACAACACCTGTCAACAACATCCAAAACATATGTAGTTGGGAGAGGTTCTGGGTAAGATTCTGAAAAACATCATTCAAAAACGACATGGAAATGAAATGGAGGGGCGGTGGAAGAAAAATATACCTAACTTGATTCAAGTTATGCAAATGTGTCTTTGGATGGATTCAGCTTGATCTATTCTTCGCTGCGCGGCAGTGTCGCACCATGACACCTTGTGAACTTGTAGATTGGCTATTTTCGGATGAGTATGAAAGGCTTTTGGCTTTGGTTTCACACTGCTCCACTGCATCCCGCTGTGGAGGTTACATTGTTTGGACTGGTTGGCGTTTCTTTGCTAGCTTGTGATAGCACACGAGGGCTCATTTACATAGACACACATGTAAAGTATCGTATTCCTCACTCCAATTGTCTCCACAGTCTCATGCCGAGATGTCCATTGTCATGTGGAAACCACAATAAACTCAGAAGAAATAATAACAGGGCTCTTATGTGTTCGTCACGTGGTGTATGCGCAGAAACATAACTCGTGTAATTTTTCCACAAGCCCGAGCCAGATCGACACAGTGACACTGACCGCATACTGTACAATGCAATACCACTAGTTTGGAAAACACTGAGTAATTGCCTGGGACATAATTGATGAAAATAGGAGTCATTATCAAGATCCTCAACCGCATCCTAGAGAGAGAGGGGGGAGATATAAACAGAGATGAACACAGAGAGGGAGGGAGAAGAGAGAGAGAGAGAGAGAGGTTGAGGGAGAGGGCGAGAGGAGGCTGAATTTCAGAGTTTCAGTGCTGTGCCGGATGCATGACCACTTCTTCCAAATGTTGGCTTCTGCTGTGTTTATTTATCTAGCCGACCCACTCAGAGGTGACCCCTGGGGTGAGCTCTGAGGGCAGCTGAGTGTGTTAATTCACACACACACACACACACAGACACAGACACAGACACAGACACACACACACACACACACACACACACACACACACACACACACACACACACACACACACACACACACACACACACACACAGAATATCAGGCAACAGCATCTAAAAATATCACAGTAGAAAAGGCGGAAAAATACCAGGTTTGTGTGAGAGAGAGAGAGAGAGAGAGAGAGAGAGAGAGAGAGAGAGAGAGAGAGAGAGAGAGAGAGGGATGAAGAGGGACCTGGACCAAACCCACTCTCTCTCACCTCTTGATGCTTACCGCACCCTGGCCAGTGAAAGGCGGGCTTGTTCTGTACTGTTTGCTGTCTAACCTCTGGCTCCAAACACGCTCTCACACACACACACACACACACACACACACACACACACACACACACACACACACACACACACACACACACACACACACACACACACACACACACACACACACACACACACACACACACACACACAATACAGTATATATAGTGCATAAATATATAAATAACACATAAACAAACACACACACATATATATAGATACCATCAAGTCTGTAATCTGCTGCTTACATACCGTACAGGGCTTTTAGTGGAGGTTTGCCATTCCTCTGGCCGCTGTGCAAACCACTCACACACTATACAGCCAATATACAGATGAACCACTCACACACACTATACAGCCAATATACAGATGAATCCCATTGGCATTGATGCTGTCACCACAACTAAGCTTAGCTTAGTTGTGGTGACAGCATCGTAAGCTTTTCTGCGATGAAGGTTTTCATAAATTAATTCAGGGTTTCTAATTTACACAGAACAGTACAATCCATATACATTCAGCCTCCATAGCCATGACTGGCAGTAAAATCCTCAGTGTTCATTTATCAATTTGTAACTCTCAGGGCCCTATCTTCCGCAGTTGTAATTTTTACGGCCAGCACGTTATATAGATAACGTGCTGGCCAAATTATTTTGCGCCCATCTAGTGCCAATGGGCGTGTTGCTCGTTAAAAATGGAATTCGACAGGTGTGGGCAGAGCCTTTTCTGGCGGTTCTGGACAACAGCCTATCCGACCGACGCTGTGCACTCAACCCCCTCGGGTCGTCTGCGACGCGTGTGCCGAATTTTAAGTTGGTCGGTCGACTTCAAATTGTAAGATGGTAGCCTATTACACAAAACATAGATCGTTTTTGTGCTCAAATAGCAGATACATTTGTCAAGCACTTGATTTAATTATTTATTTTTGTTGGGGGGAGAGGCTTTTCTGCCTTTATTTCGATAGAACAGTGTAGATTGACAGGAAGTGGAGAGAGAGTCAGGGAGTAACACACAGGCGTCCGTTGGGCTCAGGAATCGAACACGGGATTCACTGTCAGGCTGCATCAGAGCATATATGGCATACGCTTGATTCTTTATTCATCCTATTAATAAGAAACTATAAGACGAACAGTGAGGAGCAACAGAGAGGGAGAGAAAAAGAGATTCATTTATTTCAGTAAGTAGCCTGCCTACACGTTATTGCTGATGGAATGTGTTCTAAAAAGTAGCCTAACTGGGACTGAGCATGTGATTATTAATTTGATATGTCAAGTTATCACAAATGTCTTTGAGGAGACATTAGGCTAGGGTGATTCTGTCTGCAGTCATTCGGACCACAGCAGCACGTTTGGTTCACCTCTCCTTTCCATGTGATGTTCTCGGTGAGCAGACAGCTTTTGATTCCCCTGTGTCTCCTGACTTCATTATATCACATTATTAATGTTGCTCCCATAGAAGATCAAATGCAATTTTCCTCAGCAGAAAAGTGGTTGCATCTCCTCCAACTTGCTAAATCCGTCATATAAATAAAATAACAGTTCTCTATGATGAAGTCTAATTTATGTTATGCCCAAAACACATCCATGACTAATCCAGAGTCTGAATACAGCCCCTGTGCGCTGTGCGCCCCACTTCGCACCAAGATAACGTGCTGTTTAACTAGCAACATTGGAGGGGGAACGTCCCAGATGCAATTTGCGCCCTGCGTTCTGTGCCCGGAGCCATAGATCATCTAAATTGGGCCCTCGGAGTTAAAGTCTTACTGTGTCCATTTTTACTGTGTCCAACATCCATTTTTGTATTTATTTTTGGGGGGGGGACCTCTGATAGTTAGTTCCGCTATGTGTTAGAACTGCGATTCCCAGAATTCAGTTTGAAACAAAATTATGCACTGTTCCAAAATGAATGCTGCATGTGTCCTAGCATCAAGGTTATTTTGTAAAGCAATGACAACATTTTCAGAAAGATGTATTATAATTTTTTATTTAATCTTTATTTATACAATAATCTCATTGAGACCTGTGGTCTCATTCTCAAGAGAGACTAGGTTCAGAGAGAAGCAGCAATTAGCGACGTTACAGACAGTAGGCCTACATTCAATACAGAGACAAGATAAAAACTTAAATAAATAAATACATTCCTGGAACATTTCCGATTCCTGTGTCTTTTTGATGAGTGTCTGGGCACACACTCGCGACTAAAATAGTTTATAGAGAAGCTGTCAAAAAACACATTTATGTGGAATGGTTATTGTGAAAAATATACCAGTGAAAGATTATATATATATAAAACTTTTGTTTAATTGAAAAAGTTACACAGTACGACTTTATATTAACACATTTTACTGTGTACACTGAAGGAAGTACACCCACTCAGGAGTAAAATGGGAAAGACAGGGATGGTATAACTCCATTGCTTGGGAATTTTAAACAGGGGAAAGTTGGCATCGCCCGACATTTAGTCTCTCCTAAATTCAGCCATGAATATTTCCCGCCTGTGGAAAAATGACTCGCCTTTCAATCCGGCAGAACCAGAGCATTTAGACAGAATTATAGATAGATATAGCGTGCTCTCGTATTTTAGGACAGGTCAAGATTTAAGTGCTTTGTGGCCCCCCTGGAATTCGATTTCACATAATCGCTGGTGGCTTTTGTACAAAGAAATCCCCTCGGGTCATATTTTAAATGCAAAACGTTTCTCTTGCACGGTAAACTTGTTGAACGGATCAGATGCACAAACAGTCCGTTCCGTGACTTATGAGTGGTCAAAAGAATTGGGAAGAGCTCAGACACGCACACACACACAAATGGTGGAGAAAGACAGAGCCCATTTCAATGGACTTTCCTGCTGTCAGAATGTCTGGTATGCATTAGCCACAGACTCCAGTGGGATAGCTGGATCCACAGCATACGCACACGCGCTCGTGCGCCCACACACACACACACACACACACACACACACACACACACACACACACACACACACACACACACACACACAAAGAAAGAAAGAAAAGAAAGAAACTCCCATCATCGTCTAATACCCAAACACCACATGCATAAAGTCTCGTTGAGATGAAGAAGTTTCTCTTATAATAAAACATATCCGATATTGTTTTCTGCAGCACAGTATGTTGCAGCAACATCTGATTAAATAGACCAGAGAGGTAGCTATCAATAGATATGACGACATAGGCCTAGGCTTTAAATCAACCACAACATACACACACCCACAATTATATTTACCTCCTTCTAACAAGAAATATCCCCCTATAATTCCTTTTTATCTCTCCCTTTCCCTAAACTCTATTGAACTCTGCCCTCTCTCTTACATTGTGACAGCACAGCAAAGGTTTTACACAGTATGAACGAATGACAGGAAGTCCTATGTTTGTGTGGGTCACCCTTGCGAATGTAGTTTGTATAATGTGTGTGTTTGTGGGTCTATATACAGTGTTTGTGTGCCCGTGTGTGTGCATGTAGCTCAGTCACTGCAAACATGGTGAGGATGTTAAACTTTGAATGAGTGGGCAGTGACGAAAAAAACAACTGTTGTTTCCCCATGACAAAGCCACAGAAACGCGAGGCCCAAATGAAATTGAACATACTCCTTGTTTGCTTTCGCTCAGTGCCAGATGGCTTTGTGAGAAATGTACTGCCATGTTCATAGTTTGCCCTCAGCACAATTATCCCCATCTCAGAGCAGAAAGCTATACCACACCACAGCTGTAGAAAGGACAAACTCTGGCATTCCTATGCCTATACTGTAGCCATATGCCTGCTGCGTGCCTGCTTTTTCGTTCAAATTCAAAATTTATCGTAATGAAAGTTTTCTTTTATACAATATAATACTATTACAGATGGTGAGACTGAATTTAGCGCAACCTCGCACCGGATAAAGCCCCAAATCTGTCTTTGAGACAAATCTGCCTGCAATAAAGGCACCTATACAATATGATCTTCAACTCAAATTATGAGCCGTAGTCAGAGCAACGCATTTTATTTCCTTACTCTTTTTTTTACAACAATCAAAACTACCCCTTGGTTCTCCGTCGACGTTGCCACTGCCCACCAAATGTTGCCTCTGTGTTTCCTTGTAAAACATAAATGGTCCTTTCAGATTGACATCACACTTTCCTTAAAAAAAAAACCTAAAAAAAAACATGCAGTGGAGAGAGAGAGAGAGCTGGAGAAAGCCACGCATGCTGCGATCAAAGAGCCAACGCCAGGGAGAGGGGACCACAGCACTCCCACAAAGTAGCATGAATCCAAAATCTGTATTGAGAGTCTGGATGGCAACATGGAAGGTCCAGTCTGGGAGTGGGAAGCCATGCGGAACACTTTTTACCCAAACTCAATGAAGTCATTTTATAAAAACACAACAATTTGGCCTCCTTGAAACAAGCCTAGAGTCGAGCGAGGAAGCTTCCAGCTACCAAGATATTCAAATCTATATCATTTCCGTCGAGTACTAATACTGCTAGGCAATCATTTGCTGTTATGTTTCACTGTTATTTGTGCAAAAATAACCGATCTAAAAGCTCACAAGATTTTAGATCTGCTAGTTTTGGCGCACGACAGTGTCGTTCAACACTGTGTAAATCAGTGTTGTACGACACTAAATAAAGTATAAATCTTGTTGACAGTACTGACCTGGATTCACTTGCGATGTGGCGGCTCCTAACAGGTAGAGGAGTATGAGCAGGGGAAAGAATACGTCCCAAAGGCGCTTCATCCCAAACACATGTACGGAGACAGGCTTCCTACCTGCAAAACATACAAAACAAGTCGGTTAGCCATGTGTATAGGTTTAAATGGCTGCAGATGATACACTGTAAAATGGTTTTAGTTTTTGCTGTTGTTGTTTTTCCGAGTAGGAGGAGGAGAAGGAGTGTTCACTTAAGACTGGTAAAAATGCATCCAAAACACTGTCACTGTTAAATTAACACCATTGAAAGTTGACTAAGTGAACATGGATGCCTCTTTTTAAGATCTATTTTTGGAATGTTATGCTTTATTTCAAGTAGTTCACTGTAGAGTAATCTCTCAAGACAGCAGAATCTGAATGGGTTCCCAGATTTACTATAGAGACAGGAGAGGAGAGAATTCAAGCCTCGCACTCACTAGGGGCATATTGTCCGTACACCAAATGTCAAAGCCCCCAGGCTCCCCTGGATGTCCCTTTTAAAGCAATGCCTTGCTTCCCAACATGTGGGTAGCAAGGCATTGGGAAGTAGTCTTCTAAAAAAGTCTAATGCCGTTCACTGAGCAGCTCCACTGAAGAACCTGGTGGTTAAGTGAATTGCTCAAAAGCACTTCAGCACTCAAGTGGTGCTTAAAAGCATAGTTCATTCATTTTCCCCACACAGGTTATAGAGTATGACGAAAACGTTTTGATTCAGTGAACAACTAATACTTGCTCTTCTGTAATCGAGGAAGCCAGACAATTACACAGATCCATAAGGGGGAAAATGTGAGTTTTTATTAGAATCACAATTTTAATTCAATCAATAAAAGACAGAATAACTGCCACCTTAATGCTTTACCACTCTGTTAAATTATATTGAAGGGAGAGTACAGCAATGGCTGTACTGTCCCTGGCAATGGCAAAGTAAAATACTTATTGTTAATTTAACTCCTATATAAATGGAACGAAATGAGTTAAATTAACACTGGAATTTTACTGTGTACAACGAAGAACTGTTAACAGTCTAAATCCGATTAGTATGGAACAAATGAATGGAGCAACTAATGACAAATAATTCACACAAGAATAAGAAAATTGCTAAATAAAGTTAGAAATAAATAAATACTTGACACAACGAAAGTAATAAAGTGGGAGGAAAGGACAAATGGAATGACATAGTATAAGAAAGTGTGGGGGGGGAGAGAGAGAGAGAGAGAGAGAGAGAGAGAGAGAGAGAGAGAGAGAGAGAGAGAGAGAGAGAGTCAGAAAAGTCACAGACATGACCTCAGCTGGCCACCATGCCGCCCCCAACTGACCACTTGGTCGAGCAGCAGAGAAAGAAACGGAGCACATCAACATCATAAATCTACAAGCCCATGGTTCATTTATGATGTGCGTGAGTAGACCCTAAAATCATGGAACAAGTGAAACATTTATAACAGACATAGAAGGTAGGAAAACCTGGTTTTACGTCAAACATCCTTGTGCCTGTAATAAAATAAATAAAACAAAATGACAACATTCTCTCAGAAATACCTGAATACTGTACAAGTGAGGAGAAATTCAAATTCAAACCAAATTAAAAAACGCACCTGGGGTGCAGACCCTGCCCGCACCAACATCTCTTGTTATATTTCTCTCTGTTTTTGAGAGATGGTTGATTATGAAAGTTTAACATTTAAGTCATACTGTGTAACATTGTATCATTTTAGGACACCCATTTTAGCTCTGTTATCTTTACAGTGTTTGTCTATAGGGAAGTACTGCTCAAAAGGGAATTCTGCAGGGTCCTATAGAGCAAATGGTATTAATTAACGTTATTTAAATAAATACATTTCCGGTACATTTCCGGTGCCTATACAATTTAATGTCGGGGGCAGACGCTCGCAAATAAAAATTGTGTTTAATAGTGTTTAGAGAAGTTGTCAAAAAAATTATATGTGGAATGGTTATTGTGTTGTGGAACATATATCAATGAAAGATTATATCAAAAATGACCTTTGTTTAATTGAAAAAGATACACAATATGACCTTGATGGTCACCTTGACCTTTGAAACCATAGAGTTATAATATCTAGAGAGCGGACAGCCCCGTCCCCACCTATTGATTTCAATGAAAGTTGCTCACCAGCACCCGGAAGTATACTCTTCTTCCAGGATTGGCTCCAAATTGGAGCCAATAGAGCAGGCGTACTAGCGTTTTAGACGATAGAAGTATGCGCAGTAGAATTATAAATGCAAAAGTCTTGCAATACCAGATTTTCAATAATCCAGTTCTGGGGGCTTGTTTGAAACCCCCAAAGTTAATAGTCTCTTCGAGGCAGCCTATCTGTCTATCTGTTCTCTTCTCAAGTTATGTTGTTCAGACACACATACTGATACTGTACACACGCACGGCGACACACACACACACACACACACACACACACACACACACACACACACACACACACACACACACACACACACACACACACACACACACACACACACACACACACACACACACACACACACACACACACACACACACACACACACACACACACACACACGACCGATTACCCTGTCACGCATCGCATACGGACAGGGTAACAAGCAAAAAAAACACAAACAAATAAAATGACTCCTATTGTACGAACACTACTCCCAATGATTTGCTGTCCTTTGATGTTGGTTAGGTTTTTAAGATCAATTATGAGACATCTACATAAGTAGTGTGGCAAGGAAATAATGACATGCTGATGCTGATGAGGTGTCCTAGTGGCTCAGTAGGTTCGCATGTGTGCCACATAACCTCAGTGCCTACGTTGTACAGTATGTCAGCCCCACATCTTTGTCCTGTTTCCCTCCACTGTGTTCTTTGGTAAAAAGAAAAAAAGAATCTAAATTACTGATCTGGATTGAATCAGACAGCTGTAAAATATTAAGATTTTTTCACACAGGCTTAATGGCCTGGTTAATTGTTTGGAGAAACCAGTAGATATATGTGTTTGCCTCTCCTTAAGCTATTGTTATGTAAGAGAGGTTCATTTTTTTTCTTTCTTTCTTTTTTTCTCCAATGTCGGTAATCAACCGTTATGTAACAAAAGTTTACAAGAGAAACTGTGTGTCTCCTTTTTTAATGAGGAAAAAGCTATACAGCACAGCAGTTTCATTCTCTAAAGGTGATGGCTTTTGTGGCACCTTTTCTATCTAATGACAGCAACAGTGGTATGAAATTTGAACACAACTCAAATGACAATACAAAAACGTTTCACTGTTTTCACGGTTTCACGGTTTCAAAGGCCAAGAACGCAGTAACTGTACACTAAAGTGTGTGTGTGTGTGTGTGTGTGTGTGTGTGTGTGTGTGTGTGTGTGTGTGTGTGTGTGCGCGTGTGCATGTGCGCGCGTGCGTAGTTGCGTGCGTGCCCGAAAGTTTTCCTGGTATTCATGCCTGGCCAAATAAAACCTTTCCCCTGATGTTACAGCGTGGGAGTAACAGAGGAATCTACATTGTATGAGAACGGCACTGTACAGCGTAGAACTTCAGCGATCTCTTCTATGGACTATACTGGGTTTCACTCACAGTCCACTCTACTGTTATCGACCAGGTAACTACACTGTAAAATCCTAACCCTGACAGTGCACGAATTTAACCCATTAAGACCTGAAGCCGATTTTACAAAAGTCTTCTAAATCCCAACAGTATTCTTTAAAAAACTTATGTTTCTATATCAGTGCTCGGTGCTCAAAATTTTTCATGTCAAGGAACCCCAAAATTATATGTATTTTGCCGCCGACCCCCATCTCAAAATGTGTTGTTCCAGGGACGCCCCA
This sequence comes from Gymnoscopelus braueri, assembly GCF_963280865.1. Taxonomy (NCBI): domain Eukaryota; kingdom Metazoa; phylum Chordata; class Actinopteri; order Myctophiformes; family Myctophidae; genus Gymnoscopelus; species Gymnoscopelus braueri. The sequence goes on along the minus strand of NC_137607.1, from coordinate 55,105,245 downwards.
GAAGCAAAGATTTGAGTTAAAATGTTCGCTTTAAAACAATATATTCAAAGATTTGCATACATTTTCAAGATTTTTCAAAAATAGCAGATCTACAAGCTCATAGCGCGGCACTCGGTGCCGCGCTATGAGCTTGTATATCTGCTATTTTTGAATAGCCAAAGTGTAAAATAATGCTTTTTTAGCTCAAATCAAAAAGCTCCCAAAAACTATTTTATTAATGGCCTAACGTATCAACCTTATAGGTCTTCATCAGGCAAACATTGTGCCATTCATAAAATAAGTTTTGAGAGCTTTAAACCAGTGTGCGGATTTTTCACCTTCTCCAAGTGCACAAACTTAACCATGGATCATGTTATACACTCTCAAGAGTTACAAATGGATAAGTTAACTGAATAACTAATCTATATACACCAAACACTATTATGCTCCAAGTATCTCTCTGCTTTTCCAATCTTTACCAGGGCGGGGACACAGAATAGGAGGAAATACGCGGGTTAATAAGGGCTCTGGACTGACTGGGATCCTTAAAAAATGACAGGTCCAGTGTGATATGTTGTCATGGAACCAAGAATTCCAAGTGGCTCTCCTGATCTCCACAGACAATTATGAGCTTGTCTCTTTAAAGTGGATCTCTCTTCCAACCCACTGACATACATATAAAAGTACAGGTTCCTATACGCTGTATAATTCTGACTATGGGAAACAAATCCAGAGCTGTTGGTTTTGAGCCGCTGCCCAAATTCACTCTCGTCGTGCCCAGCAGGCTGGGGCTTTTCACGATACTTGATATTAGAGAATAATTTCCACGTCGCTCCATATTGCCTGCGACAGGTATTACACATTTTCTGGTTTTGGAAATATGGGTATTGGTTTTTTAAGCAATAAATAATCTTTGACAATTATGCAACAGTGACTCGAGGATAATGGCTACATATCCCATGGCTCAGTGGTGTGGATCGAAAGGGATTATTTTTCACGGCGTGACTCATGTTCAACCCAGATTTGGCACAAACAAGGGAATGAACTCTTTCTCATGCTATTCAACAAAAATGTGGAATGCCCTACCCAAAGGAGTAAAGGAGTGTAAAACGCTACTCACTTTCAAAACTGCCCTAAAGAATCACCTTCAGGAGGCTGCAATTCCAAATTGGCCCCTGTCAAAGTCTTAACGTACCCCCCCCCCCCCCTCCCCTCCTCCTAAAACTGTCTATTGTACATATTTCTTGTTTTTCATACCAGTAACCTGTAAGCTGATTGTATGACATTCTGCATAGTAGTGTATATTTGTATGTCTTCTTAAATGTCATCATGATTTGAGTGCACAGGGATCTAATTTTAAATAAGCCAAGTGCTTTTATGAGCGATCCAGTTTAGAGGACCTTGTATTGTGAATTGTACTTGCATGTACTTTTACCATGTCTTTCTAAATAAAGTATTCAATCAATCAATCAATGGAGTAGGTGAAAATTCTAGAAATGGCTCTGTCTGTCTGTCTGTCTGTCTGTCTGTCTGTCTGTCTGTCTGTCTGTCTGTCTGTCTGTCTGTCTGGAGAAAATCTTGCAAACTGCTGGATTGATCAGCACCTAATTTCTTGTACTACTACTTACGTAGGCCAATACATGTTTTTTATATATTTTTCAATTTTATTTTAAAATGGATAGAAGTCAATGGCAGTTGAATCGGGCTGAAACCTTGCCCAAATATGGAGTCATCCTTCATAGAAACGTCATGGCCACATGAAGTCTGAGATCCACATGGAAGCCACACCGTTATTAGAAACTGTCTTGTTTAAAGACAATTTTAAGGCATTGATTGATTGATTGATTGATTGATTGATTGATTGATTGATTGATTGATTGATTGATTGATATCTTTATAGACAAAAATGCATATAACTGAACATATATTTGCATATCTGTCAAAAGGATAAAACACAAAAGATCTCGAGAGCTTATTTCCATTGTGGTCCATTCACTATATACTATGACAGTTCAATGAATAGGAGAGAGGAGTTGACATTTCACACAGGTCATGAGCCAAATTCACAACCACTGTATGTCGGGCAATGCCTATGTGGTATACGAATTAAGTGGAAGAGCAACCAGGACGGCCCAAAAGTCACATACTGAAAGAAATATGCTTAAGAAAACCTATAAAGCAGTCATAATGCAAAAATAACATCAAGCTAATTAAGCAAAACCACTGTTAATGGTTCTCCTGCAGAGTTCTATCACAGTATGACGTGCCCTATTCATTGTGCCTTCACACATAATCTTATTGCTTTTCATAACCCCATTTCCTATAGCCTTAAGTTACAGCCACTTCCCCACCGAGACACAAGGTCCTTTACAGAGCCTAACCCTTCCTGGATTTGGAAAGTTAATGAAACAAAAACAGCTGATGACTTGTGTGTATTTGAATGTCGCAAATGTGTTTACCATGTGCCGGAGAGGGCATTTAAGTGAAGGCCGCCTGTGCTGTGGTGTGGAGGAAAATCCCTCCATGTTTCTAAGGACAGAGACTCTTGGAATTGTAAATTGTTAAAAAGGTCTTTCAGCTCCAATGTTTAGAAATACAAAGACTCACAATCATCTTAAACGTGATCACAAAGTTCTTAATGATTGACGGTAGGCCTGAGGTGATTTCCTCTTGGTCTAAGTACTTGGGTTCCCCCTTGCACAAAGCTGCAGTGATCCAAACTGCTTCTGAGAACCATTCCGTAGTACCTGGAGTTCTTTCACAATTTAACAATGGAAACATTCTGAATGGATGACCTCTGGCGAGTGTAGAAGAAAAGTGGGAAATGGATTCATTGTGTTTAAATTGTCTTTCTTTGGCCTCTCTAAGGTCACAGCTGTATTTCTCATACCTGTGTGAGAAGAGGACAGCTGTTATTCCATAACAGGCCCTTTGCTATAGTAACATCAGAGCAGTGACACACAGGAGAAAGGCTTATGGGCTCAGGCCCACCGTCCTGCATGGAAATGTTTTCTCCATTCTTATTTTACAGGAACACAGAAGGAAAAACTGATTCACACGTCCTATCTCAGCTCCTATGAGCATGCGCACAAGAAAAGCAGGATACTTTTCGGAGAAGGACTGCGTTACAAGAAATACACAACGTCACTAGACGGGGTCCTTTTCTAATAAGCCTAATCACTCATTCAACGTTCAACACCTGAAACACGTCAAGTGTCAGATGCAATTTAAATAACAAGTTTATGTTTTTTTGTCTGTCATCTAACACACACACACACACACACCCCACACACACACACACACACACACACACACACACACACACACACACACACACACACACACACACACACACACACACACACACACACACACAGACAGAGAGAGAGAGAGGTCAAAAAGTTGCAACGTCCTTCAGAAGGAAACGTAGAGAACGGGACAAACAAAAAATCTAAGTAATTATACTATTCTCACCTGTCAGTCAGAAGATGAGGCAGAAAAACATAGCCTCTGGACCCCCTGTTATTCAGCACAATTTCAACATACAGCAAATGGTTGGTGTCCTTCTGTAAAGCCACATAGGTCAATGATTGAGTAACGCTGGAAAATTTCTTCAGGGAAATGGTCCTCTCCATGAAAGAAAATAAATACATTGCGTTAACCGCACCTCAACGCTTGCAAAGTAACCGTCACCCAAAAAAGCAATGACGGGACAGGAATATCTCCTGGCAGGTATGTCAAGTATTTACCAGGAGAGGCCAAAATGCAGGGTTTTATTTGGATGTTAATGGTCTGAGGTAAAGTCTGCTCTCTCCTTGCAACCATGATGCCCAGTTATACCAGGTCTGTGTACTGTCCTCAGGAGAGAAGAGACCAACGGTTTGTCACACACCTCCGACCAGCTGACCACAGCGAGCGGACCGTCCAACACAAACAGGTCCAAGAAGAGTGATGGGGGGGGGGGGGGGGGCAGAGGGGGAAGTGTAGGGTGTGAGGGTGTAAATAGAGCATCGGCAATGGGAAAAGAGAGGGGATTTGGGTGGATTTGGGAGGCAGGCGAGGGAGGGAGGAGATCATGGAGATATAGAATAGGCCCTTTACAGGTTAAAGCTGGGGGGGGGGGCAAAATAAAATAATTCATTGCCATTTTTTTTATTATTATGCAGTTACAGAGAGTGATGTTTTGAGACCATGCTTTTCTTCAGACTAAATAGACATAACAATAGACGGCATCTTAAGTACACACAACCAATCATAGTCATGTGATTAACACAGTGACACAGGTGTGTGGAGACCAATGACAATGACATAATTCACATCAATCAGCACATAATACAACCATCAATAATGCTCGTGTGAGAATAAAGCACAGTGAACCTCTAATTATCTGAGCAAAACATCAAGCCAGATGGCCATCATGACTTCAGTAAAACTAAAGACGCGTCCTTCAGCAAAGATTACGAAAGATGTCATTCTCATTTTGGTAACTAGATCAATGTACAAAATGTAGTTGTACAATGAGAGGCTGTACAAAGAGGGATTTGGATTGTTTATTTCCTTCTTTCAACTCTCTGTATTCATACACTAAATATACAAAATCCTTTCAAGTTCTGTTGGCTAATTGGGGATTGTTGACATAAAAACATATTTTCTGTGGTATTTGGAATAAAATGGTCTGCACTAAAATATACAGTATGTTAAACATTACATTATAGTTTTTCTGTGGTGAGGATTGTCCTGTGATTACACTCTTTGTTTTCCTCAACTGCGGCGAAAGCCTTTTGTAAGGAGATAGTTATAGTTCGATATTTGCTTTATGATTTAAAGAAAAATGAAAAAAGTAATATTTCCAAATACTATTTAGGAAAAAGCTCACATTCGTCTTTCAACATGTTTAAAATATTAAAGAGGTGGTGCCATGGTTTTGCACTTTTTCTGTTTTTCATGTGTCTATGAGGTTGATAGAACTTCATTAAGCCCCCTGGTGGTGTTTTTATGGTGTTTTATGTCTTCTCTGACTATTTTGAGTTTCTTCCTGGAGGCTGAAACCTTGAGGGTCAAACGTGCCAATAGAAAAACAACACTTTAATGACACAGTAAAATTATACCCTCCCCCTCATTATCATAACACAACAGGTGTGGGCATGAGGAGGAGGAGGTACTAGGACAGGTGGGTGGTGCTAAGGTGGTGGAGGAGGTGCTAAGGTGAGAACCAGGTATACTTAATGAACTGGAGGCGTGTCCACATAAAAACATAATTTTAACACTTTCTGTACACTTTTTTGAAAAAAATCTTCCTCCTAGTATAACCATAATACCTGATGATTATGTTTTAGGGGGGGAAAAAATCTCTGAAAATCACGGCACCCCGTCTTTAAGACCACGCTAATATAGAAACAAATACTTCTCTCTCTCTTTTTAGTCGTTTTAGCCAATTAATTCCTCCCCACACACATTTGTGTGTTGTCACTGCTGTTGTCTCCTCCTGACTCACCTGCCAGTGAGGAGCCCCCACCGGGAGGACGTAGAGCCTTTGTCCTACTCCTCCCGTCCAACACTCCCCGCTGACAGGTGCCGCCCCAGCCCGTATGAATACATGCAGTGACATCCCCCTCCCTGCTCTGAACACGGGCCAATTGTGTTCATATAGACGCTCGACAAAGCTGGATGGATGCACCGCGGTGGATTCCAACTCACAAGCTGTTATGCAGGCACTTTACCACTGCACCACACGAGCTCCCAGAAACTTGTGCATTCTTTCTTACAACTTTTTCTTCATATGCAATATAGTATCAAGATAAGAAACACCACTTGAACCCCAGCATCCATATTCTGTCGGGGAACATTAGCCAAAAATAGCAGATCTACAAGAGATTTGGTGTAGAAATGAAAAAGCGGTCCAAGTACAGTAGTACGGACAAGTCCGGTCCAGTTTACTAAGTCTAGAGGGTTTAAGTGTTACTGTATTTGTTACCAAATTGTGCTCAGTAAGATACCAAAGTCTTCCACAATATCCATATAATGAAGTACACTATACAAACTAAGTGACTTTTGTGCCCAACAGAGACTCTAATGGATGTCAGCGAGGATTAGTGTCATATTTGGGGAAATAGAAGCCATAAAGTCAGATCCATTAACTTGTGAAAGCTTTCAGAATGGGAATGAAGAAAAGTCCCCCCAGAGTTGAAAGTGTGTGAAGCAACAACAACAAAAAAAAGCCCCAAAATGAAACTTTGCTGAGACCCATGCTGACATGCTGAGACCCTGTGAACGGAGTGCTAAGAATCACAGAGCTGAGCTGCAGACAAAACATCTGGAGCCCAGGGGGATATTTTGTCATCAAATACACTGTACATCCCAAGTGTAACCAGTAGGTCTGTGAGATTTGATCAAACTCACAAACCTCAAAATATGTACTATACAAATACATGACATTTACACAAGCAATAATAACAAAGGTTTGGAGCTTTGAGTCAATGCTGGTTCAATTCACATCAAATTCTATACATGCCGTTCCCTTCCTAGTTCCTATACTGACCCTCCAGGCTTATACTATGCTCCCAAACTTATGTGGAAAGACTCATAAAGCAAAGTTTGCATGTATATTACAACACCAGAATGCTGTTTAGCCCCTTGATGAAATATACAGCCTTTTCCCTGCATAAATGGTTCTTTGTCTTTGACACATCTGTCTAATTAAAGACAAAATATGTGTGTATGTCTGCATGTGTGTTGTGTGTCTGTGTGAGGGGTTCAGGGAGTGTGTCTGTGATGGATGTGCGTTTCTAAGGGTGTGTGGAGAGTGCACGAGTATGTGCTTGAACTTCAAAGTGATTGATAGTGGGAGTTAGGTAAGTGATATTTTTAAAACAAAAAGGTTTTTGTTAAAAGTTTAAAGCACTATATTCTGAAAGTAATCATTGCTATAGAGTGTTTGTTCAGTATTAACAGGGGTCTCTCTGTCTCTCCAGCTCTTTCAGGTGGGTTGCCAATTTAACACACAAGCTATTTAACACTTATTTTAGCAAAGAAAAATCACATACCCTATGTGGGTGAAACAGACTTTGGAGAGGAATGCACCAACTAGCTCATAGTAAAACTTGCAGAACTTCAATATACTCTTTTTGGAGTTGAACTAAACAAGTGTCAAAATATCTCCCCAATCTAATAATCTAATACTAAACTAGAGGAAAAAGCCGTTCAAGCAGACCTCACAACCATCAATATTAAGAGTAATGACTCCATATCTCAAAATCTTGTCATAACGTACAATGGCACTGATATTTGCTTTTGCACATTCTCACAGACAGAAAATAAAATGAAAACAACGATGCTTGATCATGGTTGGGAAAACTAGAGAGTTAGATCCACTTGAACACCGGACATCACATACTAAGGCCAGCCTTATGCTGGTCATGTTTTTACCCTGCTGTCGTTTTTAACCTGAACCGGAAAACAAATTACAACACTTGTAGAACGGATATTTTCAATGAAGAGATTTGGTGTAGAGGGAAAAATGAGGGGGGAAAGTATAGACCCCTGTGGTACATCGGTTAAAAATATATGGCATGTCATTTCATGACACAATGTCAGTTACTCACCTATACTGAGATCTGGCTCCAAATGTAGTACAAGTAGATATATGCGAGGTTGAAGAGTCCAGTTATAAAAGCCATTCAGAACCAACTAACAGAGAGCATTTCACAAAGCACAACCCCAATCCTCCCTCACTGGGCCTTTGTCTGATTTCCAACATTACTGCATAAACACCGTGCATAGAATGTTGATAGCCACCGAGCAGAGTTTATTGTATCAACCCAGCGTCTACCGTTACTGAAAAGGACGACTATTGACTTGGATTTCTGCTGCTGGGAAAAAGTCTGCTGCCCATAAATATCAGTTCCCTCTTGGCCAGTCCAGGAAGTGGTGAAGGACAGATACTCCCTTCAGAAAACCACAAGCCCCTGACTCCCAACTCCAGTGCTCCAGATAGCACCAAGAATCACCTACAGTACTTTAGACTTCAGAATGTGAGGGCAAATTGATAACGAGACATACTAGTATTAGTGATATTTCAATATTTTTGCCAGGATTTAAGAAAGAAAAACATAATAAGTAATGCAATAAAACAACACTAACTTAAATGCGGCAAATGAGGTAAACTTAAACTTAAATGACTGTAGAAACGTCACTCACACTTAATATACAGACACACTTCTCTTGCTATAGTCAAACTCACAACCCCCTGGAGACCATGTGTTCAAAATAAATATAAAACTAACACACATTCATTAACGACTCCATGTTTTCCCTCAAACGTTCTCACGTTGCAAATGTAAACAGGACAGTGTTGTTGTTTCTTTTCTTTTTTTTACAGAAACAGTCCTATATTTTCATGGAAGCACTCCCTCCTTTCCCTGCAACATTGGCACACAGAGCCACGATGGTGCACCACTTGAGGTCATGTACCCTGGGAGACCCCACTGGGTCAACAACACACAGGGTTTACCTGGCATAGTTGTCTCTGTCATTGTCTCTGACACCTGACACGCATTGAGAAATTCGCGTCATGCGTGTCCCCACACACGCACATGCACACGCACGCACGCACGCACGCACGCACGCACGCACGCACGCACGCACGCACGCACGCACGCACGCACGCACGCACGCACACACACACACACACACACACACACACACACACACACACACACACACACACACACACACACACACACACACACACACACACACACACACACACACACACACACGCGCACACGCACACGCAACAGTGTTACGACTGGAAGACTTATACTTAATTATATAATATATATATTCTGTTGCACGGTGGTGCACGTAGCAAGGAAAACTGCATCGCGACACGTTGTGTACTGTAGAACTGCTATTACCACCAAATGTCACCAGTGTACGGCAACGTATAAATCAGGAGACTTATGGAGCTCATAGAGCTTGTAGATCTGCAGTTTTCTAGCAAGGGGGACAACGACGTACGACAGAGTATAAATCAGGCAATACCCAGTATTGTACCCGGTGTACTGGTGTGGAACCACTGAACATTTCACTGAATAGCCACCCAAAACCTGGCCAGGTACTACACTGTCAACAGGACCTTGCATGCAAAGGGAGAGGGGAGAAAACGCCAAGGTCTAAAGACCAGAGTTACCGAGCTCCTGGAATAATATCTCTCATTTCATGACCACACCACTCAAATGCCGCTCATGCTCCCAAGTAAAATAGACTCACACCTGCTTAATTGCACGCATTTTATAATTTTGGACTGGTGCAAAGTGAGTTTCAAGGTAATTATTGCATCCTCAAATAATCAAAACGTCCGCCAGATGAGTTCATTTAATACCCCTCAACTTCAAAGCAGTGTCCGACTCTTTAAGATCTTAAATTCATGCGTTTTGATTCACTAACTAATTCATGCTTTTGCCTCATGGAAAATGTACTTAAGGCAACATGAAGAGGAAAGTACCGCAGATGCTGTCGTTCATCTTTGCTAGCAAAACATGCAGGTGGCAGCCATTCATTTCATTGTGTGTCAGTCTCATCATGTCTGTCCTTTTTTTAAGACTTATTTTTGGCATTTCATGCTTTATTTTCAGATAGGTCAGTGTGGACAGACAGCAAACCAAGGATAGAGAGAGGAGAGAAATGGGAGACGGGAGTCGTTTCATACCCGGATCCTGGCGGTCTCAAGAAGCTTATTGACCTGTGCACTAACTGACTGGGCCACCAGGGAATACAAGAACCCTCGCTCCGGGTCTAATTCGGTGACCTCGGAACGGTCGCCACCAGGTATTCCTAAACGTAACCTCAGTAAAACTATGCCAAACCCTAACCTTATTCCTAAACTTTAACCTCAGTAAAATTATGCCTAAACCTAACCTTATTCCTAAACTTAACCTCAGTAAAACTATGTCTAAACCTAACCTTATTCCTAAACTTCACCTCAGTAAAACTATGCCTAAACCTAACCTTATTCCTAAACTTCACCTCAGTAAAACTATGCCTAAACCTAACCTTATTCCTAAACTTGACCTCAGTAAAACTATGTCTAAACCTAACCTTATTCCTAAACTTCACCTCAGTAAAACTATGCCTAAACCTAACCTTAATCCTAACCTTATCGTCAGTAAAACGAATACAAGAATAGAAGAACCGCTGGGGGCGAGTGGTCCACAAAAAAAAGGGGGCGAGTGTGTTTTGGGGCGAGTGTTCCGGTAACCCCACCAAGTGTCCTGGTTTAATCCTGCAATGGTGTCCTCATCTTAATGGTAATGTTTAACATCCTAACTAACTGTAAAGTACATAATTCTGCATCATCAGCTGGCTGTAAATCCAGAGGCAGAACATACCTTACACATTACACTGTGTAGAATAGTAGCTACAGTACATTGTTGGACATTTGGATACACGGAAATTTGGATCCAAGAAAACCGCTACAACACTTCAATTTAAATTAAATACAATATCCATTCCTATTCATTTCATTCGTACTGCTATAGATTTGAGACGAAAATACAGTAAATAGCTTCTGTGAGGATATAGAGAGACAATGCCACGTGGTTGCTTGCATTTCTAGGCAATAAAGAACAACATGCTCTAGAGATATATGAGCTGTTAAAAACCAGGCAGATCTAATTAGCAAGGAGACAAACAATGCACAGAGCACGTCTACTACTTAAGTCCATTGCTTGTGTGTGTGTGTGTGTGTGTGCGTGTGTGTGTGCGCGCGTGTGCGCGCATTTACAGTATACGTACACACAGCTCCAGAAGCATGTATACGTACACACACATGCACGCGCGGCCAACTCTTTTACTTTTAGGAGTATTTCTTATTTTCAATAATTTTACTTCTACTCCACTACATCTCAGAGGCAAATATTGTACTTTTTACTCCACTACAATTATTTGAAAACTTTAGTTACTAGTTACTTTGTAGATTTGAATTAGTATTACAAAACATACATTAACCACTTCAGCCCTATATAAACTTTGGCTATTTTCAAAATATTTTAATACATTTTATACATACTGTATGTTACCTTGTGAAACGGGACATTCTGCATAATGAGGTACTTTTACTTTTGGTACTTTAAGTATATTTTGATGCCAATACTGTTGTACTTTTACTCAAGTAAATTTGGAATTCCTGACTTTTACACAGAGTATTTCTACATTGCAGTATTGATACTTTTACTTAAGAAAAACATTTGAATACTTTTCCACCACTGCGTATACATGCTTCTGGAGCTGGGCCTAATTAAAAAACAGTACATCCATATGTACCATGACCAACCATGTGCTTTCCATTATATCCTCTTGTTTCACCCGTTTACGGCTGTAACACAGCATCACAGGTATTTTATTTTTATGGGAATACATGAAATTCAAATCAAATGTCCAAACTGGAGCCAGGTGGTGGCATGTGTATAGACTAGACTAGAGACTGTATGTGCGCCTACAGGTAGGTCTGCAACTCTGCATAGTATGTTACCAGTGGTGTAAAGTAACTAAGTACATGTACTCAAGTACTGTACTTAATTACAATTTTGAGGTATTTTTACTTTACTGGAGTATTTCCAATTTTCAGTACTTTTACTTCTACTCCACTACATCTCAGAGGCAAATATTATACTTTTACTCCACTACAATTATTTGAAAACTTTAGTTACTAGTTACTGAAGTTTGTGATTATTATTACAAAACATACATAACCACTTCAGCCTTACAGTATATACATTTCGGCCATTTGAAAATAGCCGATCTACAAGCTCACAATGTGTCGTGATACGATGCATTGTGAGCTTGTAGATCTGCCATTTTCAAAGGATTTTAAAACATTTTATACATTTGAAAACTTGTGAAACTGCATGTTGAGTACTTTTACTTTTGGTACTTTAAGTACAGTTTGATACTAATACTTTTGTACTTTTACTCAAGTCAATTTTGAATTCCGGACTTTTACTTGTAACATAGTATTTCTACATTGCAGTATTGGTACTTTTACTTAAGTAAAACATTTGAGTACTTTTTCCACCACGGTATGTTACATACATGTGTGCGTGTACTGTAGGTGTAAAAAAAAAAACACAGATAGAGAGAACACACCACAGGCAACAATCCCCTATATGCTAATGTATCACACCTGGATGAGGCAATTAATTAAAGAAGGGCCTTATACCACCTACTGAAGCATGAAGATATAACCTGTACATTCTGCATGGTGCTCTACAGTCTGTACAATACGGTGGAGAATAGAGAGACACTGTTCCATAACCCTCCTTAATTTTTGTTATAGTTTATTTTTTATTTTGTTTTAAGTGAAGTATGTCATATGGTGACATTTATCCCTGCCTACATCTAATAAAGCAGACATGAAGCTTTGAGCTCTGAGTCTGCTACTGGGTCTGCTTTGGTTTAGCACGACATCCCCCTGAGCTGTGTGCAGCTGCTAGAGCACCTTCCCTGTGGGTGCCGTAAGCATAAGGTACCTTATAGTCGCCCTAAGGACACTTGGCATGCAAGTCAATCTGGAGTCCCTCGTAAAGACTAGCAGCTGATGTTAAGCAGTCATGAGCGAAGGAGGAAATGAGAGGTGGCAACAGGACCTGCTGAAAGTGCACCTGTAGCTGTTATGTGTTCACAGCCACATCCAGTGCCATTTTCCATCCACCACCTGCACTGTCCCAATGTAAAAAATAAGAAATAAAAAAAAAGATTTCAGGAAAGATTCATAGCCAATAGACGTGAATGCCGGGCTATGAAATGAAACAAAATTCAATGCTCTCTTTGTTATGTAAGGAGGGACAGCCTACACTTTTTAGCCTGGAAACCCATTTTGATTGAATATCCAGGGCCTAAAACTTTACAGCTACACTGTCAGAGTTAAATCAAGCACCACAACTTTAGCCACTGGAAAAAGAATCTGCCCAGGCCAAGAAAATCGTTTTTTTCCACCCCACCCCCACCCCCATTAAAGCTGTGATCCATCTCTAGTATGCTGCTTAAATCAAGAGCACACATCTCACAGACAGCTCAACAAAACCTGCTGTCGACTCGAAAACAGAAGTAAACAAAGCTGACCAACATACATCAATATTTGTACAAATAGTAGGATCTCGTCATGTTTACTAAATGCTACTTTTTGTAGTATGTGGTACTTATGTGCTTGCAGTTCAATGTAGTGTCGTCATACTATGGGTATTACTGGCTATTAGTAGCAACAAGAGCCAGTGAGGTGTGCTGTGTAAAAGATCTTTATAACTTTTGTCACTGTTTGCATGCCTGTGTGGCAAATGCCAATGAAACCAGCATTATGTTAATAGTCTTTTCTATACAAAAAGCTACTTTACATCTGTACAATGTTTTTTTTGGTCTATTCAATTCTGTGTCTTTGGCTGCTTTTTGCAGTGGTAAGTTACAGCTGTTTACCTTGCATGAAGAAAATCAGGAAATGGCATGTTCCAGGCTGCTATGAATTTAGTCCAGCGGACCACGTGGAAGAACCCCAAGTTCCTCAGATATGCATTGCTAACATAAATAACAGACGGTGTCCATCTCTTAATGGCCATTCAGATACAGACTGTAAAAACGGAAGAAAACAGAGAGTATGCTGTTGTGGAATATAGTATGTCATTCGTCAGTGACAATTCACTCTTCACAGCCCAGGCTATCATTAGTACATGTTGACAGGCTGTTTCAAGGTGAAATATCACGTTCTGGCGTTCTAGGAGTGTGAGGGTGAAAGAGAGAGAGAGAAAGAGAGAGAAGGGGGAGAGAGAGAGAAAGACAGAGAGAGAGAATGGGGGAGAGAGAGAGAGAGAGAGAGAGAGAGAGAGAGAGAGAGAGAGAGAGAGAGAGAGAGAAAAAAAGAGAAAAAAAGAGAAAGAGAAAGAAAGAGACAGACCTTCTGGCAGAAGAAGGGAGTGTGAGGGTGTAAGACAGAGAGACAGAACGAGAGAGAGGGAAGAGAGAAAGAAAGAGAAAGGGGGTTGAGAGGGAAAGAGAGAGGGAGAGAATGAGAGAAAGAAAGTGGAAAGATTTAGACAGACTGTTCCAAAGAGAGACAGTGAGAGAGACAGAAGGGAGAGATTGAGAATGAGAGAGAGAGGCAGACAGACAGACAGACAGACAGACAGACAGACAGACAGACAGACAGACAGACAGACAGACAGACAGACAGACAGACAGACAGACAGACAGACAGACAGACAGACAGACAGACAGACAGACAGACAGACAGACAGACAGAGAAGGAGGGAGGGAGGGAGTGACCAGAACGCAAAACTGACTTTCTCAGGTGAAGCAAGAAAGTAAAAAGAAATACAGACTACAGTATTTATGTGCAGTCTAAAGGTCCTTACACACCGGCGAATATGCGAATATACGCAAAATTCGGACTCGTTCCGAATAATTAAAAGACGCTTTTTCGCTTCGCGAAACTGATGTGGACGCTTGCATTGACTGTATAAGGTTTTTAAAAAAAAAGTATTTATTCGCATGAAGAATTCGCCCCTGTGTGTAAGGACCTTAAGGCTTGCAAATAACTGTGTACACATACACAGTTATTTGTGTGCAATGTGCATGCGTGTTGTATTACTGTTGTGGGGAACAAAACGGTTAAATCTCTGGTGTTTAAAATAAAGTCCACGAAATGCGCACTCTCCCTTAAACATGTTACCTAATCTCAAGGCCAGACAGGCAAATGATAAATCACACTGGAAATAGTCACAACAGAAGTAAATGTGAGTTTTCAGTTACCGTATAGTTATGATTGTATCTCTGCGGTGGAAAAAGCTTGTTCATCTTCCGGTCTTAGAAATGGACTTTGAGTCAGACAAAGGACAAATAAGAGGCCAAAACTCAACATCAGAATAAAGTGAGACACATGTACACCCTCATTTAGACTACATGTAACCTAATCTGCCTGGATGGGTAGGCGAAGGGAGGGGTACTGGTTAGGGCAGGGTCGGAGTTCAGGCACGTGTGGGATACAAAGTCAACAACGCGGTATTTTAGGCACAAGGTTCCTTGAAATGCTGCTATTTATGTGAAATTACAGTATGTACCTCTGCCACCGAGCATGCTTCCTCTTGCCGGCCCAGAAGCATTGATTTGGAAATGCATCCAATCAAACAACGGTAAAGCAGGGTTGCAGCTAACCTATGTAAGCACTGGGCGCCTCCACTGCAGTGTTTTGAAAGGCGGGCTGAAATTACAGCCTTTGCTGTGGAGCATGATTAGGGCCTGTATGTGAGGATGTCAGTAAGACTCTGGGCACCGGAGGGTAGGGCTGCTAATTGAAATGACATGTCTGAGGGAATAGTGATAACACACTCGTAATGCATCCAACTGCTCATCTAGCCACCCTATACTAGATCTATTTGTCTCTCTGTCTGTCTGTCCACCACTCACTCTGTCGGTGTCTCACTTTCTGTCTCTGTCTGTGTGTCGGTCTTGCTCTCAATCTCTCTCTTTTTTCTAGACTGTGTGTGTGTGTGTGTGTGTGTGTGTGTGTGTGTGTGTGTGTGTGTGTGTGTGTGTGTGTGTGTGTGTGTGTGTGTGTGTGTGTGTGTGTGTGCGCACACGTGCGTGCGTGCGTGCGTTCGTGTGTGCGTGCGTGTGTGTGTGTGTGTGTGCGCGTGTGTGTATGTGAGTATAACTGTGTATAACCACGCATCAAATTTCAAATTCCAAGTGAGGCATTTGGTATATTTCCCTGTCCGTCATAATCACTCCAATCTGCTTTTACAAAGAGTTTATTTACACTGATCAAGCTAGTTTCCTGCCTCCTCCAGTGCAGTCTTAGAGGGGTTTAATAGTGTCACATCAACACTGGATTGGACATCAGTTTCAATGACAGAAGAAGAAGAACTGTGGAAATATAGCCACCATGAGCATAGCATATAGGTTAGTGTATATTACCTGAGGCAGTCACTGTAAAGCTCAACAAGTCTTAGCTTGACTACCTGATGTGCACAGCAAAATCCTTAGAGTACAAATTAACTCTTCAAGTGTAAAAGTGGAAACGTATGGGGCCATTGTCAAACGATCACTCAGAATTGTGTGGTGTACATTCCTCTGTTAACTTAAAGGACACGTGGAGATATCAGGGCTCACAGTGAACTTAAGACAAATGTAAATACTGTGTGCTGTTAATCCATGTTTACACAGTCATTTATAAACATACGTGAATGCCTGTACAATGCCTATGTACTGCAAGTGCAGTTATTATTACGGTGCATACGCTCACATGCACGTGCCCACACACACATGAACGCAGACTTGCACATGAAACACGCACAAGCATACTTCCCAGAATGATATTAGGTTCAGATACCAGGCTGACCACTTTGACCACTCCATAACAAGTGCTTCATTGACAAAGTCCCCCTTTTCCATAAAACCTGCTGTTCAGATTCCATAGCTGGTTTGCTACTGTACAAAAAGCCAGTCAAGTCCATACGTTCTCTCAGACCAACATCTGCAATAATTATTTTCCGAAAAAAAAAAAAAAAGAAAGTCTACTGGGTGACCACATTGTTCAAAGTGTCCCTGGTTGAATGAGGCCTCTGTGTGTGGAGATTTATCACCCACATACCACATGAGGACACCTGCATGCCACCTATGTACCGCCTACGTAACACCTACATTACACCAGAGCGGCTACATACCACTTCCATGACCCAGTGAGACGTGTATTCTAGGGAAAAGATTTCAGAGCTGCAGTAGTTGACCGTGCTTGCATTTGCTTTGACGTGATGAGTTAATCACAATGAGCTTTTTAGAGTCTAAAAGTCTATTGTCTACGTTTTTGACAATCCAGGAAGCAGTAAATAAGCGGTTGGGAATTAGGTTTTCAGCAGTTGCTCAACTTTTCCACAAGCATGCCACAACAAAGCGAACAAAATTGATGTTTTCAGCTGGAAGCGAGTCAGACAAAAAGGAGTCACATAAATTCTAAATTGTACAAGACTAAAAAAACAGAAACAATTTCTAATATCTCTCTGTGGACCTGAGACACATTCTTATGACAAAGAGCAGAGGAGAGATGAGGTATAGACAGCAACAGATTATACTGTATATATATACTGTATGGTATACACTACTACAACATATAACAAAAGTATATTTCTAGAGTAATTATATGGTGAAGAAATGAAAATAAAATTTTACCTGGAGTTTTTTTTTTATATTAAGAGAAACTTTCTCAATGGCAACAGTTTAAAAGTTTTAAATCCTTACTCCTGGTTAAAGCTGAAAATACGTTTCACATTTTAGTACAACCACAGATAATGAAACAGTAAGAAATGGCTTCTGTATGAAACAGCTGTTCATGCAGCGGGAGCTGCTGAGTGGAGAGTGAGCATTAGGATTTCACTGAATTGCTCTGCTATCCTCTCTTCTAACCTGCCATGCAAACAGCAACAACCTCATACTGTACGTAATGTACATGGCGTTCAGATGTATAATCATAACAGCATTGAACACCTAAAGAGAACGAATCTGAGGGCTCTGAGAAAAAAGAGGCTCTGCAAAAAGCAGCACATTGCAATCTCTCTCCGGTTAGAAACTCCAAACATTCACAGTCCAAAGGCTAATAAGTTGGAGAGAAAAGTAGGAAATCTTACATTTTGGTTGAGAGAAATGCAACTTACTTCTGAGATGTTTCTTCTTTCAGTACATTTGTTCAGAGATGGATACAGATCTAGTCCAGTGAGCGTCCCTTTGTCAGGAGGCTGGATGATACAATCCAAGCCTTTCTCGCTCTCTCTGTCTCTCTTGGTCCGTCAGTTGCCTTCACCAGGTCTCACTGGGCTGATGTAAGACACCCCTGCGAAAAGGAAAAAAAGAGAGGGAGAGGAGAGAAGAGAGAGAGAGGGGGAGAGAGGGAGGGGGAGAGAGGGAGGGGGAAAAAACTTCACATTCTGAGGATTTTTTGGGGGCATGCCAATGTCCCAGAATTCCACATGTCACACATAAGGTTTCAATTAAAGCAGAATCCAATGCCCAATCAGAATTGATTGATTGATTGATTGATGTAGTTTATTTAGAAAGACATGAGAATAGTACATGACAGTACATAACAGTACATGGAAGTACAAATTCACAATACAAGGTCTACTAAACTGGAAACCCTCATTAAGCATTATGCTTGTTTAAGATGAGGACCCCATGCACACAAATCATGATGAAAAGCTTTATGCATCTTGAAAAGAGTCCTTTCTTTTGACAGCTTGGGGTATTGCTCAATCAATCATTGATAATTCAAGGTAATGTTTCCACTGCCATGTTGTAATTTTGTTGGACTGAGTGTATATTGACCTGTCAGATTAGAAACATACAGGGTGTATGATTTAAAGATACTTAAAGAATGCATTAAAGATTTTAAAGTCACCCATCTATATGGATTTGGTTCAAAAATCATCAATCCATAAGCAGTAGGGACCATTTGTTAAAGTTTACCGTTGGCCTAATATTCTACTGTAGGTGCCATCAAAGATAAATCTCCATGAAACCATCTTGAAGGGAATTCACTTCAAACTCAATATAGGAGTCACATGGTAGTTTAACAGAAGAGCCTAATAGTCAAAGCAGATCTGTGTACACTAAAGTATCAAAATGTAAGAAAGAGTTCATCTTTTAATGATGTCATAGAACAAGTGTTCCACTGCTTATACGGACAAAAGTATTTGGTCATACCAAAGACATCAAAAGGGCTCATTTAGGACTGTGAAGGTTTCGATAAAACATGACATAATGATCACAGGTTTGAATTTCCTTTTAAATTGCACCCTTTGTCATCCTTGTCATCCCAGGTGGAAAAGCAGTGTTGCCACACAATACAACACAATGAGCTTTTTGCAACTCATCTCCTTGAAGGAATTTGCTACATTTCAATGGATGCAACTTTATTGCAGGGCTGGGTGATAAGGACAAAATTAAATATCAAGATGTTTTACGAAATACCTCAATGTCAATTTTGTGAAGAAATTGTGGGGATGACTATTGGTGTTAAATGTGCAGTAGGCTAAAGTGATTTTTGTTCAAATACGTTTTAAATAGTTCTATATTGTGATTCTAGAACAGGGTGCCACTTCTCCTTTGAATTCAATGGACGCAGCCGCCATGTTCTATTCTGTCTATTACTTTCAATGGTGTCCACGTGCCCTAAAGAGCAGGAGTCTTCAACAGGGGGTCCGGGACCCCGGGGGGGGGGGGGGGGTCCTCAGAGTTACTACAGGTGGTCGCCAAATCTATTCTGGGTGGAACATTCACCAAAATTATTTTCTGTGAAGATTTGACTTTGACATCTCATTGATAACAAAACATTATGTAAAATACATACATTGTCACACTATTATCAAAAGGATAAACTCAAAAAAGGCAGCGGCTTATTTCCACACTATAGGGGGTTCGGATTTGGTACCTGAGAAATACAGGGGGCTTGAGTATTAATCTGACTTATTAACTTATTCTGGGCATCTTATTACAATTTATTTGGGGGGTGCTGTGCTGCTGGTGGACCAGGAGGAACAGGTGTAGTCAAAATGAAATTGAACCAGAGCCCCTGTTAAAATTTCCAGCACACTTCTATTAAGAAAAGAAGACATTCTCCCAAGGAATCTGACTCTCTGGTTGACCTTAGAGATAACGTTTTTGGCCATACTCTCTCTGGATAGCCTGTCATCTAATATGCAGCCCAAGTAGGTCACCTCCTCCTTAGCTGCGATCACATTCCCCCACCACCACCTTGAACCCCACTAGGGATCTCCTTAGTCTGATACTTGACCCGAAGAGAATCGATTCGGTTTTACCAAGGTGTAGGGACAACCTGTTGTCAATCTGATCTTGGTAAGCTGATCTTGGTAAGCTGATCTTGACTATGGGATTTTTCTTTTTCTTTTTCGTCCTGATGCGAGACCAGAAGAGCTGCATCATCGGCTAAAAGGAAAAGATCACAGTTAAAGGCTGATTTCATATCATTGACATAAATCAAGAAGAGTGGACCCAAAACACTCCCTTGGGGGACTCCGCACGTTGGCTGGAGCGTAGAGGAGATGGTGCCGTTCACTTCCACCACTCCAAGGCCTTTAACTTGAACAAAAGAATATTGTGATTGACGGTATGGAACGCCTTCTGAAGGTCCAATAGAACCATTCCACAATATTTACCAGCGTCGACCTCAGCTCTGATCAAATCTGTCAGGTACAACAGAGTAGACAGGTGCATGTGAAGAGTTTGGTGTAGAAGGGAAAAAAGAGCAGACAGAGGCAAAAAAAAGAGCAGACAGAGCCAAAGATCACGTTTTGATGGTTTAAGTGGTTAAATGCCTGAAAATACACATCAACAAGAATCCAACATATTAATAGAAAAGATAATGTGTCACATAAGTCTTCACATGTCTATGAAGCTATGAAAATCGATGAAAAAGTTTAATCTGCAACACAATTGTATACAATAAGTAGTGGGGGTCCCTGCTTCATCTCTCTCTCAGCTAATATCGATTGATATCGATATATGAGTATATTGCCAAGCCTACTAAATTGTTTTCCTGGGTCAACATTACAGAAACGGTGTTGTTTGGAATAAGATATTTCATTCAAATGAAATATATTTCATTTACACATATTAAAGTATAGTATACCAGCTCAGTGCGCCTTGTCCGCCCTGAGATTGGGACGTTGTTGGGGTTCAATTCTCCGGCTAGGTCATAGCAAAGACTATGAAAATGGGACCCAATGCCTCCCTGCTTATCAAAGGTTGGATTGGGGGTAAGTACCTGCGATATAGCGTCATGTCCAGTGGGTGCACTTGTACATCATGGCTGGGGGATGTACCATACCTCTATGGGATGTACATACTTATCAAGCCGCCTCATCTCCTCAGTAGCATCAGTTGCATCTGCCCTATGGGTCACATATGGCCCAGAAACCATTGGTTCCTAAGGCTACTTACTTATTGTATAGGCCTACATAAGTCTAGTATAAAATATAGTACACATATTTACGGCAATGGCGGTAACTCACTTTGTTTAACACGTTTATGTTTTGTTTTTATTTTATAAAATGGATGCCACAGTACCTCAAACCATGTGTAAGCAATTCCCAAGTTGTCCTCAAAAAACTTGCCCTCATTCGCTGTGCATGGATGAGACGCGTTGTGGAAGTGCTGGTTTTGGTTCACGTGTTACCCGTCCACCATGGCTGGTCAACTTGGACAACGCACAAGGCCATTGGCTGGTCAGTGCGGGGCGCTCTCTCGCCTAGCGGCTAGCACCGCGGCGACAACGAAGGCTCGTGAATTGCGAGCAAACTGCCTTCTTTTCAAGTGATTTATAAAGGCATGACTTTATAAATCACCTTCATGTGTAATGCACATGACATGCAGGATGTTGAGTGACTAAACGCGTGCTAACCAATTACCAAAGATAGTTTGGGAATCACTTACACGCCCTCACACCAATTCAATCACTACATCATTTTGGTGTAGGAAAATTTGGACATCAATAAATCATTCAGATGTCTAATTTATTGTTTTTTCCCTCTATTATTTATTTATATTTCTAATTACCCTTACTATGACATAACATTCAACAATGAAAATGTATAACAAATCAGATTTAAAACAGCATAATAGGGAGAACAGGGTAAGATGACCCAGTGGGTAAACTGACCGACCCCCTGTATCTAGAAAACACATGTTGTTAAATTTAGTAAGCGCCCATCATTTAAACCTGGCTGTGAAGTTGGGAAGCTTCCCAACTTCACAGTTGGAAAAATGGAAAGCATTATTTTACACAAATGTGAATGTGAATAATTTAGCGAAAAAAAATTGCCCAACATATTATTCTAGCCAGTTGTGTCTAAAATGGTGGCTGTGGGACAACATTAACCATTAATGCTCTGGGTTAAATTGAGCCAATGTTGCCAATATTAATCGCTATTCATATAATTTGTTTGAATTATTTCTTTGCTACTCAAATTATGCTGAAGGACATTTAATTTGGATGAATATAGTAGAGGCCCTAGGAGGGGTCCACGCGCGACTGCTTATTTTTTTTTCTAGTTTTGATTTTTGGCATCCATAGGACCTCTAATATTGGGATTTTGATGATCCCAAGAAAAAAAGTGGTCCCAAGTGTGTTTTTTTCAATGTTTTATTACCCCTATGAGACCTGGGAGATGGCTGGCTGGAACGCCGGCGAGAGTGTCTTTCGGAGACTGTGGAACGCTCAAATTTAGACGTAGCCCAAAGATAGAGATACCATTTGATTCCAGACAACTTCAGGTTTCCAATGAGAGCAACCTTTTCATGCTACCTTGTCAGGAAGGGGGCTAAATACCTAATGATTCAAAGTTAAGACAACATTTTGGTGAGGGAAAAACGACCATCACCATTTTCCAAATGGTCCCTTGAGCTGTCACCTCAATATATGTGAATGGAAATGGGTTAAATGGATACCTACAAGCCTCCCCTGTACAGACATGTCAAATTTATGCCAATCTCATGCAGTTTTGGGCAAGAACCATGCAGTGTTTTGCATGCAGTACAAATATGTAATTTCCGCCTATTGTAAAAAGGAGACCACTTTACTGCATCTATAGCTGTATGAGACCACTGTACTGTATCTATAGCTGCATGAGACCACTGCACTGTATCTATAGCTGTATGAGACCACTGTACTGTATCTATAGCTGCATGAGACCACTGTACTGTATCTATAGCTGCATGAGACCACTGTACTGTATATATAGCTGCATGAGACCACTGTACTGTATCTATAGCTGCATGAGACCACTGTACTGTATCTAGACCACTGTGCTGAATCTATAAACCACTGTACTGCATATATAGACCATTGTACTGCATTTATAGACCACATACACTGACCACTGTACTGTATCTAATATAGACCACTATACTGCAACTCAACACAACTTAAAACAAATATTTATAAAGCACATTTAACATGACCAGGTCACCCAAAGTGCTGCACAGGTCGCCACGAAGGCTCGGTAGATGCAGTACAGTGGTCCACAGATGCACTAGAGTAGTCTACAGATGCACTCGAGTGGTCTACAGATGCATTATAGGCGTCCACAGTGGTCTACAGATGCACTAGAGTGGTCTACAGATGCACGACAGTGGTCTACAGATGCACTAGAGTGGTCTACAGACACACTAGAGTGATCTACAGATGCACTAAAGTGGTCTACAGACACACTAGACTGGTCTACAGATGCACTAGAGTGGTCTACAGACACACTAGAGTGGTCTACAGATGCACTAAAGTGGTCTACAGACACACTACACTGGTCTACAGATGCACTAGAGTGGTCTACAGACACACTAGAGTGGTCTACAGATGCACTAGAGTGGTCTACAGATGCACGACAGTGGTCTACAGACACACTAGAGTGGTCTACAGATGCACTAGAGTGGTCTACAGATGCACGATAGTGGTCTACAGACACACTAGAGTGGTCGACAGACACACTAGAGTGGTCGACAGACACATTGTAGTGCATATGTAGACCATGTACTGCATCTGTAGACCACTCTAGTGCGTCTGTAGACCACTCTATTGCATCTGTAGACCACTCTAGTGCGTCTGTAGACCACTCTAGTGCATCTGTAGACCACTCTAGTGCATCTGTAGACCACTCTAGTGTGTCTTTAGACCACTCTAGTGTGTCTGTAGACCACTCTAGTGCATCTGTAGACCACTCTAGTGCATCTGTAGACCACTCTAGTGCGTCTGTAGACCACTCTAGTGCATCTGTAGACCACTCTAGTGTGTCTTTAGACCACTCTAGTGCATCTGTAGACCACTCTAGTGCATCTGTAGACCACTCTAGTGTGTCTTTAGACCACTCTAGTGTGTCTGTAGACCACTCTAGTGCATCTGTAGACCACTCTAGTGCATCTGTAGACCACTCTAGTGCGTCTGTAGACCACTCTAGTGCATCTGTAGACCACTCTAGTGTGTCTGTAGACCACTCTAGTGCATCTGTAGACCACTCTAGTGCATCTGTAGACCACTCTAGTGTGTCTTTAGACCACTCTAGTGCATCTGTAGACCAGTGTAGTGTGTCTGTAGACCACTTTAGTGCATCTGTAGACCACTCTAGTGTGTCTGTAGACCACTCTAGTGCATCTGTAGACCAGTGTAGTGTGTCTGTAGACCACTGTCGTGCATCTGTAGACCACTCTAGTGTGTCTGTAGACCACTCTAGTGCATCTGTAGACCACTCTAGTGTGTCTGTAGACCACTCTAGTGCATCTGTAGACCAGTCTAGTGTGTCTGTAGACCACTGTCGTGCATCTGTAGACCACTCTAGTGTGTCTGTAGACCACTCTAGTGCATCTGTAGACCACTGTCGTGCATCTGTAGACCACTCTAGTGCATCTGTAGACCACTGTGGACGCCTATAATGCATCTGTAGACCACTCGAGTGCATCTGTAGACTACTCTAGTGCATCTGTGGACCACTGTACTGCATCTACCGAGCCTTCGTGGCGACCTGTGCAGCACTTTGGGTGACCTGGTCATGTTAAATGTGCTTTATAAATATTTGTTTTAAGTTGTGTTGAGTTGCAGTATATGTATATTAGATACAGTACAGTGGTCAATGTATGTGGTCTATAAATGCAGTACAATGGTCTATATATGCAGTACAGTGGTTTATAGATTCAGCACAGTGGTCTAGATACAGTACAGTGGTCTCATGCAGCTATAGATACAGTACAGTGGTCTCATGCAGCTATATATACAGTACAGTGGTCTCATGCAGCTATAGATACAGTACAGTGGTCTCATGCAGCTATAGATACAGTACAGTGGTCTCATACAGCTATAGATGCAGTAAAGTGGTCTCCTTTTTACAATAGGCGGAAATTACATATTTGTACTGCATGCAAAACACTGCATGGTTCTTGCCCAAAACTGCATGAGATTGGCATAAATTTGACATGTCTGTACAGGGGAGGCTTGTAGGTATCCATTTAACCCATTTCCATTCACATATATTGAGGTGACAGCTCAAGGGACCATTTGGAAAATGGTGATGGTCGTTTTTCCCTCGCCAAAATGTTGTCTTAACTTTGAATCATTAGGTATTTAGCCCCCTTCCTGACAAGGTAGCATGAAAAGGTTGCTCTCATTGGAAACCTGAGGTTGTCTGGAATCAAATGGTATCTCTATCTTTGGGCTACGTCTAAATTTGAGCGTTCCACAGTCTCCGAAAGACACTCTCGCCGGCGTTCCAGCCAGCCATCTCCCAGGTCTCATAGGGGTAATAAAACATTGAAAAAAACACACTTGGGACCACTTTTTTTCTTGGGATCATCAAAATCCCAATATTAGAGGTCCTATGGATGCCAAAAATCTAAACTAGAAAAAAAAATAAGCAGTCGCACGTGGACCCCTCCTAGGGCCTCTACTAATACAATCCTTTAAGATAAGTTTATAATATGTTTTACCAATTGCAAATATTATATTGGGTTCTGGTAAAAGAAAAAGGTAGTGATATTTTTTGGTTAAAACAAATGGTTTTCTATTAAAAGTTTAAAGCTCTGTATTCTGATAGTAATCATTGCTATAGAGTGTTTGTTCAGTAACAGGGGTCTACCTGTCTCTCCAGCTCTTTAATAAACAGAAAATAAAATTTCAGGTAGGCGACAACATTTCAGCCAATCAGGAGAGAGTACCCATTTATCAGCTTCACTTTTATAGTGTTCCAGTTCCAATTTTGTCTGCTCATTTCTTTGTGTCATCACTTACAATTTCACTTGTTTAATCTGTATTCTGTACGACTGAGTTCTCTATCCTGATTGGATATAATTGGTATCCCGACCTGTAAAGGCTGGAGAGACATGTAGACTCACGTGACTGAACAAACAACCACTCTATAGCAATGAGTACTATCTGAATATAAAGCTATTTAACACTTATTTTAACCAAAGATCACTTACCCTACCTTTAAATAACCTTTAAGAAAATAAATAAAACTATTTATAAAATGGAAATGTGTTATTGGGTCAACTTACCCCTTAAATTCGATCAACTTACCCCTAACCTTGGGCAATTTGAGCCACAGGACAACTTAGTTTTTTAGAAGTCATATTTGTTAGTTAGTAGTAGTAGTTTTTTGTTAGTTAGTTGCTTACTCATGATTTCAAATGATAGAAGACATCTTGAAATATTGTTTAGATTTGACTGCTGTCTCCTTTTGCCTTGCTTCAAGGACAACTTAAGTGAAAAGTGGTCCATCTTACCCCACTCCTCCACATGTTGACCACCACACCTCCTCCAATGACCTCTTGAACCAGGAACCACTTCTGGAAGTAATTTCATTTATTTTTCCAAAATAAAAGTCTTGTGAGGCAGCAACTTCAATGACATGACATGGGATTACCACGATTGCCAATTGCCATTATATGATTTATAATATTAAGTTTAGTAGTACTTTAGATCATTGAAGTTTGAATTACATTTAAATATATTGCTTGCTGCAAAAGGTGAGAGTCAGAGTGCTCCAGTTTCTGTCAAATGACCCCCCCTTGCATAGAAAAATGCAACAATAAATACCTTCAGGTGCATCACCTCATTTTCAAAGAAATTATTTGACATGTAATTTATGTATACCTTCATATTAAGACTTCACACTGACTCTGAATTGTGCATCCAGACGAGAAGAAGACATATCTGATATATAAGAATCTCTTCCACGTTAAGTGTACACACGCACAAATACACAGAGTCATTTGCATTAAATTGACTGCGCTGCAATCTTTCACATCATGATGCATGCAGTCATTGGTTGGAGAGCAAGAAAAGAAAAGAGCAGCGAGTCAGAAAGACTGAGAGGAGCCACAAAGCATATTTCCTGAATAGTTGCAGCGGTGTAGCATGCTCTGGCCCATCTTAAACATAAACCATGTGCTGGAAAGTCTGATTCAAGCCACCAGGAGCTCTAATGCAAAAAACACACACTGCTCAAGCATGGGCCAACGCACTAGCACATTATACACACATTTGTCAGGAAAACACCAACACTGACTCGCAGATGCAAATCGGCTTATGTGCAAGTGCACATAGACACACACACAACCAGATATAATGTACACGTAAAGTACATAAACAGCAGCAAAGCATGCTCACACAGTCACACCCACAAAGATCTTTTAAATAACAATTTTCTTTAATAAAAATAATAGAAAAGAAATTCATGCTGAATTGTGTCTCTTTTCATATGATTACAAGCAGAAACAAAAGTAACTATCATAAATACCCCATCCCCCCAAACCCCACCATCTACATTCATTACATGTTAGTAAAAAAATCATCTCTCCCATCATTTGATTTAAGATCTAATGTATGTTGCACCATGTTGTATGTTGTAGTTTATGTACATACTGTATATCACTGGGTAAAATGAGTAGATGGCCACTACCACCTATGCAGCATCCTTCAATGCATATATATTATAAAAATAAGTCTCATAAGCAAAATAAATAGCTGCGTCATACGACTGCTTCATCCAGTCAGTCCTTCATTTTCATACTGTGCTCAAGTGCTCTTTTAAAACAAATCCTTGTACCAAACAGGAATCGGGCACTAAGATGTACAACAGTACACTTCAGCTCATTCATTCATCTTAGACATGAGAGTCTCTTTTAACAGCATGTAAAGAGCATATGGACACAGCGTTATTGCACAGCGAGAACATCACAGTTTCCCCCCCACAGAGCAGAGGAGAGACAAAGGTTGATCTTTGGGGTTTGTCGTCTCTCTCTCCCTCTCTCCCTCTCAGTTTCTACAGTCCGTTCTTCACTAGCTCATGGGCTCCAGTCGTGTCAATGACCAGGGTGGCACGGAACTCCCGACCCGTCACCAGCTCTTCCAGACCCTAACAAATGAACAAACAAAACTCAATATATGGATTTTGGCACAGATAGTTTGCCTTTTTATGTTTTTGTTTTGGACTTATTATAGTTTTGGTTGATGTCTGCTCAAATGTCTGGTGGGATGACCTCTCAGTTTGTTTCTAGTTCAACCGTGATTTATTGTATGATGCACACTTACCTTTATCTTACATTTTTTTATCTTTATTCCCCCCCCCTTCTTTTTCTTTATGTTATTTTGTTAGTCTGCTTGGTTGTCTGTTTTGCCCATGCAGTTTTATGTTATAAAATCAATAAAGATGTGTTGACCCAACAAAACAAAAAACTCAATATGTATACATCAGTGCATTGTTACTGGGCATCCAAGTTGACTGTTTCCAAAAGAAGAAGAAAAAGCTAAAAGTCCCAAAACAAATGTGTATTTAGAAAAACATGTCGGATTCCCCTCCCTACCTCTCCTCCATAGGACACCAGTGGGGAGATCTCGCATTTGATTGGCAGGTCTGTTCCATCCTTCAGGCTGTGTAGGATGGGAAAAGGTCACAGGGGGGAAGGAGAAGAAAGAGGGAGAGGATGAGTAATACGCTCTCAAGGATAGACAGACAGACAGACAGACAGACAGACAGATGAAAGAAGCAGCTGCATATTCTGGGACCAGCTGTTCTTCCACCACGGCCAGTGATTAGAGATCCAACTCAAAGCATTAGGCCTTCGTCGTACGACAGTGTTGCTCGCCGAAAATGGCCGATCTATAAGCTCACAACGCATCGCATCGCGATGCGTTGTGAGCTTATAGATCGGCCATTTTTGGCAGAAGAAAAAGGATGAATGACAAGGCAATGTGGTCGTTCCTCCATCACCAATTTTTCTTTTTTCAAAGCTTGGGAAAGTTTCCACAATACTTACTACTGCCATCAATCATTTCTAGGTACTGATTACAGAGAGGAGTGATCAATCACACATCAGGACAGGTGTTTCAGACGTGTTTCTATTTCGTTTCAATAGCTGAGAGGGAAGCAGAACGTTGCTGATTTTGAGAAGAGGACACAGTGTTACTACAGCTCATTACACCATCTAAAAGAGCTAACAGATCAACGAATCACATTTATGGCGACCATAAATGTTAATGGATCACAAGCTCGTTTGAAATCAAGTCAGAATATTGAGGCGGATTTAAATGAGTAGAGTCAAAGGTAAACTGGCAAGCGTATGGATCTGTAAGGATGAATGGTCTGCGTCTCTGTCCACCGTGCCCCCCCGGCACTGGACAGACATAACAGACAAACAGGGATAACATCAGCTGCAGAGTCACCATCATCATCATCATCGACCGCCCGTTGCCCAGCATGCAACACATTCCGTATATTAGTAGTATCAACCATCTGAGGAGAAACCGCCCCGTCGACAGGTCAAGATCATACGACACAATGACCTGGACTCCACTCTCTCCAACAGTTATCAGGAATTCGTTTTCCAATAGTCTCAAACTATCATACTCACCGCCATTTCCTTCATTGGCACTGACCGTTAGGAGCTCACCCAAATGTCTGGCGTTTATGCTATCCACTCATCTCTCTGCTCCTCAGTCAGTTCAGTGCCAGACGATGGAAAGGGCCAAGAGAGGATATGAAGCAATGCTTCAGACTATTGACGCAAGTGAGCGACAGTGAGAGAAAAAGCCAAAGCCCGACACCATGCACTCTGTACCGCAGAGGGATAGTTACTTTATGTTGACATCCTCTGTGACATGGCCTGCTGCTCCGTCTCTGGAAACATTATACAGGGACACACTGGTGAGCAAGCATGAAGCGTGCGTGTGTGTGTGTGTGTAAAGAAAAAGAAAATGTGAGTAAATTTTATTGAGCACTGAATAGCCAATGTGATGCGTTGTGAGCTTGTAGATCGGCTATTTAAGCTATTTCTTAAAAATATTGAAAAATGTGGAACATTTTTTAATATTTTTCAGATAAATAAATAACCGCCTAGAATGAAATGCACTAAATTGGGACACTGGTTAATGTCATGTATTGGGAAAGAGGTCTAGCTAGAGGTCTAGAAGTGACATTTAACAAGAGCCATTCCACTCAAAATGTGTTTTGTGTGTGCATGTGGGGTTGTGCGTAGAACATGTTCACCTCGTGTGTAGACTCAACGGGATGGGTAATATTATGCCTCCACGTGGGCCGCGTGAGGCTCACCTGGGTATGGCGGGCACGCGCGTGCCATTCTCGTCGATGAAGTGCCCCCCTGCGTTGAGGACCCAGCGGTGGTGGAGCGACGTGAGGGCGTGTCTAGCAGTGGTGGGCGTATCCTTGCCATCTTGACTGTCGGCATTCTTGAGGGGAGAAAACTCGTCTTCTCTCAGCACCTCGTACACCACAAATGTCCTGTTGGACGGACAGACGGACACACACACACGCACACGCGCACACACACGCGTGCGCACACACACACACACACACACACACACACAAATAACCGCATACAGTAAGTACTCGTGCAAAAGGACCATACCAGCGTCGAAACAGGTCATGTTTCATGGGAGCCTGTTGATAACTAAATAGATTATTTTGCATACACCAATTCGTCTGGCGGTGCCGGGCTAGCTTCCTCGAATATGCTTTGGAAAATGGTGGCCAGTAATGTCAATTATACCGTGAGACACAGTCAATGAGCTAAACGTGCCAGACCACCTTTATGGCCTTTTATTATGCGCCAGCACGTGCCCAGAGATATAGAGCACTGGTTTCTACATGTGGTTCCTGTCTCAGAGGAACCACATGTAGTCTACCCCCAGCTGGCCTAGGAACAAATCCCCCCCAGAGCCTTCTCCCCTGTGCATCTCCTATATACCCCCCTCCTCTCGGATTACCATACTTTCTATCACAACAAAATAAAATACAAAATAAACAGGGAGTCAACTGCCCTTTTTTAGAAAAAGAATAAAAGCATACACCAACACACAACATGCTGGTAAAGACGAGAGGTCGGTAGAGAAATGTGGCAACAACACTGTTGTTCACTGTAATAACAACACTGTTCATTTTTCCACCAATAGCAACAAACGGTCATCATCCTCCCTGGTTTAGAATGCACTGAATAACCCTGAGCAGGGGTTCCAGTGGACAGTGGGCTGGCCCTGTCTACTGGCTTTCCCCCACATATCCATCAGGACAGGAATCCTTTCATTAGATGTTCAGTTCTATTAGTGAGAGCATGACTCAAAGAGGCTGGTGATGTCATGCCATTCGTACTGGAGGTGGAATGAAGGAACTGCTCATAAAACCTCCATCCTCCTGCAGAGCTTGGCAGGCCTGGCATCTGACTTATAAAAAGATAAAAATAAACGTAATGGCAATTGTACTTTATGGATTGTATCATCATTTTAAGAACATTGAACAAGAACAGAGAATAATTATTACGAACTTTGGACGAGACAAAAGTTTTATCTTATAATCTGCTCATTATGACAGCAAGAAAATACGCTTACTGTATGTAATTTAACACTTGCACACAGATTGCAAGTATTTTGTGTAGATGACATGACCAGGACCTTGGAGTCATGCTAGGGCTGGTGCTGGTGGATAGGCCTGGGACCAAGCACTTCCATTGATCCAAGCCGGAACACAATCGATTGATTGGTCATTAAAATAAACATGCTCTGAGCTGCCATGTTAACCCATTGAGGCCTGAGGTTCCGATTCTGCAAAATGTCTTCTAAATTCCAACAGTTTTCTGAAAAACTTATGTTTCTATATCATTGGTGCTCAAAATGTTTCATGTCAAGGACCCCCAAAATGATATGTATTTGGCCGCGGACCCCCATCTCAAAATAGTTTGTTCCAGGGACCCCCCCCCAGAAGCAAAGATTTTAGTTAAAAATGTTCGCTTTAAAATATATATATATTCAAAGATTTGCACACATTTTCAAGATTTTTCAAAAATAGCAGATCTACAAGCTCGTAGCACGGCACTCTGTGCCGTGCTACGAGCTTGTAGATCTGCTATTTTTGGATAGCCAAAGTGTAAAATAATGCTTTTTTTAGCTCAAATGAAAATGTGACACAGATGCTTCTTCAGGTCTTAATGGGTCTCTGAACTAGGTGCTACAGAAACTCATTCTGCTCATTTGTTTTTGATAAGGCCCTTGCAAAGCACCTCTCACTGGGTTGGATGGGAGACACACGGTCTGCCAGTAGCACACACACACACACACACACACACATGCTAAAGCCTCATGTGGAAAATAATCACAGCAAAACTCACTTGGCAAACTGGAAGATGTCAAAGACAAACTTTTCCATTTTAATCCCGTTGGGTTTGTCCGGTGTGATGAGCCGTCCTCGTGTGTCCACATAGGGGATCTTCTTCTGCGCCACGTGGTGCTGCAGTCGAGGCTCATGCTTCCTGAGAGAGAGAGAGAGAGAGAGAGAGAGAGCATCAGAACCAATAATACAAGATGAGTGGGTATGACATACTGTATGGCTGCTTAAAAGGATTACACATTTACGACTCTCACGACACTTACTGCTCTCATTGAAAACGACCACAAGTACACAGCGATGAAAATGACACATCAGCAAATTCCTGAGCAAAAGTGTTAAGACTGATATTTTATCTATCTATCTATCTATGAATTCAGTGGTGGAAAGTAACTAAGTACATGTACTCAAGTACTGTACTTAAGTACAATGTTAAGGTATTTGTACTTTATTTGAGTATTTCCAATTTCCAATACTTTTACTTCTGCTCCACTACATCTCAGAGGCAAATATAGTACTCCACTACATTTATTTGAAAACTTTAGTTACTAGTTACTTTGTAGATTTTGATTATTATTACAAAACATACATTAACCACTTCAGCCCTATATACATTTTGGCCATTTGAAAATAGCCGATCTACAAGCTCACAATGCGTCGCGATGCGACGCATTGTGAGCTTGTAGATCTGCTATTTTCAAAAGATTTGTATACATTTGAAATGCGACGCATTGTGAGCTTGTAGATCTGCTATTTTAAAAAGATTTGTATACATTTGAAAAAAAGGGGCGGCAGTGGCTCAGGGGTAGAGTGGCCGGTAGAGCGGCCGGATGGAAGCCGTGAGGTTGCCAGTTCGATCCCGGGCTCCCCCAGAAGAGTTAGTGTCGAAGTGTCTTTGAGCAAGACGCTGAACCCCTAATTGCTCCCGATGAGCAGGTTGGTGCCTTGCATGGTTTCCTCCGCCATCGGTGTGTGAATGGGTGAATGTAATGCACAATCTCTGTAAAGCGCTTTGGATAAAAGCACTATATAAATGCACCATTTACCATTTACTTTTGGTACTGTAAGTGCATTTTCATGACAATACTTTTGTACTTTTACTCAAGTACATTTTGAATTCTGGACTTTTACTTTAAACAGAGTATGTCTACATTGCAGTATTGATCCTTTTACTTAAGTATAAAATGTGAGTACTTTTTCCACCACTGCATGAATTAGACTTACTGCACAATGTCTTTGAGGAAGGACAGCGTAAAGAAGTGATTGGCAACGTTGCCGGCATTGAACATCAGCCGCCCGTCGGCGCTGCGGTTCTCAGCGGTCGCAAGGGTGATCTCACTGTATTCCACCACCTGGTAACGCCCATCCACCTTACAGACCACGCCCACTGCCTCTGTTGGGTTGGTCTTCTCTACCACCTGTGACATATTTTACAAAAAGACAAAACGTTTTACAAGAAGTATGGCAGAATTACAGCAAGGAAAGAAGGTGGTGGCATAAAAACAAAGGTCAGGATGAGAAGAACAGAAGCATAAAATAATAAATAACCTGAATAGGTTGGAGTTACTCAAGTGAAAATGCCTGTAAACCTGTCGGGGCAACAAGTCTACCCAATGCACTTGAAACGATAAATTGAAAGTTACTTCATTTCATTAGATCATACAAATGTATAAAAAACTTGGGGGGAAAAAATTAGAAAAACTGCTGGAGATGGGGATTCTTTGAGTGTCTGTACGCCACTTTATACCCAGCAGCTAAAGTTCTGCTCTGAATGAAAAAACCCTCTCCCCCATCTGTTGGTTCCTAATGACAGACTGTACTCATGATGAGGGGGTTGGTGCTGGGAAGGAGGGTGGGGGCTGGGGGAAGAAGCCACATGAACTGTAGCGGGGTTCGGTAATTTATGACGAGAGGGTGGGTCTCTTTTCTCCTCTGATCCGTCTATCCCTGCTTCACCGCACAACTCATAATGTCAAACAGGAGTTGGTTCTGGATGCTCTTTGGTTCCACACAGTTAAAGTAAAAATATAATATTTAATATACAAGCCGGAATGTTGAAATTTACATCAGAGGCGTAGCGCAAAGCCCTGGAGAGCGTAGTCAAGGTTAGAGACAGTTTGGTTGGTTTGGTTTTACTGTGCCCGGTGTGGACAATGTTCAATCATATGAAACTAGAAAAGTGTGCTCCTCGGAGCGCAGATCTCCGCCAGGCTGGGTTACCTACCCAGGGGCCGCAAATTTGGAAGCCAGTCATAGCCATTTGGAATGGAATGTGACAAATCTGACTGATACATCTCGACCACATGACTCCAGAGATAATGGTTTGAGTAAGTTCTGGACAAACTTTGTAGAAGTAGTAGCAAAAAGTGTGTTTTGAAGAAAACGCAAAATGGTGGAAATCGAGTCTGGTACAAACGCCTTAATATGGGGAGTTGCTTCATGATCCAAGGAATACAGGAAAAAAATAATTTGTGTGTACGTTATAGCACCACCACATTTGGGGTGCCGGTTATTCCTTGGCCTACTGGGAGTGTGTGTGCAAAGTTTCACGGCAATCGGACGCTGCATTCAAGCCAATCGTAGCAGATCTGAAAGGAATCCGAAAATTCGGATGGAAACATCCTGAACACATGACCACAGCTATAATGTGTACGGATTTATTTGTGTGACTTTTGGACAAAATCTGTAATAAAAGCGCAAAATGGCGTAAAATCTGGTCTAGCAGAAATGGCCAATATGGGAAGTGTATGTAAGAAATCCAGGGGAAAACATTTGGACTCAATAGTTTTAAAAGTTATAGGCCAAAATGTGAAGCAGCCTGTTATAGCGGCACAATGAGGACAATCTAAACAATTTGGGGTGGTGGTTCTTCCTTGGCCAACTGGGAATGTGTGTGAAAAGTTTCACGCCAATAGCTGCTCACAGACACACACACAAACAGATGGACGGACGGACGGACACACGGGTGAACAGGTCTCTGGCTTTCGGCCGTCCAGCTTGATGGAGGCAAACATTTTATGGACGCAATAGGCAAGACAGACAAAGACATGTTGTTAATGTGTAAGTGAGCTTAGTGAAAGAGGGCAGATTTTCTAGTGAGAATCTATGAGCAACAAAAAGGCAAAATAGGCCAGGCTAGATTTCAAGCTATTCACATCCAGATTCCAAAATCAAAGTGCCGGGGTATGTGTGTGTGTGTGTGTGTGTGTGTGTGTGTGTGTGTGTGTGTGTGTGTGTGTGTGTGTGTGTGTGTGTGTGTTCAGAAGAATGGTGTGGTCAGCAGTGACTAATTTGAAGAGACATAATGCTGAGGGGTGTCTACTCATGTGAGGAAAGTTCACACTAATGAGGTGTAATAGCTCTTCAGCAGATGCACTGACAAAGATTGGGAGCAGTCAAGCGTATTATACCTAGATAACTTCAACAGTTTTCTGACCAGTTCTGACCAGAATGGTGAATGCTCCCAAAGCCAATTATCATTTGGACATTCATGGCATAGAAACTTGTGGGACAAAAACAATGAGTCCTCCGAGATAATATTTGTATTTAAAATCATACTGTGTAACTAAATTTATTTTTGATATAACCTTTCACTGGTACATTATTTCACTTATTATTGCTCATAAATGTGTTTTTAACAACTTCTTCTAAACATTATTAAATGTTTAGAGAAGTTATTTCAAGTGTCTCGCACCAAAATGACGTAGGCACCGGAAATACACTTATTTAGCTATTTTACAGTTAATAAATACAATTTCTGACAGCTTGTTGTTGTATTCTAAGATATTATCTGGCACGAGAACCCTGCAGCATTTCATTTTTGAGCGGTAGGTTCCACATAAATGTTGTAATGACTGGGACGTCGCAGGAGGCGTCACCAAAAAGACGTCTTAAAATGAATGTTACACAGTAGGACTTTAAATAGATATCAACTCTCCATCTAATTCCATACTGCATTGTAGCAGTAATCATTTATTTGTTTCGTGCAAAGTTTGGGTATGATCATCAACATGCAGCCTACCTATAGTACAGTACATGTAAGTGGCTGTCTGCCACAATTGCCAGGAAATACAGCTCTTCCTAATTTCGTACTCCTGCAAAGCCTTTTCTTGAAGCGACATCTCCATCTCTACTGTTCCTCCATTTATTCGCCAAGGTTTTTCCATTCCCACGGCCAAAACAGTTACACAACCATAGCTTTTAAATGGTCCCAACTGCCTTTTCATTGACCCCTCGACAATGAGCTGGGTTTGTTGAGTGTGCGTGTGTCCACATGAGCATGTGTGTAGACAGCTCATAGATACGGGCTAAAAGGCTGTGGTCACAGAGTGTTTGAAACCACAAAGAGTTATCAGAGCCAGGGCTTCGGAGCATACAAAATGCTATTTTCCCATCCACTAAACAGTCAAGTATGGAGTGTTTATTTAACTCGGAGTGTAAAAACGCTCTCAGAGTTGCATTTGCACTCCAACTATCCTCCTTAGGACCGTTGTGGCTGATAGTTACAATAGGTAAAAACACAAAACCTAGCCAACAGAGAATTCACACATTATCGCACTGACAAAGTCCAAGAAACATTTGTTTAAAACATGAATCCAAGGTGTGATTATGTAGTATGTGATTTCTAAGTTAGTGTGAATTTTTGTTCTGGTTAAATCTTTCAGTTTAATGCCACATATAGTTTCATCCTCAGAATATGAAATAAATAAATAAAAAACTATTTAAAACCTCCTTAGTTATATGTACAGTTAATGTACAGTAAAACATCCACACGTCCCCTTAGTTCCATTAACAAAATTATACTAAGCCGCCTACATTTCTTTGAAGCCTACTAAAACAATGGTGTCTGCCCTTTGCAGTTAAAGCATATTATAAAACATCCATGTGAAGTCAGATTTTATTTATTTATTTATTTAAATAAATGCTGTTTTAAGTATTATACAAAAAAAACTCCCTTGCCTGGCCAGTTTTGACCACAGTAGTTTTAAGATGTGTCGTAAAGCCAATTTATTTGCTGAGAAGAAACCAGTTAAGGTTCCTATTTAACCACTGTTGTACCCTGTAAACTCTCTTCGGCACAATTGTTTAGTGAAAGGGGAGATCCATACATCATACCTCTGTTATCTGATACCACAAAACTGAGAGCCAACATTCTCTAGTTAAGTGGTTTTGGGGCTGAGGAGACACTGAGCAGGGATCTTAAGTGACAAACCAAACCCACCCAGGGATCCTGAACCAAAAGTCTTTGTCCCTCTGCCATCAATTAACTACTTCAAGGTGCATGTGCACTAAAGTGAATAATTGAATGAATACACAGCATATTTGAAGACAAAAATAAGAAATCTTAAGAATTCCTAGAAAATCATACTGAAATATTTCAGAAAACTTTTGGACACAAACTGAGTTGAAGCTATCCGTAGAAAACGAAATGGTGTACATCCCCACCCAGTGGACAGTTATGGGAAGTTCAGCTGCCTCTTGACAGCAGTTCCATTGTTCGGACCACAAACTTACCACGCCTGTGTCAAACACATTATGTACACTCATTATGTAGGATATCCTAGTAAAATACACAAAAGTACTCAAGGTGGGGCAGAGACATTGTAATTTAACTACAATGATACAGTGATCTAACTAAGTTAGGTCACTATAATATTGTGAATATGTTGTTAACACAGGAATTACTAGCTCATAAAGCACCATGTTTGTATAAGTGATGTCTTTACACACAAACATCATTCTAATATGACTTCCTGCTTCCTGAAGAAGTGAAGGGCAGGTCATAACAGGTATATAGCGCCCAGACATCATAAATTGTGTTGTATCACAAATGATAAGCATAGTAATTACATCAGAGTTCATTATAATCTCTTTTCTGTGGAAAGGAAAAGCTATGAGATCGAAAGCAAGGTGAAGGCGTGTTTGTTTCACCAAGATACATTCAAAAGTTGTCAATTCATATGACAAGACATAAAGTTCATAATGAAACCTTAAATAATGCAAACATTTCATGAATGTATGTAACAACCTTTAAATGCCTCAAACAAATATTTAAACTTTGTAATTTTTGTTTACACTTTTTGAAGGTACACAGTAACGTCCTCAGTGGTAATTAACCCATTTGTAACGCCTAGAGCAGGGGTGGGCAACTTTGATGATGTAGAGGGCCACTATATTTCCACACTCACTCAAGAGGGCCACATTGCATATTGTTGCTGTCGGGCAGAAACCTCTTATCTCCACATTTTTTCTTTTTTCGTAAATTAATGCCGTACTTTACCATTCTATGTCACACAAAAGTAGCAAAAATAGCCGATCTACCAGCTCAAAACGTGTCGCAGCCCGACGCGTTTTGAGCTTGTAGATCTGCTATTTTTGTATTGGAATCCTGAATTTATTTTTGCTATTTTTGAATTGGAATCCTGCAAAGTAACATTATTATTTAATTTAAAATACATTTGTATGAACTTAAATCCAAATACATTGGACATTTAAAAGACGACATAATTTTAATACTGATCATTAAGCAACTAATATAGACTAGAAGTAATTAAAGCGGTCATGTTTGCATGTTTGGAATTGTAACAGCTGAAATCAATAATATATCAGTATTCCGATATTAACCTGCGGGCCGCATTAAGTGAAGGTTGGGGCCGCATGTGGCCCCCGGGCCGCCAGTTGCCCATGTATGGCCTAGAGTGTGCGAATGTAAGCAAATGGACCTATACAGGTATTTGGTTCCATTTGTAAACTCTCAGTTGAATGAACACTCAGGAGTCAGGATGGAAACACCCTGACCAAGTCAAAAGGAGAGGAATGAACAAGTGAAAGAGACACACTAACCTTAGCCCCACAGTCTGCCCCCTTCTGCACACAGAAACCAACAAAGGCGGGGTCAGCCACTTTCACAAGGATGTTGTCCACACAGTACACATGGATGGACTCGATCCCCCTGCGGTCCATGTCATCTACGATGCCCTGGTTCCCCAACGACCTGTACAAGCCACCGTTGCCGTCTAACACACACACACACACACACACACACACACACACACACACACACACACACACACACACACACACACACACACACACACACAATGAAAAAAGTGAAAGGAACACTTCAAGTAAGTGATATTTTCTCTGTTAGAATTAGTGTTAAATAGCTCTATGTTGCATTAAAGGGCAGTGCATGCACATCCAGCTGCCCAGGTGCAGGACAAGCAACAGTTCACGTACAAGAAGCTCCACTGTTTTATTGCATGCCAATGTTTTGATCGAGAGATCTTCACCAGGAATCAAGATTCCCGATCCACAGTCCACCTCTGAGATACAGAGCATGTAGACAGAAATGACACTCTCCTACAGTGGGCATTGATTGGTGAGGACCCATATATGGACACGATGTAGACAAAAAGGCTAAATGTTCCTTTAAGTATAGGTGTGTGTGAGCCAAAATTCTCATAACCCAGATGGATGGTTGGTCGTGCTGTGATTGGCTAATTAGTTTGCCAGGTTACCGCACAAACTAGTTTTGGCTATGGATATATTTGAAGAACGGGTTTTACCACATAGCTTACCCTCGTCTATACTGGTTTATCCTAACCCTGTAAATCAAGTGGGAGGAATGATGACAAAAAGGTGTGTGTGCCACCCTGCTCATGTTCTGTTCTTCCTTTCTTCCATTAAAAAGAAATCCTGGAGCATCGAATCCCACACCACCTGTCTCAGTAACAGTTTCTTTCCACAGGCGGTCAGGTTGCTGAACAGTTGACACAGCCATATCGTCTCTGTCGGGTGGAAACCTCATATGTCCAAAGCCGTTACTTTTCAGGATTAAAATCCAAAAGTATCAAAAGTAGCAGATCTAAGAGCTCAAAACGCGTCGCGCCACGCCACGTTTCGAGCTTGTGGATCTGCTACTTTTGATGCTTTTGAGTGACGATGTAGTATGATCAAGTATAAGGGGGCATTAATTTACGAAAAAAAACACAATACGTTTGAATATGGAAATCAGAGGTTTCTGCCCGACAGCAACGATATGCACACGTTGTTGTATAATATGATGTATTATTATCCTGCACTGTATATTGTGTATTACAGTGTACACATATGATTGCATTGGGTACACAGTCTGTAGTGTTTTTTTCATATGGTTTTGGGATGGTATGTCCTTTGTGTTAAAGCTCAATTAAACTTTATAGAAGTTTAGGTTGAGTAATCCAAAATAGTCTCCCCATTAACTTACATTGCACGGTGAAACAGGTCTCAAAGTCGCTGTTTTAGCACAATAACAAACGCGAAGTATTGATTTTACCATTTAATTAGGAAGAAGATCTGATATGCGAAGGTATGCTTCCAACACTGAATCACCATGTTTGTTATTGCACATGAGAAAAACGATAATAGTACCTTTAGTACTATAGTACTGTCAT
Source organism: Gymnoscopelus braueri (assembly GCF_963280865.1). Classification (NCBI taxonomy): domain Eukaryota; kingdom Metazoa; phylum Chordata; class Actinopteri; order Myctophiformes; family Myctophidae; genus Gymnoscopelus; species Gymnoscopelus braueri. The sequence continues at coordinate 55,064,624 of NC_137607.1, read as the reverse complement.
TCAGACAGAAAAGTAAAGTGTAAAGCAATATGAAAATATATTGGATCATCAATGTATAACTACTGAAGACATCTTGCCAATATTTGGAGTTTTATTATGGCTAGGTAAATACACAACCCAAACCTCTGCCAAAGTTAAATTGTGCTCTAAGGCAGAGACACCAATAGCACAATTATCTTATTGTCAAAGTACAAAATACACAAATACCTGGCGCCATGGCTAGTTTTCCTTTGCTCTCCAGAATGATCTTTCCATTGTAGTCCATGGCTGGTAGCATGCCCTGCTGGAAGAAGATGATATCATTCTTGTTCAAGCCAAAATAGTTGTGGTGGGAGAAAAAGTCCTGGGTGGACTCCATCGTCCTCCCACTGGTCATGATGTACCTGCAAGGAATTCAATAGGAAGTTATTAATTATTTATGTCTTGTTTGACCAATTCTGTACAATTCTGTACTTTGTATATTGTTTTAATTAAGTGTATAATTGCATTGAATGAAGACATGTACGATTATAATATACAATAATTAAATGGTGAGACAGAGCTTGCATTCTAAAAACCTTAAGTTTTTAGAATGCAAGTCAAAGTTAAAAAGGCTGTCTGGGATTATGAATCCAGAGAGCAAAATGTACAGGATGCCAAGTTTATTCAGACGACTTACTGACAATAAAACTCTAAAAGTCTAACCTCAGCAAAAACTAAACTGAGAGATATAATATACAGTAAATGTTTATAAGTCAATAAAGTCATAACTATGTCCTTCCTTATATACACAATTGTTATGCCAATCTGATATAATCTACAGTAACTGCCCAACAATTTTGTTTTGGATTCCTGACAGGTTTCTGCTGATTTCCTGGCATGTCCACTCTGCAGGGAACTTTAATCCCCTTCTAGGAGAAATGCTTCCTGGGGTGATATTTCTTTGATGGCGACAATCATCTGAACAAGTTAATCATCATACAGGCCAAACTGGGTCACGCTTGTTACAATGCTCGTTGAAATTAGAGTCAAACTTTGGTTGTTCAAGTATACTGCCAAACTAACAGGCACACTATGTCTAAAAGGGATTACTGTATGCTCTCTGATCAACACTGCAGTGTAATATTCCCTTTAACTGAGGAGCATTACCAAGGAATACAGCACTTGGTCTTGTGCTTCTGCTCAGCTAACCGTTGGAGCTTCAGAATGCGCTCAGCCTGGATCTGAAAGAGGGTTTTGTGGGAGGGCAGCCCCACATCATACATGCCCTTGGGGTAAGAAACCCCCAACCTGGTTCCCTGGCCCCCGGCCAGGAGCAAGACAGCAACTTTGTTCTGGGCAATGCAGTGCAAACCTGAGAGCACAGAGAAAGAGAATGTTTGGATTATTACCTACCGTACGATAAGATAAGTGTTGCTGAGATATAACCCAGGATGAATTCTGATGACACCCAGTGTAGCGCTAGTAGCACAAATCTCTTATGCTATAGTGCATTTAGATTTTCCTTCTAAAATACCACAAAATAAACATCTGTATGTATTCGTTTTTTATGTACTTTTTTATGTGCTTTGCATGGGTATGCTACTATGAACTTTGCTATTTTGGGGGTGATCAGGTGGGGTGGAGCAGCTAATCCTTGATAGAGCTTTTTGTCTGTGCTTGTACGGATGTAGTTGTGTTGTATTGTTTTTCTGTATATTTGTGTAAAAAGAAATCCAAAATTATTCATCTCAAGGGGTTATTCCTACTAATAAAAGGTTCTATAATATTTCATGACTATTCCTCCCACAGGCAACAAGTAGAATAGCACGCACATCCAAATGATACAAAAACAAAACAGCTTTATTACCTCCAAAGATTTGACGTTTCGAGGCGGTCTGAGGAAGAGCCAACCGGCTCGAAATGTCACATTTTTGTTGTAATAAACCCATTACATTTGGAGCATATTCCAGTGTGCAGTCTCTATTTTTCTATTCCTCCCACAGGACATTGGTAATGAAACAATAAATTGGTGCAAATAGCCATGACCTAATGTAACACAACGTATTAGCCCTCGCCAGATAACTCTTCACCCGAAATGATTACCTGAGTTAATTACCTCATTAACATACACTCTAGTTTATCTTACATAAACTGTTGCTATGTGACACACAATTCTCTGTGAATGTGGCATACAGACGAGGTAAGCTACTTATATTATGACAAAGCACTGGGTGGGTCTGCTAGACTTTGACTGTACACACACAACACACACAACACACACACACACACACACACACACACACACACACACACACACACACACACACACACACACACACACACACACACACACACACACACACACACACACACACACACACATAAACAGACAGACACACACACGGACTTGAGTGACCTCATGAGTAAGGGTGAGGCACAGAGGCAGTACCCCAATTTACGTCAGAACTAAATCAGAACCAGATGGTGTCGGCCTCCCCTTTCTAAGGTCATCTTCCCTCGGGGCAGAACTTCTTAAACAGGCCCGCTAAAATCCCTGCTGCCAACTGGGACTTTACAAAAGCATACACTGCAAAATCCTGAGTGTTAATTGAAATCTTGAGAATGTACAAACTGACTCTATGTGTCCATTTGTACACTCTCAGGTTTAAATTTACATTCGGGGTTCTACAGTGTGGTGAGAGATGCCAGTTAACTTTCTCATGTAACTGATCCATGTGGGAGGCTGAAGCTGGAAATGTTTAGTGAGAATGTATAACACACAATACAAAGAAGAACAACACACACAACAGTCTGCTATTTAAGTAGGCTTTGTCCTCTCTCCACAAACTATTTCACAAGGTTTTGTCATGACAGGCAACTTTTGTGTGTTCCTTGTTCTTTAAATAATACATATATACTAATAATTACATATTCAGTAAAGGGTTGCCACCAGGTAATAATCTAACCATCTTTAGTGTTGCCAATTGTCTTAGATATCTGTCAACCCTTTCCACACCAAACCCACAGCTGTAGACTAGCTCCGGCATATTTCCCAAGGGTCAACTCACTACGTGACTTAATGTCAGGTGGTCTTTGTCGTAACTAGGCGGGTGTTTCTGAACAACTGGTCAATGTCCTCATATTCTATGATGTCATTCAACACCATAATGAACACGACAAACCTGAGATTACCAAAAATGTCTCATAACAACCTTCCAGTATGTAGTAAAACAGTGAAATAAACCGATTACTGAATGAAGAAGGTTTATTACAAAAGCACTTGATGTAACTCACCTAGGGCCTCCCATTGTTTGAGGCAGTCTCTGTCTCGCGTCACACTGCCAAGCACCTCTCTGGGCACGGGTTCCATGCGGGAGTCCATCTTCTCCTGCTTGCTGCCACTGGACATCTCCATGGCATTCTTGAAGAATCCATTGATCTCCTGAAAGTTCATTGGCTCCAGGTCAGCGGTCATGTCTTCCTGGTCCTCTGGGCTCAGCTCATTCCAGAACTGTAGGAGATGAGACTGACCAGCTTCAGCCAACCTGTGGGCCAGTTTGCTCCCGCTGCTTGGGTCCATGTTCACACTTTTGACGGGTTTTCAGTAATCTCTGTCAACATGAAACAGAGACGGCAAAAAGACATACAGTACACTTAAAACTTAGATGACTGAGGAAACATAGATTTAACACTGATAAGCCCAGCATCAGTTGCTCACAGAGACACATTCAGAACTGGACATTTTCACTTAAAATTAAACTAATGACTGTACAAGTCTACAGGGTATTTCTCTTTGTGAGATCACACACACACCCACCCACCCAGCCAGCTAGAGTAACTTGCTGTACAGGGAAATCAATACATTTACTTACATACATAGGCAACCACCTTGCATTTGAATGGGATGGTAGCTATATCTATTGCTACATCCCTCGAGCTCAGTTTCTTCATAGAATTGAATTAGATTAATATCTTGTTGAATACAACCATGACATAAAAGATCTAATGATCATAATCATATAATATTGTATTTCTAACGGCATGTTTGAAGTCTTGACAATAATATAACACTTACAATTCAACACAGAAAATGTACAAATTGACCCAAATGGACCCTACCATTTGTACACTCAATGGGTTCTAATCTAAGCAATAAACGTGTTATTACAGTATATCAGTTGTAATGCAGCGTTTAGCTCGTCGGTATGTCCAGTGGTATGTACAGCAGCACACCAGTTCATGTCAGTGTGTCCAGCTAAGTTCAGTTAACTAAATCTACAATAAATACGTCCATATGCCAGTCTGCTGAAAGAATATGAAGTAGCCGTCATGAGATAGATTAGATCAGGGCTTACCTTCTCCAACTGACCTGCTTGGTAGATTAAAAGCATTGAATGTCTCTCGCAGAACTTGAGTGGAGATTCTTGTTCTTCGGCGTCTCCACCCACCTCACTACAACCTCCTTGTTCGTCACGTTTGACGTGGCACTGGTCAGTGTTGCCAGATTTTATGAGAGAAAAAGTCAACCAGGTCTATGAAAATAAGCCCAAAAGAAGCGAGCCCTTCTACGTTGGCTATTTTCAAAAGGAATGTTGAAGAACATTTGTAAAAATGTGGAATATTTTTTTAAACATTTTAAAAACACAAATCTTGTATGGCATAAATATGTTTAGATGTGGGTGAGTCCGCAAACAAATAGGCCTACATATCAATTTGGGGGTCCTTGTCTTGCTTGACATTGTTTGAGAACCACTGGCTTAAACAACATTAGGAAACAAGTCCCAAATAAGCAACAATTACACTTTAGAAACAAGTGCAAAAAAACACAACCCGCCGCAACTACCAATATTTACGAGCAACTTCACAGAAACATAAGCGGATAAGCCCAAAGTCGCTTATAATAAGCGGACATGGCAACAATTGGCACTAGAACCGACTGTGTAGGATCCATTTAACCATAGCAGATCGCACGTTCGGTCTAGAACGGATACGGAAATGGTCTGTGTACGAGCATGTGTGTAGGCGTGGACATTTCCGGATATAGTAGGGCAGACTAATAACCGGATGTGAGCACAGAACAGTAAATAGAAACCAGACTTTCCACAAGCGCTACGGAAATTCCCATAGCCCGAAGGCCCGAAGGCCGGGATGGACAGGCGTGCTCTGGTCGCGCTGTGATTGGCTGGTTAGTTTGTCAGGCCACTGCACTAACTAGTTTAGCCTCTGGATATACTATACATATTTAAAGAACGGGTTTAACAGATAGCTTTTAGCCTTGTCTATACTGGTGTATCCACTGGTAAAACAATTGGGAGGAATTTAAGTTTAAAACGTGAAAATAGCAGTATAAAATACAAATACAAAGGAGCAATAATATAAATGAATAAATAATATAATATAATATAAATAATGCAGTAATACCTGTAGTGCAGTGGTTCTCAAAGTAGGGTCCAGGGACTCTCAGGGTTCCTGAGGCCAGGGGTTCTGAATTGACCCTTAAAAGTCTGTAACTCTGACAGTGGAACCAAATGGACCCTAACGGGTCCATTTGGTTCTATTTATACAATGTCAGAGTTAAGGGGGGTCCTTGAAATGTAAAGGTTTGAGAAACACTGCACTGTCTCTACGGCAATACGGCATGTCTTTAAAACCAATGTGCAGTACTGTCATTTCAGACATTCTCCAGGAGATGGCGACATTGCCATCATTTACCATTACATGAATGGGCTAGAGGAGAGGATCTTCCTTGAAGGAATCCTCCGACCTACTTAATACAAAAGCTGCAATGCACTGCATTTATTCCCCATCTGGTTTTCTACTACTGGCTACTGATATACAAGGATACAGGTTAAAGATAATATAAGAACTCCCCTGTTTCCATTGTGGTCCTGTGTATTCAATACTACGAAAATAGACTGGGATCAATTGGCTTTGCAGTTTGTATATTGAACTCCCCTCAGTGACCAGCACTTGATCTCTGACTGTAGTATATGATCCACAAACCAGAGAGAAACCATTTACCACCACAAGAGGGCGCCATGACAAAGACGCTGGCAGATTTCCTCTCTTTCTCTGCAGCGCTGCAGGCAGCGTTGCCATGTCCGCTTATTATAAGCGACTTTGGGCTTATTTTTCTGTGAAGTTGCTTGTAAATATAGTTGCGCGGGTTGCGTTTTTTTGGGGGGCTTGTTTCTAAAGTGTAGTTGCTTCTTTGGGCTCGCTTCACAATTATTCAATTATTTTAACCAGTGGTTCTCAAATATTTTCATGTCATGGTCATGGACCCCCAGCCCCAAATTAATATATTTGTCCCTAACCCCCCCCATCGGAAAATGTTTTGTGCCAGGGAGCCCCGTACCAGATTTGTTTTGCTTGTAGATAGGCTATTTTCAATATGTTTAAAGTGCTCAATTGGGCTTGTTGTCCTATACCTGGTTGCTTGTTTCTCTCGCAAAATATGGCAACACTGGCTGCCAGAGTCTGGAGTCAGTGTTGTTGTTTTGGCAGCCGCCTTGCTAACGCTAAGCTAAGCTAGCCGCCATACATCTTTCTGTGCTTTTCACGGGTCCGTTTTCTGTCCCAAGTTCAGCGAAATGAAGAAGTTCTTTGACGACATAAAGAAGGACATCAAATTCAAGTCTGCTGGACCTGGGAAGAAACTCACAGCAGCAGAAGCCAGGCAAACAGCAAACTTTACCCTTTTCTAGTAGAACAGCTTTCTGACGTTCTGCTGAGTTCTGTTAGCTACGCAGCTAACACAACTGTCACTGTCTGTCTACTACTATCTACAGTAGCAGTTTAATAGCATGGCTAGCTGTTTGCTAAATGTACTACTGGGTTATATAATGCATAGTGTCTACGGTGGGTTAGTGTAGACTAAAGCCCTTGTGATTTCTAGCCTACCTAATCCCGCTGAAAAGCTAGTTAACCAGCTGACAGCTCTGAGGTAAATGGAGGATAACGGTAATCGCCCACCCACCAGGAAATAGCCCTGTCAGCTGATTAATAAACCAGCACTCTGTGGAGTAATGACTGTTTGTTTGTTTGTTTGTTTGTTTGTTTGTTTGATTGATTGATTGATTGAATACTTTATTAACAGTTTGCAAAAAAAAAAAGCACAGAGGTACAGTTCCATACAAAAGGATAACCCAAGAAAGCACTATGGCTTGTTTCCATTGGGGTCATGTAACTGCAATGTTTGTATGCTGCAATTTCTTGTAATTTAACCCTGAGAGTGTTGTTAGTTACCTTTGTGCTCTCTCAGTTACATAATGGATAAACTAACACTGAGGATTCTACTGTGTAGTGTGTGCATGTCACCAAACTTTAGATTTTGTGAATTTTGGGAAAGAGTCTTAAGGATAATGTACCATAAACACACATAAACAAACTGTCTGTACTGTGTGTGTGTGTGTGTGTGTGTGTGTACATAAATAAACTTTACAGCTCACAACCTCAAGGGGTGCAGAGCAGTGCAAGTGCCAAGCCTCGCTATCATGCACCCACCGAAGGGGCACAGAGGGCAGGGGCAGCAGCCCTGGCCAGGATTGAACATCAGCCACGACCCAAGGTCCAGACCTCACAGGACGCTATCAGAAACCAGGGTACGTCCCGTCCAGGGTACCATCTGCGGTGGAAACATTGCTCATGGTAGCAATGCTAGCATCAGCGTGTCTCCCTCTGTGTCCAAGCTGTTAACTACTACCTGTAGGGTGGTATTTTTGTTTTAATGTACCTATACACCAAAGTGAGCTTCCATGATGTAGTGATGCTCGTCACTAAAATCATGTAGCTTCTGTGTTTGTGGTAAAAGAGGGTCATAGTACTTTATGTTCATCAAAATGATTATGCATTTAACTACTTTGAGTCCCATGATGTAGTTCATTACATTCCTTCATGCATGTCACTCTTTTTCCATGGGTAGTCCGGCCTTGATATAATATGCTGTCCCTATGTGCCTGTAAATAACCTACGTTATTTCCTTTTACTAACTGGTCAATTAGTCTAAAACCATTGCCAATCCTTACCCTTAAAATGAGTTTGTGTGGTAACCAAGCATCATGGCCATAGCTTGATTGATTGATTGACTACCTTATTAACAGCTTGCAGATAGTACGATTATACAATGGTGCTAAAAGCGGTCATGAAAATTCCTGGAAATATTTTGAAATACAATTAAAAAAAATCCAGTACTGGAAAAGGTTTGGAATTGATCAAAGGTCCTGGAATTTATCAAGGGTCCTGGAAACATATTTGGGGCTATGCATTGTTTTTGGCTATTGATTTTGTTAACACAAAACATTTTCATAAACATGTATAACATTACACAAAATATGTAACCTAAGTAGTTTTTCGCCGAACGGGCTGTGTGATGGCAGCCTAATGTATGTCTCAATTGTTAGGTTGCACTGCATAGGGTGCCAGGTTGGTCACGTGATAAAAATAACAGAGCTACAAGCTCACAACGTGCTGCAGCGTGATGAGTAGTTAGCTTGTAGAGCTGTTTGTTTGTCACGTGACACCAACCTGGCAACTTGTGCAGGTTGTGTTGTTTGCTGTGCCAACAAACAATTGCGAGCAACATGTGAATAGTCGGTGAAGCGTAAACGAATGCAGTTAAAATATATCGGTTGAACTAGTAGTATGATCCACAATGCCAGGGAAATGTTTGTTTAATAATTTGTGTCTTACAAATGAAAAGTTTAAAGACTGGGTAAAGCGAGAAGAGGACCCGAATAGAGCTGGCTGCAAGTTATGCCACAAATCTTAGCCGGATACTGTACTGTTCCTAAAATAAATGGCACTTTAAGTTTACCACTCTTGATTTGTTTTACATAATTATGTTCATCCCTCCTCGTGTCTGACAGTATCCTCTTGTTGAAAACTTAATAGGAAAAACATAGGAAAACCTACAACAAAAGTGTAATGTGTAATTTAAAACATCCTTGCATCCTTCATTACTTTTAAATTCATAAATGGGGCAAATGCAAGGCAATATTATTTTAAAAAATAAGTCATACGGATGCCATAATGAGTCTTGTATTCCAGTGAGCTATGCCCTAATTTTGCACGAAATTTTGAATGGAATTGTACCATTCTATATTCTATGCTTTATTTTTGCTACACTGCCTATCTTTGGGCATTGTACATAGGAGTAAGAGACACATTATTGCGCTGAATGTTTGTTATATAGGCCTGGAAATTGGGCTAAATATTCTGGAAAAGTTTTGGAAAAGTTTTGGAAATTCATTGCTAAAAATGTGTGGGGACCCTGCACAAAAAGCCCTAAGGGCTTGTTTCCATTGTGGTCCTGTGTATTCAATACTACGTAAATAGACTGGGATCAATTGGCTTTGCAGTTTGTATATTCGATCTAGAGGTTACAGAAACGATCTGTGTATGCATGGATAGAGTAGGCAGGCTCTAGATTGGATCAAACTGAACAGCAAATAGGGTAGAAACCAGGGTTTCCCTAGGTGCTGTGGAAAGCCTGTAGATGTGAGGTTATCACTTAAATAATGGATGCTGATTATTATATGGGTGTGTTAAAGAAATAGATTATTTGAAAAGACTCATTGTCTGACATGACTTTCCATCTGTAGTGAAAAGAGAACTGGAGGCAGAGGCGGCTGCACTCGCTGGAAAAGAAAAGGCAGCAGAGGTGAGAACTACCGCAATTAAAGCAAATGATCAGGGGAAGGCGAGGGAAGTGAAACAACCACAGTTTAACAGTTTGTCTATGGAAAGAAATGGGAAAATATTTGAATATATGTTTATATGATTTCTGGAGATCCACTATTTGATTGGTTTATTGGTCATATATATTAATCATAATTCTGAAAATAATATGTATTCTTCCTAGGAATCCCAAGTACCAGTGAAGGACTTTGCTTGTCTCTCGGTGTCAGGAGTGTATTTTACCTGTCCACTGACTGGAGCCACTTTAACTAAAAGTGACAGAGAAGTAAGCCTCAAAGAGGCCATTTTTATGGTAGGTCAGATGGTTAAGCTTTTTTTCAAACGTATTATTTCACCTGAAATTTGTATGTGTTCCTATGTTATAATGGCAGAAAAGTCTAATACAACGTTATTGCTTGGTGAAAATAGAATTTTAAGCTGTCATGTGGTCTGAAATCTACTGTCATACTAGGAGAAAAATGCTATCTGTTGTTTCATGGTAGCATGATTTCATATTCCATCTGCTTATAATATTGGAAGTTATGCATCTGATGCTGACCATTACACTTGATTTCTTTAAGAGCTTACGTGTACTAACTTTTTTTTTCACTTACATTTTATTACGTTTTCAAGAACAAAACACATAAAACAAAAGACAAACAATAGACATCACATATGTTGCCAAACATCATCTTATATAATAATAAAATAGAATAGAAGGAAGGCACAGGTGCTGTTCAATGTTAATAAACGATAGTACATGAAAACTGAATATTTTTTGTTCAAAAGGTTTTAGCTCGTTCAATTCTTACAACAACCAGTTTCATTTATATCATCTCACACATAGTACCTTCTCTCTAGATTGTCAGAAAAAACAAACATATATATAAATATATATATATTTAAGAAGTCATGGGTTGTGTATATACAGTACATGAGTTTACGTGTACTAACTTGATACATCACCTCTAAGAAGATGATTGATAAATGTGGTCCTGTTGTTGTTTTGAATGAACCATGTGTCATTGTTTCTGTCAGAGGTTTGAGGAGGATGCTGTGGAGGCTTCTATTATGATGATGCACACATTCAACAAAGACAGAGACAAAGTGAAGGCTGCTGTGGACATCATAAGCAAGTAGGATTCCCCCATGTGTTTATGATAAATTTGAAATTATAATTGTATCTATGAACAGTTTTTGTTCCTTGTAGAGTTGTGTACAATTGTTTTGCTATTCTTAAAATAACTGTATATGTTAATTATATTTTCAACAGGTATGTTGACAATGTGTCTAAGAACCCTACAGAAGAGAAGTACAGGAAAATCAAAGTCAGCAACAGGGTGTTCCAGGTAATTTTATGCTTAATGAAACTCCTCATCAAAGACTGACATGCAGACTATGCTTTTGAAAGAAAACATGGCACCTGACTGCAGTGGTGGAAAGTAAGTAAGTACATTTACTTAAGTACTGTACTTAAGTACAATTTTGAGGTATTTGTACTTTACTTGAGCATTTCCAATTTCCAATACTTTTACTTCTACTCCACTACATCTCAGAGGCAAATATTGTACTTTTACTCCACTACATTTACTTGAAAACTTTAGTTACTTTTCAGATATAAACTATGATATTATAACACATACATTAACCACTTTAGCCCTATTTTATACATAGGCTATTTGAAAATAGCCGATCTACAAGCTCACAACGCGTCGCATCGCGACGCGTTGTGGGCTTGTAGATCTGCTATTTTCAAATATTTAGTACTTTTACTTTTGGTACTTTAAGTACATTTTGATGCCAATACTTTTGTACTTTTACTCAAGTACATTTTTAATTCTGGACTTTTACTTGTAACAGAGTATTTTTATATTGCAGTATTGGTACTTTTACTTAAGTAAAGAATTTGAGTACTTTTTCCACCACTGCCTGACTGTTTGTTCCATCATTATTGTTTTCTTTGTACTGCTCTGCAGGAGAAGGTTCACAGTGTTGAGGGGAGCAGAGAGTTTCTGCAGGCCTTGGGCTTTATAAGCGCTATGATGCCTGTGGATGGACAAGGTAAACTGATATTGGACATCAATATCCCAGTGCTCACTTGCTACTGGACTCTTTGATTTTCTGTGAAGCTTTTGTAAACGTACATTTAAAATTCCAACAATACACTCATAATGCACCAGGATAACACACATTTCTGACATGAATAAATACTCGGTGACTCTGTCCCTTTCCCTCCTAAAACACTTGTTCGTGTACACCTTTCCTGGAGAGCAGAGGAGGAAGAGGAGTTCCTGGTGCTACCAGAGCAGAGTGCCGACGAGCTGGAGCTGATGATGGAGAGGAGGGACCGCCTCCAGAGAGGGGAGCCAGTCAGAGCTCAGCTGAACAGACAGCCTCAGGCCTTCAGACCCTCTCCTAATGCCACACACTTTGAGCTGCCTCACGAGTTCTACAACCTATCGGCGGAGGAACTGAAGAAAGAGCAGCAGCAGAGGTAATAGTGGTCGCACACTACTAAACTCCATACAGACCGACCATATGACTTGACTATGACCACTGCAAACACTGATATTAGATTTTCTCTAAATGTCCTTAACACATTGACTGCCAATCGCGTAGATCTACGCGAACCTATTTAAAGCCGCCACGTGCCAATCGCGTAGATCTACGCGAACCGGTGTTTTTTTTTTTTTTCTCGAAATGAACAAAAAGTGCACTTTCTGAAATTGTTGATCTACTTCCGTTTCCGGTAGCACCACCGGAAACGGAATTATTCACCTGATTCGGATGCTATCAATGCATTGAATGGGACATTATCACCTTTTATTAGACCATTGAATGGGCGAAGTAGGCGACATACTGACCTACCCGCGATTTATCAGACCATTCATTGGGTGTTATCAAGACATACTGACCTACCAACGGAGATGACTTAAATAGTTCAGTTTCGGTTTTGGTTTTGGTTTCGGACCATGACGGAGGCGCGCAGTCTCAGGCGAACTGTCACCCCGTGAAGGACCACCGAGGGAGCTAAAGCGACCGAGTTGCCGTACTGAACGGTGTGACGTTCGCCTGAGCCTACTCAGCGCCGTTGGAGTTATGTACCGATAGGCACAGAATCGTAAATATTGTTGTGGGGACTGCTCCGCCTCCAAGTAGGTCAGTAGCTCCTGATTACGCCCAATGAATGGTCTGACAAATCGCGGGTAGGTCCGTATATCGCCTACTCGTCGCCTACTCGCCCATTCAATGGTCTGATAAAACGTGATAATCTCCCATTCAATGCATTGATAGCATTCGAAGCCGGTGAATTATTCGGGTTCCGGTTTTTTTCGATCGTATCCGCTTCCTGTCTGGGATCCTGTCTAAAAGTCGATTTTCTCGGTTGTTGTTTTTCTCCTCGCTGATCACTGTTTAGCGTTCACCGCTGTATCTTCAAGATGGCGGATGGGATTTCGAAACGGCTTTCGCTGGCCGTTTCACACAGATCCCCTGTGTGTTTAGAACCAAATGAACGCGCACTTTTAACTTATTTAGCGAGGTCTGTGGCGACATGAAAAAAACTAAAAACAACAATAAAACGCTGGCACTGGTGAGTACATTATGATATTAACCTCTGGCATGGAATGTGTTAAAGGTTCTATGACATTCATTTTCACTTTCTTTTTTTTTTGGGCGGTGAAACCGCCCCTATATGTGAGGTTTGGATATTTGAACCCCACAATCCTGCGCTAGGATTGGCCACCAGTGTACCCCCCTAACCCTGCACCGTGATTGGCCAATCACAGTCTATTCAGGACTGTGATTGGCTTGGCTGTTGTTTTTTTTAAGTGAATCACACATTGTCCCAATGTTCAGTATTGTGATTAGATAGCAAGACACCGCCCACTTCACACTGGGTGTGATTTTTTTATGTTTTTTGGGGGGTTTTATGACCTCAATTACACCCAAAAAATCTGAACTTTGAACATTCAGTGGATTTTCTGTGGTCTGGGGTTTTCTGAATAATTAGGCTGAAAAGTAATCTGAGCTTGGCCCTTCGGCAGTGAGTTCACAGCCGATTAATCCCGCCCACTCTCCTCCTCGCCCCTCCCCTCCCCTATCCTTTCCTTTGGGGGGGGCGGAGCAGAGGCGATGATTGACAGGCAAAATCCCTCACCAGCGACACCCGCAGGCAAAGATTTCTTTTTTCATTGCAGTTGAAAAGGCTTTAGAAATGTGAGAGAAAAACACCTGGCATGGATCAATGGAGTGGAATTTTTTGTTAAAACTTTCTATACACGTTTGAAGGACCATGACAAAGACTTTTAATGTGTGGTAAAACTGAACGTCATGAAACCTTTAAAGTGATGTTGGATCAGTTGGTCCTGTGCCCTGAGCGAGGAACCGAAAGTAGTGATCTTTTTTGCATTCATTTATGCGCTAAAAGTGTGATTTTGAGACCTATTCCACCACCCAATGAGTGATTGGAGGGAGAGAAAATAACACTATTCTGCTTTCCCCTCTCAAAGAAAACGGAAGCAACTGATAAAGATGATAAACGGTCGAGGCTTACAACGAGAACAAGACGTTTTTCCTTGTCTGCTTGTTTTGTTATCCTTATATTGGAGCCATTAGAGTCACTAGTGTGTCTGTGGTCATATGTTTGTCAGGAGTGAGCTGGTGGAGAAAGGCGCCATGCTGCGCACCAAGGCAATGAGAGAGAAAGAGGAGCAGAGAGAGAGAAGGAAATACAATTACACTCTCCTGAGAATCAGACTACCTGATGGAAACCTGCTGCAAGGTCAGGTCACATAATCATTCTCGTTGTCCCCAATGCCCCATCAGTACAATTAATACAAAAAGATCAAGGTTTGGATTGACCTGATGTGTGTGTGATCTGATCCCAGGAATCTTCTACGCCTGGGACCGGATGCCGGTGCTGTTCAGCTTTGTACGGGAGTCTCTTGTGGATGGCTGGCAGCCGTTTGAGCTCATTGCTCCCGGAGCACAAAAGCTACAAGAGTCTGAAGAAATAGCCCTCGCTGAATGTAATTTGGTGAGCGGAATCTACGATCCACTGACAATGTAACATAGTGTTAATGATTACAAATGAATGCATATATTTAAGAGGTGTCGACTCATCTGTGGGATGAACTCTAAAAGATTTATAAAATATTTTATTCTTGCCAACTGACTTACTGTATGTATTCATTATTGTTATCATATTCTTTTATTGTTTTGAAAAGTTCTTTACAAATAAGTAATTAGTCCTGATTCAACTACAGGTGCGATAAAAGTAGCAATTCAACTTTGTTCATCTGTGGCATGAACATCAGGGTCTAGCGGTAAATGCAATTGTGCAGAGAAAGCAGTGAAGAAAATGACTCTCTGCTTTGTTTAGCATTGTAATTAAACACTGCATCTTTACAATATGTTGCTCTGTTTCAGGTCCCTGCGGCTCTGTTAACATTTTCCTGGGATCCAGCCGTGCTGGCGGACATTACAGCTGCTGGCGGGAAGAGCCCTGCCCTTCTCAAACCAGAGCTACTGGAGAACATTCGGACCCTTAGCTGAGCCGACCTCCCCTTTATCCCTGAACTCTCCCTGCTATCCCCCTCCCTGGTGCGTCAGGGGTGAAGTTGTACCTCATCACTGGGGGCCAGCTTCTCTCCGCAAATGACAAACCAAATTATTAGTGGAGATATTTCCATACCAGAACCCAAATTGCTACTGATTAGGGGCAACTTCACCCTAATCCCCTTGTCTTGCTGAGCCTCTCATTATCCCCCTTTCAACTGTGGAGATAACGTCATAAACACCCCATCTCAGCAAACCGTTGAAACACAAGTCTGTTGAGGGACGCAAGTGATAGATAATTACATGCAGTGTTATTTTATATACTATATATATGCTGTGTGTGTATATAATGTTATATACTGTACACACATACATACACAATTGTATCCCGAATGTCCATGCTGTACAACAGGCTGGAAGCACTCCTCTCTGTACCATTGCAAAAACTGTCATACTATTTACTGTATTGCATATGGAGACCTTGTTTTAACTGTCACCCTTTGCTCTACTAATGCATCGTTCTTACATAACAGTTGGATTGACAGAGGAATACATTCAGGGTTATGTAAAATGGCGGCAGGATTGAAACGGGAGTGTTACCAGTCTGTTGATTCTGTATGAATTGAGATGAGTCCAAGTAAAAACCCTATTCCTTTGTATTCAAAAGACTGCTAGGTATGTTTCAGTTGCTTGTGTAGCTTTGACATTATTATGACACTACTAATGGTTGACTGGTCAAGTCCATAACTGTATAAACATGACCTACTCTGCCTGGATAATGAAGCTACGCTATTATATATTTTAAATTAATAATTTAATTATATTTTTCTGACCTAACAAGCACTTTTCAGCTGTGAGTATTTGAAATTAGATTATGTACAGAGACCTTTTATGGGAACTTAAGAATTGGAGATTCTATTTTATGGCTTTGTACTCTGTCGCACTCAATTGACAAGTGAATTCTAGAGGCTCTCTTACAAAAGGTTAACCTAACCTGCTTAAGCAGACAGGCTGTCATGTAAATTACTTGCAGCTCTAATATTTAGTAAGTGGTGGTTGTGCTTAGAGTTGCTTTCTGGCACTATTAAAATGGTCTATATTTCACTCCACAAAGAGATCATAGAAATATATAGAGCACACTAGCCTAATGAATCCCATGAGAAACTGAACAGACATGCTTCATTGTTGGTATATCTGCTCAAGTTTCTATTCCCTATTTAATAATTTCATGTTTTCCTCCACCCTTTGTGTTCACTACCTTCATCGTAGGAGGTTGGTGTGGCACAATGCCATACACGTTATATGCTTTTGAATGCACGCAAGGCATTACTGTATGTGCACTTCTAATTTAATTGAGAAAATGCATGGTTAACCCTGTATGTGGGTGGCTTGGATGACAACAACCTACCTCTCACAACAATTTGTGTTCCATACAAACGAGGCAAACGGGCTGTGTGACAATGATGGTGCTTGGATACTGGGGACTGGAAGCACTTAAGCCAAATGTCAGGTTTGTGTAGAATGTGTTGTACAACCAGCCAACTCAACATTACTTATAATTTTGCCAGTGCGCTCACACCACTGCTGTCCATCGGCTGCCCACATGTTTTCTGTACATGGATGTTGATGTTTCATTGGCAAAGCATCTTATTTACACCGGAGTAGTGAAGAAACATTGTTTGATCTGTCCATACATTGAAGTTCTGAGTGTTGTTCTATTGGTTTCTAACCTGCCTGTAATTTAAAAAAGAAATAAAGATTGCACTGTCTTTTGGTGTTGTTTAGTAACACTAAGGTAAACCTGTTGCTAGTTCACCCCAGTCCCCCATCTTAAACTTTTAATTGTGAGTAAACCCACCATCTTGTTTAGGTCCCCGCCCACCCAGAAATGCTTTTATTTTAGTTTTACACATGTACGTTTCTTTTTAAATAATGCTTTATTTAACAACAAATGAAGACCTTTATAACACCTGAAAATCAAGAGAACAAGGGCCCAGAGCATTCATAATGCCACCAACACTTGAAAAAACAGTGATGTTAACAATGGACGGCTAGCTTTCTACTCCACCTCTAACTATAATTAAAAGAACAGATAACAGAGGTCAAGAGAAGTAGTGGTCTGTTGAGCAGCCATGAGGCCAGTAGAAACTACAGCCTCTTCCTAAAAAGTTGGCACGCTGAAATAGAAGCCATTGTTCTTGCTTAAAATAAAAACACACCAGTGTAATTGGTAGGCAGGTTTCTGGAGTGACGACCTGAAGGACAGAGTGAGGATATGAAGATGGGTGAAGTGGTCCCAAGCCTTTATCAAAATGATTCTTTATACTGCAAGTGTAATGATGTTGGCATTATGTTGACTGAGTCCACCTGATAGGGAAAGGGGCAGGACAATAAAAGGCATATAAAAGTGCAGTACATTTAACCATATTGTTATTTTTTTAATGAATTCAACCTGTTCAAGTATTCTTGAGAAAATAGGGAAAAATACATATTTATATAAATGACACAGGGCCTAACTGTACAAGCCATATCTCACACACAGCAACTACTCCAGTAGGCGCTCAAATGATGAGTAAATACACCCACTGAAATCAATGGGAACTAAAGGAGGACCTGCAGCCAGTCACTTTTCTGACTTACTCTTGCCAGACAACAGTTTTGTATTTGATGTATTAAGTGAGGCTGTTTTGTGAGCCTAATCGTCAAAGAATTAGACATGCCAGTCCTCACATACATTGGGCAAATATATTCTGATATTTTCTCTGTTCAACCCAAGCTGTTCTGAGAGCAGTGCCATGAAGTCACCTTTCACTCCGACTAATCCATAAGAAACGATACCCGACGGAATTCCCAACCTCAACAACAAAGCAGATTATAACATTTGTAGAAAATGTGTTATTAACGGTTTCATATAATCAGACACTTGGATTTTGCAGGTAAGATGTCTCCTGACACTGAAAGAGTTGAGGGGCAAGGCATAATACCGTGAAGATGCCATGTGAATTTACTGTGAGTACTTCTTTAACTTGATTGAAGGCTTGATTTTGTCAGAATATAAACCTTGATTTTGTCTGAACATGAATCCCAGGAAGGGAGAAGTGAAGGGGATAAGGGGTAAACCTTGGGCAGTGGTAAGGAAAAGTCAGAGGATGGCCAATGGACAGGAGGAAGACCAGTCCTTTCTTTAGGCTGTGGCAATTGTAGGGGCAGGGCTAGTGAGGGGGAGAGCAGCGTTGTCTGAGGCCGTGACTTCCATCTGGTCTGAGGCCTCTCCCACTGTGGTCGAGGTGCTGGAGGAGGTGTTCCCTGTACATGAACCTGTGGTGTTAAAAGTTCAGTTATAGATCTCAGTTACACATGATATTATAAAACAGGCCTTAGATTTCTAGGTTTATAGTTGATTCCCTGCATCCATGCACTGCACATAATGGCAGTTTTGCATTCTCAATGTGACCAAAATGTGAGGAAAGAACATATGCATTTAAAGGATATATAGTATAAACAGCTGACAACACTGTAGGTATCAGTATCCATGTCTAGCAATGTATTGCATGTCCGCATGCACATGTATGCACACATTCTTGTTATGTGGCCACCTAGAACCAAGTTTGGCTGTATGTACTACTGTAAATGTATCAATGAATGTCTGTCACTGAGCGTGTGGAGCTGTAGATCTATGTATTTCAGAAGAATTTAAGTGACTCTTTTAGTCACACCAAGACTGGTCTTGTGAAGCAGAGCTTGTATACCGTAAATCCTCTAATAGTGACCCGGGCTTGTATTTGTTTCAACTGTAGTGGGTACCGGGCTTTTATTGAAAGGAGGCATGTATAAGAGAGGCCTATATTTCTATTTTTCAAACGGATCAGAATGAATAAATCTATATTTTGTGTCAGTTACAGGTGGTCACTGGTCATTTTAACCTTTTCATTACTCACCGTTGGGTAGATTTCCTACGCTTTGTTTTGTATTATTTTCCTTGACTGTTTGATCACTCAGCTGTATCCCCTCAAACCTAATTTACCGTATGCTTTGCCGTGTGAACATGTTGCGTGCTGAGAACGTCTTTCTTTTGTTTACTTCCAACCAGCGTCAATGGCTTCAATAAATGTCCTCTAAAAAGATTTCAAAATAAGAGCCACTATCATTGGTAGCTTGTAATATGATTAGTCAACATTGCTTTTATTTTTAAGTCTGCTTACAGGAAGTAGATAGACCAAATTAGAAGTAGGTGACAGAGCTAACCAACACTATATTACCAAAAATCTAAAAACGAGCTCGAAAAAGTGCTTGAATCTAAACTTTGTGTTGCCTGAGTTTTTTTTACTGGCTATTCGAATCGTTGATTTTCCGGGGACAGGCCTATTTTGTAGTTATTACCTATCCTGTCCAAACAAAGTTTGGATGTTCGAGCAGAGTATTTACAGCTATACAGGCTCCAGTGCGTTCATAGTGATTTGTGCAACTTCATTCACAACTGAACGCACACTACGTTACTATCGATTACTAAAGATTAGAGAGGGAGGCCACACCGTTATTAGACTATGACTTGTGATTACACAGATGAGTAGCATAGCCAAGTGGCATTTGTTGTATATGGGTCAGAAATGGCAACAGCATAGGTGAATTATCTGTATTTGTTTGTTTCTTTGCCGAAAATGCCCACTAACATAACAGAGCGTAGAGAAAGTACTGCCGTAAGGTTTTCTAAACTTGCTAATAAAATAATCAATCAATCAATCGTTGAATGTGACATTTGTTTCTTTCAAATTTCTTGAGGTTCAACTCACCTTTCTGCGTGGTGACAACAATGCAGTCATCCTCATCGCCATCCTCAGTGTCGGCCTGGAAACCATCCGTCTCCATTGCCTAGGAGGAAACGCAGGTATGCATGACCATTAACATTCAGTCATAGGCAATTAAACTGGCCCTAGACAACCACATGCCTCCGCTGATACACAAAGTCGTCATCTACTTCTTTTCACATGACATTTCACTGGTAGAGCATAACGCACGTGGAGGAATACGCCATGTCTGCAGCTCTGCTCCGGAACAGGCACATACGCCAGGGCTCAAAACTAAAGGCATCCCGATGTCCCGGGGACGTATAAATATGTATTTGCCCTTAAAAGTAATGGGAACAGAGGTTAAATCTAAAACCAGGGATGTGCATTTTGACCAATTTCACTGATGTTTAAAAGGACATAATGTAATAAAACCAACTACATGATTAGTTCAATTTATTTTTAAAGACACCTAAATGGACATAAACGCCAGCACTATTAGGCCTAAAGTACTCAAAAAGACAATCCAACAATTGATCAGATCAATATGAATTCAAAAGTTAATCTCCTGTTGAGACCTTAACACATCCACCGCCAGAGGTTAATCTCATAATGTACTCACCAGTGCCAAGGTGTTTTTGTTGTTTTTTTGTTTTTTTCATGTCGCCATAGATCTTGTTAAAATCCTTAAGATTGAGCCGTGAACGGTCTGTTTACATCCGCGAGATCTCCCTGTATCTCCCAGTGAAGATCGCGTGTCAAACGGGGCATCCATGTTTGAGTTAGAGCGGATTACGTTAAACAGTGAAATGCGAGGAGAAAAAACTACAGGAAGAGAATTGAGTTTCAGTTTCGTCTGTAGAATGGGAGCGGGCGTGATCGTCGAAACCGGATCCCAAATAATTCTATTTCCTGTCATCAAACCGGAAACGGAAGTGGATCAAAAAAAATCCGAAAGTGCACCCGGACCGCGCATGCGCGAAAAGACCGCAGCCCGTAGGACTACGGGCTCGGCGCTTAACCGTTGGATTTAACGGCCCGTAGAACTACGGGCCCGGCGGTAAAGGTGTTAAGGTATTTTCTATGGAAAAAATAACTCTGATCCTAGCGGCAGTGATGTCAGACTTTGGTTCTCTATAACAATGTGGTGGATATACAAGGACTAGGTGACTAGACAAGGCAGATTAACACGAGGTAGCATCATTTCCTACCTGCTTGCGGTCCGTAGTACACTTCTTCATGAACTTGGTGATTGACATGCTGCCCGCACTCTTCCTCTTGGAGGATGAAGGGGTGGTGGACGAGGGCTGGGGTGTGGTGGGGGAGTTTCCATGCGAGCCCGTAGCTGCATGGGGCTCTTCCCGGAGCTCTTCCCGAGCCCCTGAGGTGAGGTAGTTCCACTGGCAGGGCACTGGGAGGGTCTCCTGGCCAAAACGTATCAGGACCTCTGCATGCACGTACCAGCAGCGGAATCTGTGTGTAGAGCGCTTCTCATAGACAGCATTGCTCTGTATGAGGCGCTTCAGGTCTTTTCTGGTGGATGGAGGGATGGATGGGTAAATCAATACAACAGACTCGAAACAAACCTTTTAGATATAAGGACTAAGGAGCACGTCTGATATCAGTCTTTTGCGCTTCAAAGTACTTCAACTCAGAAATCGAAGGAGAGAGACTGGTGGAAAACATGGTCCCCAAGACTGCCAACACCAGTGAGATGCTATCTCAGTATTCCCAGGACAGCTGAGCCCTCTGAGTGGGTTTTCTCAGCCACAGGCCAAAGCCCACACCTTCCCCAACACTTTCACAGGAGATTGTGTAGCCTATATTATGGCTGCAACTACTTTACTTTTTTGATTACTTGAATAATCGAGTAGATTTCATACTAGACTGATGCCCGTTGGGAACGATGCAAGTGGAAATGCATGCAGCATCCGGTTATGCAATACCCGTTGTAGCCTTAAGCGCATTGTTAACTTCAAATCCTCTATAAAAGAGCTTGCTGAATCTCTAGTACAGTGCTACTGCGGCCCCAAGGCAGCGTCTCTGCGGCCCGACATGGTCTTTTTTTTATTATTGTGAAGCACAGGAAAAAAATATACAATTCCGTTCAAATATATGGGTTGCTTCTTTTTTCCCCCAAAACAAACAGACATACACAGGGGCGTCAATGGACCCTTCGCTAAACCCCACCCCAAAAGCGATTGTCCAATGCCAGCTTAGCAACCGTTGTTAGCCTGGCATAGGTCTGGCAAGCTTTCGTCACCTGCCATAGCTGTCAATGTTATTTCGCCCGCACACACACAATCATTTGCAACATAATAGCAAGTATAGGAATACCACGATAACGCAATGGCATTGGTGACTATGAACCACGTACCCAAACCCGTTGGAGGCTGCTTTTCCCAAGCTGAAATCTGCACTTAAACTGCAAGGCTGCATGGCTGTGTTGTTGAACACATACACAGCTTAACGTCAGGAAAGTTACACGACTCACTCGCCCAGGTGGTGTCAATAATAGGCTACTAATCACCGTAATCGTAACAAAAATCATAATCACAGCGCTGCCTGTTTCGGATTCCGCACGTTAAAGTATATTAATTCCTTTGTTCGTCTATTTATTAACTGCTACTGCAGTCTTACCCTGCGGTACATGAAAACTCCTGTTACAGTCATGGATCAACTTCAGCCTGGTGTTTGCACTTTCTCCATTTACGGTCCGTACCTCTATATAAACGTTCAGATTTCAAATATAAAGTGCTTACCCCATGGCCACGGATGTTACAATTATGCACGGGACTCTCAAAAGTACCCGTATATTCTGTATTGTTCAATAAAAAGCATATTAATCCGATCAGTGGCCATTTTCTCATAATGTATCAGAGTGCAATACACCTACCAACGATAGAGTTGCTCAGTTGAAAGCATATGGAGAAAATGGCCACCGATCAGATTAAAATGCTTTTTATTGAACAATACGGCTGATACGGGTACTTCTGAAAGCCCGTACATAAATGTAACATCCGTGGCCATGGGATAAGCACTTTATATTTTAAATATGAACGTTTATGTAGATGTACGGGTCATAAATGGAGAAAGTGCAAACACCAGGTTGAAGTTCATCCATGACGGTCGTGACAGTCGACCGTCGTGTATCCATGGCTATTACTCCCTCTAACATTTCCCATGTTTTTAGTTTATTGAAATAATGTCATGCACATTTGTCCAGTGCATAGCCTACTGCAGGCCTTGTTGACTACATTTAAAAGAGATTTTGAAGCTCTTGCTCCTGAAATGATCGATTATTTTTAAGGGGAAAATCCATCATTTAACATGCAAGTCAATGGGTGAGAAGCAGAGCTTGCCAGGCACTGCCAGGACTGGGTGTGACTAACTTCGCACCACCAGTCAGAGTGGAGTGGGTGGGGCTTAGCGAAGGGTCCATTGGGTATGACAAGGTAGGGCAGGTGCCATACCTTGGCTCCAAAAAGGTGTAAGACCATTGTGTTTGTATTGCGTTATTGGTATAATGCATAGTTTTCTATGCATTTTGGGGTTTTTGGTGGGTTTGACCCCCAAAATATTTTCGCCCCCCCGTGCTTTGCCACGTGCCCAGGATAGGTGTCCCTTATTTCAATCTCTGGGAGTTGGCAACCCTAACCTTGCCATACCTTAGCTTTTGCTGAACTGACGCCACTGGACGTACACACAAAATAAACAGGTACAGTGAAAATAATATGATGTCAAAATGTACATTTTCTTATAACAATGTGTAGTGTGTTACAAAATCGAAAAATCCAAAATAGGACTGACATTTTTAGCTTGCGGCCCTTGGACTTTTGGTATTTTTCTGAGTGGCCCCTGAGCCATCTTAAGTTGAGTAGCCCTGCTCTAGTATGATAAAAATAAATTTAACAGATGTATATTTGCTGTGTATGGTACCAGGGCAATAATGAGTTAGTTTTTTCACCTGGATGGGATGTCAGCAGAGCTGACAGGGCTGGAGATGTTGGGAGGCGATGATGATGACTCTGATGAAGACAAGGACTGCTGGCGACAGAACTCCTGGAACTCTGTGATGATCACCTTAGTGCTGTTGAAGTTGCCATGGATCAGAGGCAGCAGCTGACGGACCACTACACCAGATGGAAAGAAAGAAAGAAGGCCATGTCTAAAATATCTGACTGAACAAACCAGAGCTTCAGAAATGCTGTTCAGTTTAAAAGGTCTTTTTTTTTTACTTTCATATTTACAATATTTAGATGAGCCTGTTGCAATGACAACATGATCAAATGTGTTGTGATTGTGATAGTCAATAAGTCATAAAATAACATTCTGAATTTGTTTTCCACTAGTCTTACATAACTGTTTGGGCATGATTAGACCGGCTAAACATCACTGCTCCTGCTAGTTTGCTGCTAGTTTTATTCACTTTTGAATTCATATTGATCAGATCAATTGTTGGATTGTCTTTTTGAGTACTTTAGGCCTAATAGTGCTGGCGTTTATGTCCATTTAGGTGTCTTTAAAAATAAATTGAACTACTCATGTAGTTGGTTTTATTACATTATGTCCTTTTAAATGTCAGTGAAATTGGTCAAAATGCACATCCCTGGTTTTAGATTTAACCTCTGTTCCCATTACATCTGTTTAATCAACTACAGGACAATGAGGATGCAAATTTAACTTTTGCTTTTTTTAACTTCAGGTAAATGCAGCACAGCAGCATGGTCTGTTACAGTCACAGCTGTTTTCAGCAACCACCACTGTTGGTTTAGGCCAGGGTGTTTACACTACAAGCTTAAAGCATTCTAATCCTGTTGGCACAGTAAATGCCAAACAATACCTTTTGCACACAGCTTAGAACTGGTTCTTATAATTAATGTGTGTGAATGTATAGCCTATATACATGGTTATATTCCTGTCAGCCTAACTTGCAGGACCATATCTCTGCTGTCCGGCCGGAACCAGCTAAATCCAAAATGGTAATTGTTCAGGAAATGAAAAACAAAATATATTTTTTTCAGAAAATGAAGAAAACCTTATATTTTTAAAACAAAGCAATACTGCCTCATCAAACTTGGTATTGTGACTTTATATATCAGATACTTGCATGTGTCATTATATTATCATCGCTTTACCCAAATCCAGCTCAAGTGGAGTTAGGAGTTTTGTCCAAACACAAATCCAGCGCAAGTGGAGTTAGGAGGTTTTGTCCATCATTGATAAGAACAGCTGGCAATGGATCTCTAAGCTCACAACACATCACAACGCATTGTGAGCTTGGAGATCAGCTATTTATGGTGAGCGCCATCCTCATATACTAAGTATAGATCAAGCTGAATTCTGTACTTAAACAACTTTTATTTTAACATGCATTGTAAACAACCATGGATCTAACTGTTACCACTGTTGTTCTTCTACAGTTGAGTGCAACAAACAATTCTGCCTCAATACTCAATCATGTATTTAACAAAAGCAATCATGGCACACCAACAATACATAAATGGCATATAAATACAAAATACATTCATGAAAAATAGAATCTGTAGCCTATCAAATCTGTAGCCTACTGTACTAACAATAACAACCACAGTTGAATTTACCTATCATATACCTATCAACATTTTATTATCACACTGTTGTGTGTGTGTGGTGGGTGTTTCTTAGTGCTTTAGATTGTTATAAAAGCTGTGAAAGTCTTTTGGCATGATCTCCTTGAGCTCTTGGAGATGTTCGAAACAAACTCCTGCACACACTCATTCTCTGTCCATTAACATTTAAAAAGAAAACACAAGCAGATGACCTTTGTGAAGACACCCTTCTCCTCTTTACTGGGGTGACATCTATCAAACCTTGCACATACATTCTCTTCTCTTCCCAGTTTATGTTCTCCCAAAAGCATTGAAAAATCTTCTCCCTGTCTGCCTCATACAGAGCAGAGCTTCTCTGAGAGCCTGAGAGGAGGGGGGAGTTGTTTGTTTTTGACGGACAGTTTGAGGGGCCAATGGAGTTAGGAGTTTTCGTCAGAGGCGCTTTTTAATACTTTTCATATGTTATTATTTAAAAAAAATTACAGATGTAGAGGGGGGTTCAATAGCGTTGATTTATGAAAAAAAAATGAATGAAAATGGAGTTAGCTGGTCCCGGTTGGACACCGACGATATATAAATGAAATGGGGACACATGGTGCAAGGGCAGGGATTATAAACTAGCTTTGGCTTCTTACATCCAGGTAGAGCACAACAGTCTGCACTACATAGACTTTAGAGACTTTATATGGAGGCAAATAGGAGATATGTGGCTTGGACACAAGCACACCCAACGACCAGGTCATTTCTTGGTGTAAAATAGATCAGGTGTCATACTCACATTGCTCGTCACCCTGGCGTTTCGATGCAGCCTGCTCTGGGCTGGGGGTGGTGTCTGCTTTGGGTAAAGGCTCTATCAGACACATAGCATAGGGCTGGAAGAGCTCTACAGCAGGTCCGTTGCTCTGGCCCTCCCAGACACAGCCCCTCACCACCGCCTCCAGCACCTTCACCTTCTTCTTACAGGACATGAGCTCATCCCACTCTCTTGCTTTCAGCTTCTGGCGCACTTTCTGTTTCTCCAGGTCCCCAGCACCCTCCTGAGAGGCCAAAACACAAGCAGATGGTAAGCAGACTAGCAGAGACAAACTGAATACAATGGTTAATTTTTGTTCTTTAGGGGCCGTGTCCACCAAGATGTTTTTTCCCCCCCCAGAGTGCCGTGTTTGTAGCTGAGCACCTTGCGTTTTCAGCTAGGAAAAAATGCTTTGTTGGACACAGCTACACATGACCTTAAATGCATTTCTGCTCCTCTACTTTGGTGTTTGGAAGAGACTAACTGACTTTTTATCTAATGAGTGATGTACGTGTGACCTGATTGGTCACTGTCGGTTGGACAGCTCATTTAAAAGATTGTTCGTACCTCTTCCTCCAGTGCCCCCTCTCCATCCGAAAGGTAACCATGCGGTACAAAGAAACCATCATCATCGTCATCGTCGTTAGCACCATTGTTGGCACCTCCCTCCTCCTCATCCTCCTGCAAAAAAAGTAAAGCATATCAAATGAAATGGCCAGGTCCAGACAACTATGAAACATCAATAAATGTCTATCCCTGCATTCACAGGGTACTGCACGTTTCAGACAGGTAAATGTAAGACTTATAATACCAGGAAGAATGAAATGTGCAACCTAATTAGACTTAAATTGTTTCCCGAATGTCTGAGATAAAATTACTAATATAAGATACCTGTCATTTCATGTAACCATTCATATAGGATTGGAAGCACTGACATCTCCCCCCATTATTACAGAGGAGCAGTCTAGACTAGAGAAGAGATGCCAATTAGATTATCTAATAATTCAGATGTTTTTTCTGACCAAGTTAAAGCTGTAACTTTCCTCTTCTACCCTGGAACTCAGGACCTATACCTACCCTGATTCATCTTAGATGACCAAAGGATAAAGTAAACAGAAAAATATAAAGCACATATCTAAGTAGAAAGGTTTTCTGCTCTGAGCACAGATATCCGCCAGGCCTGTTCGCCTACCCAGCGTTGTGTCAGTTGTAGGGTGCGGGGGAAATAAGAGTTTGTACGACTTGCACTGTTCATGTTTTTGGTGCGCCGCCCCCCTAAGGGCAGAAGTGAAAGCTGGAAGGGCTCTCTAATAGAGGCCTCTCAACATGCGATTCAAATTTGGGGCGGATCGGATCAGGATTTGTGGTATATTTTGCCTCCCATAAACGTTGGAAGCCAATCGTAATGGAATCTAAAACATCTGACTGATACTTCTTGATCACATGACTCCAGAGATAATGTGTGCCAAATTTTATAGCAAAAATGTTGTTTTGAAGAAAATGCAACATGGCGGAAAATCTTGTCAGGCAGAAATGGGCTGGGCCTATACGGGGAGTTGTGTCATGATCCAAGGAATCTATCGCTGCCGGAGATTAGCTGTGAACAGACTTGCACACAGATTGACAGGGGCGAAAACAATCTCCGGCCGGGCGGAGATAACCAACCTACTTGACCTTCTCATGTTCATGTGAATATGTGACAGACTCACCCCTTCACTATGTGACAGAGACTCTCCAGGTTCCTCTTCCTCCCATTCTTCATCACTGTCCACCTCATAGTCCAACAGGGTCTGTGGTGGAATGGACACTGGTATTAGCCAACGTGTGTTATCTTTAATGACTGATATACGCAAGTGTGTCAACTCTAGACATAGCAATGTATCTAGTATGCATCTTGCATATATTGTAGATATTGAAATAGCAAGAGGGCAGGAGTGAACGGTTTTCTATACATGTATGCCTTCAGTGTTTACCACGAAAATAGCAAACACAGACAGTAATGCTAAAATGTGAGAGAAGAGGTATAATCGTAACTATTTCAATTAAGGGTATCCATTTGACATACAAAATGAATCTGTTGAATCTGTCTGAAAACTTGGTGTTTTTTTTATGTCCATTTGTGAGGGTGCAACGTTGGCTTGTCCAGTCTTACCTTGTCCTGTCTGAGCGGGCAACGAGGTGAGATGTGAGCACTTGTCTTGCTCCAGGTGCCCCAATAGGCTGGTCTGTGGTTCTCACGGAACTTTAGCAGCTTCATGGGGCCGTAGTGTTTACGATCCGGAACACCATCCGAGTTAGTTTCCTTCTCCACCACCATACAATTGCTGAAAAAGAACATACAGGGGGGGGGGGGGGGGGGGAGACAAAGCACAGATCATTAAAAAGCTACGAGACAGAGACTAGGCTATAAGCGTTCCACTACGAACTAGCCAATTGCAATGCTCCCGTCCTTCTAGCTTATGGGATGTAGCGGAACTTGCCAATCGTAGACAATAAGTTCACCAGTGCCAGTAAACGTTAGACTAGGAGCAACCTATACATGTATAAACATGACACTGACAACATACCCCAATACCACTGTTGCAAGTCAGAGAGGATGATTGAGAGTACTTGCTGAAGTGCAGCGGAGCTTTCTGCTACGTTCTAAAACAAAACTGCGAGGATCAGAGTGACGGGAACAGACAAGCAAGCGTGTGAATGACTCTTTAGACTTGTGAGAAAGATCAGGATCCAGCCCGACCACCTCCTCTTGTGAGGTGGAAACTTTGATATGCAGAGATAGATCTTTTTCAATTTAGGATTCTCCTAGACCAACGGTTCTCAAACTAGGTGTCGTTGGGGTCGCGCGTTGGCAACAGTTTAAAAAATATATATATATCTAAGGGTGGGGGGGTCCACGACCAATGTCAAGAGTATGTCGATGACGACCAACCACACACAAGCCCTGGCAGAGGCATACAAGAACTGATTTTAACTGCTCATAAACAATATATCCTAGTTATTTAGCAGGAATTATGTTTGGTAATGGTAAAATGGTAAATCATACATTTATGTAGGGCTTTTATCCAAAGCGCTTTTACATAGATTGTGCATTACATTCATTCAGTGTCATACACCGATGGCGGCGGAAACCATGCAAGGCACCAACCTGCTCCTCGGGAGCAATTAGGGGTTCAGCAAGGTTCAAGGTTCAACTTTATTAGTGTCCCAACAAAGGGCAAATAGGTTTACAACAAGAGTTAGCAAAACATATTACATACATTAAACATATCTCTCGCTGCTGGTCGCTGCGTGCGCAAGCGCCCTGTTCCCTCATTGCAAGAATTGGGGGGGGGGGGTGGAATGGAACGGGCAAAAAAGCGTGGGGGGAGCGAAAAAAAAGGAGCCCAAGGGGGGACCAGGGGGGGGGGGGGGTGGAGGAGCGGAGGAGGTGCAAGCAGAGGAATACAAAAAAAAAAAAAAGCGACTTGCTCAAGGACACTTCCGACACCATCTCTGGGGGAGCCCGGGATCGAACATCATCCGACCGCTCTACTGGCCACTCTACCCCTGAGCCACTTAGGGATGGGTATTGGCAAGAATCTCACGATACGTATCACGATAGTTGGGTCACGATACGATTATATCACGATATATTGCGATACGATACATATTGCCATATATTACGATATTATTGCGATATATTGCGATACGATACATATTGCGATACGATACATATTGCTATGTATTGCGATATATACATATATCACACTACCCTTCCTCTCTGCCTGACCTAGTTGTTAACTAGTTATACGAACACTTGTTTTCTATTGTTGTATTGTTTATTGGATCTTGTTTAGTCGATACACTTATTTGTTTTAGCTCATGCTCATTTGATTTAGCTATTTTGTCTCATCTGTTTAAGGAAATAGGTAGCTGATATATTGCACTTTTACCTTAGCGCTAGGTATACTCTTGGTTGCTTGTTTTTGCAGAAAATGCACTAAAGACTTCTGGTGATTAGTAGTTTTCGTTCCCTACCTATGTTGAATACACTTATTGTAAGTCGCTTTGGATAAAAGAGTCTGCTAAATGACTGTAATGTAATGTAATGTATACACTACATATTGAGTAGCTGCAGATCAGTGACAGGTTTTTCGAAAGTTTTTTCATAAAGCCTGTATCTGAAAAAGCAAAACAAATAAAATCGCGATATGACGGCCTGGAGTATCGATACAGTATCGCGAAATAAAATATCGTGAAATTGATAATATTGCCCATCCCTAGAGCCACTGCCGCCCCACCGCTTAGGTGGCTCTTAATACAGCTGTTTTAGATGTTTTTGTTACTCCGCAATGCATGGAAACAAATGGACGCTTACAGTTCCATTTGTACCATCTCGGAGAAAACTAACACCGGTGCTGGAGTGGTCCCTGTGTACATTTTGTATGTTGTATGTGCCAGCACAGAAAATAAGCCCCTGAATTCGCATTTTAGTGATTTGGTCAACAAACTGCGTACAATACGTGTCCGTGGACATTACCGAGCGGGGATAGGTCCTGGTCATAGACAACTCGACCAGCAGCAGCCTACAGCTGAGCTGCCCAGCCGCAATGGAGAAACACACACGGTCAGTTTATCATAAGATGAATTCGAGAGCTGTATTAAGAAACTCTGGTGGTTCTTATGGTTCTTATGCTTATAACTTGGGGCAGCCATAGCTGAGTGGTTAGTGAGCCCACCTAGGGAGCCAGAGGCCCTGGTTGCCCCAGGTACGATTCCAGGCCAGGCCAGCAAACGTGTAGATGAAATGAAATTTGTCGACTCTTAACCCCTAATTGCTCACAGGCCCTCATTGGAAACAAGACCGCAAGGACTTTCATGAACGGACCTGTTAAAGGAATTATCCTTATACATGCAGCCAGTGTTATCACCACAGTGACAGTCTCACCTGAGATAGTCTCTCCGTCTGGGTTTAGTTGGTCCGGACCTGCCGGGTTTTTTCCTGATCCATTCCTTAAGTCCATTCAGGTCCTCACCGGGTTTTAACAGGTACTGGTCTAGCTCCTCCAGAACAGAGTCCTCACACTGGACCCGGCACAGAGGTGCCAGGCACATGTTGTCCTTCAGCTCAAATGGAGCAAACTTCCCACAGGCAGCCGCAAGGGTCTTATAGAAAAGAGCACAAAAATGGTTGGGAGTAGTTCCATTTTGTGCCAAATGAAAAGTTCTCCACTGGTGAACCATGTAGAGATGATGAACCATTTAACCAATTGACTATGCAACACTGGTGGGGGGTGGTCGTCAAAATGCTAAAATCGTATATTGACAGATTTGTGCTCAGAGGATATTAACCACAAGCAACACAGCAGAATTGACTTTACAATACTTAGAAGCCTAGCCGTTGTTGAACAGAAAATCAAATTATATGATGTGAGATCTACCTTTGGAGCCTGCTGAATCTTGGGTTTCTGTAGAAACCGTGTAATCGCTGCATTCGAAGCTTTAAGACGCTAAAAGAACACAAATAAAACATACATTAGCTTGTTTTACACGTACCATAACAAATCTGAAATGTAACCATACTGACACCATTCTGTCTAAACTCACATCTTTCTCCTCTTTCAACCGTTTCTCCTCTTCTTTCAGTCTTTTCTCCTCCTCTTTCTTCCTTTTCTCTTCAAGTTTAGCCCTGAGTTGAAGTTTGAGGAAAACATTTACCACAACAAATAAATATCTGCACACAACGAATGCCAAAATCACGAATGTGATGTGAAAACCCAATGCCAAGCACAGAGATGTGGCAGATTATGACTCACTCTTGCTTTGATTTCCGTTGCTCCTCTTTAGCTTTTAGCCTCTCTGCCTTTTCCTTCTCCTCCTTTTCTTTTTTCTCACGTTTCTCCTGCTCATCTTTTTCCCTTTTCTCACGTTTTTCCTTTTCTCGCTCCTCCTTCAGCTTGCGAGCCTCCTCTTTCTTCTTCTCTTTCGCGGCCTTAGCCTCTTCCCTCTCGCGTTCTCTCTCCTGACGTTGGCGATTTCTCTCCTCTTGTTCCTGTGGGCTCTGCGGTTTCACAAATTCAAATCCAGTCATTTCCCAACAATGTTCAATTATTTGTTATGCAAAAGGAAACAGATTCATATCAGTGGAATGCGTGGCGTACCGTGTGATAACGTGCAAGGAATATAATATAGAACTAGCTAGTTGCACAAACGCTTCCATGGGGGGCAGGTAAACAAGCAGTACCTTACCTTTAGTGAGCGTCTTTGCGCCTTCTTCTGGTCAGCTGGTATCTTGGGAGTGGTCTTTGGCTCCTATTATGAAGGAAAGGAAAAAGAAGCAGACAATTATTCTGAGAACCTGTTATTCATAATAGTGTCAACGATGCTATTAAACAGACAGGGCTTTGATAAGACCATACTGCAGCAATTCATTTGTTAAGATTAGTCTCCTAATTACTCATATGAAATGAAGTGTGCTCCATTTCAGTTTTATGTGGAAATAATGTGGTAAGGTCCTTACAAACCTGAGCATTTATTTCTAATTTACACTGCTGTTTGTGTCGCAACATCCACGAATATAATTTGGCGAAACAGAAGTACTTTTTTTTTTTTTTTTTTTAAACGAGGTTGATGTTTCACTGTGAATAAAAGCATCAACAGGTATGAATGAGGCATCATCAAATTAAGAGTTTGATGTGAAATATTTGCAGATGCATTTTTAAATTGTTTATTCATTCCTGGTGGTGTGTAAGAACCTTAAGTGATCAGATTTTCTTATGTAGTGCATAAACAGGATATATTTGGAAACCAGTAGATGTCCTAAGTAGTCTGAATGTATGAGTAGGGACACCACCTCCAAACCCCTACAGATGTGCTAGTTATTGTACAGTATACTATACTCTACCATACAAATTTGTTTAAAAAAATGTTTGAATAGCAGATTCTTTTTTTTCAAGCTAAGGTGGGGTGTTATGTTGCCCTTTAACAATCTCTCATAGACTTGACTTACTGTAGGTGAATTAATGCTGTTAGTCTTTGCCTGTTCTGGTGAGCTCTCAGCTGCAGACAGAGAGCTAACAGAGGAGGGAGACAACATGGACGTGTTCCCCAGACTGGACACATCAGCCTTTATAGACTCCTCATCCTGCTCCTCTTCCTCTTCCTCTTCTTCACTTTCAGATCCCTGCGTGGTGTCTAGCAGAGAGGCAGACCCAGTCTCCTCTTCAACATCTGCCTCCTCTTCTACCTCTTCATCCTGTTCTGGTTTGTGCATCACTTTGCAGTCTGAAGCTCCTCTCTTTGGAGTATGACTTTTGCTACTGGGTTTCTCAGTGGAGGCAGGTTTGTCTTTACTTGGATGTTGGTCTTTTGCAGGGAGGCAGGAGGAGGCAGAGACAGGTGTGGCAGGGAGTTTTATGGGGGATTTTGAGTCATCTCCTGTGAGATCCACAACTGTGGAACCTGGGCGGCCGCGTCGCATGAAGCCATCGAGGGGTCCCCGACCGTTGACCAGTGCGGGTCCGTGACGCACAGGGAGCAGGGAGGGCTCCGCCTCGTTCTCCCCATCAGAGACACTTGATTCGGGGCAAGGAGCAGGGCGGGCTCTTTTATGCTCCGGGCACTCCTTCGGTTCAGGGTTGAGGCGCTTGAACGGGAGACGAGCTGAGAACAGAGTACAGGAAACACAGTGACCATCTACCACAACACACGTCCAGATAATAAGCATTATTTGTGGAGAGTCTGCCTGCCCTTTCTCTAACAGTTTGCAAGTTCGGTTTCAATTATTTTAAGATAAAAAAAATTGGCAGCCTGCACCGAGGCTAGAATGTTTTCATAGTATTCCGTATTCAGTCTTTGCAGTGCATGTTAATGTTAACATTTAGCACGTCGGCGGGTTGAGGATCCATGCAGAATGAGGTTTCAGTGGGTTGTTAAGTACCATCTTTTGTTTTGTTAAATAGATTACCCAAGACAGATGTGAGCGATAGCATGAGATTGGACTGAAAGTGGTTGTTCTACAGATACATATTGTATATAAAATAAAAAGAGCACCAGCTAATGGTGCGCAGACCACCAAATGGTCCACGGACCCCAGGTTGGGGACTCCCGGTACAGATATCTGGTCACGGAGCTACAACCATGTTGTTCAGGAAAAGGTTGATATGGGATATCACCATATCAATGTGAATTCATGTGAATCATATTTGAATTTTTAAGTCATTTGAATAAATGTGAGTTAGTTAGGTACAATAAATAATGTATTAATTTAAAGAAGAATTCATTAAAAGTAAATACACCAATACTGAGCAAACACCTTGTGCAGTGTAGCAACTACCATTTAGTTACATTTTACCTTTATTTCTATGACTAATGGTAATGGATGACAATTTTAGCATGCAATAGCAGATGCAAAAAAATATATACCAAGGAGGAGTATCCACATACTCTGTCAAATGGAATAAAGGGATCAATAGCAGATACAACACAGTAAATGGTTGAGAAATGTAGGAAAATACAGACATTTATCCCATAATACACGTAATACTAATTGTTGGCGCACTACAGAACCTTCCATAAGCACCATACCAGTTTAGCAAGACTTGTGGTTTGAACATAACAACAATCCTTCTAATCTAGATGGATACCATACATTGCAAAAATGGTGTAAGGACATCATTTCTCCTTACCTTGAACAAGCGTCTTCTTACTGGATTTACAGTCTGTGCCTGAATATGGATAGGACATAAGTAAGATTATACTTTGTACCAAATGATCTTCAAAATGTGTGTGGTGTGATTCAACATAAAGAAACAGCTGCAGTAAAGTTGAAGTTCATGTGGTTATTCAATTAGCTAGATTCCTGCTTTTGTTTAGATTGTGAATGTCATCAACTCCTACACACACTGTCCATCCTTTGATTTGATCTTTATTTATCTCGAACAAACATAAAGTACAGCCAACTCCATACTACATGCATCACCAACACAATAACAAATCACAACCATTTTTGTTCAAGAAGGGACAGAGTGGAGCAAAAGCTTCAAGTCCTCAAGATCCAGGCAACTCGACCTTGCTTTATATAAATACAATATAAGCATCGTGATCTTGTAAGTTTCGTTGCTTTAAGGAGCCCGTTGTGTTTGCCGTGCAATGGTTGGTCAACTTTTTAGATCCACACTGTGTGGCTGTGTTTGGTTTGCTCAGCTACTCCCGCCATTCGGTGTGTCAGTCGGTCGGTAGCGGTGCACCAGGCCCAGTTGTGTCCGCAGCACAGACACCTTGGTGCTGTCAAGAGAAAGGTGGCCAACCGTCTAAAAACTCCGACAAAAGTAGTCCAGCAACTTGCAACTCGCAAGTAAAAGAAACCGTTAAAATGTGCTGCAGTTATAGATTCACTAAACCACTGAAAATAACCAATCGTGTCGGTTAGAGCAATGTTTAAGGACAAAACTGATTTGATGTGAGATGCTCACACAAACACACACTGCGACGTTAGCTTGTCTGCTAGCATAGCCTACCAGCCATACAGTGAACTTGGGTAGATATAGATAGCGGTAACTAACCATATAGTTAACCATAATGATCAACGTTACTGTTGCAAAGAGAATGCAGCATAATATTCACAATGAGACTCAAGTTGATGCTTGTGTTAAAGCGGGTCATTCAAATGAGTTAATGTTCAAACGAAGTTGTAAGACAAAGACAATGTAGTGAAGTTGGAAAACAAAATTATCTAAGAACCCCAACTTAATAACAAATACTTTAACATTTAGTTATAGATATAGTATAAACAAGCAAGAAAACGTCGCTGAACGCGAACGACAAGTCAAACAAGGGGGACGAAATGAATGAGAAGAAAAATTATGAGAAGTCACTTCGTGACAGTTCAGACTGGGACTTTTGTTTGTCTTCACACTGCAGACATAACACAATACTGACAAAATAACCATGTTTTGACCCATTATATTTTGTATAGTTATAGTGGTCAATGTGAATGGCCCTTCACACTGAGCACTACTAGTATAACTATACAAATAGTTTTTTAAATCGTTCGAAGTCAAGTTAATGGCAGAGTTAACACCAACTATACAAATAAATACAATGGTGAACGATATAGTTATCTTTATAGTTATAGTACTCAAGTGTGAGCGGCCCTTTAGCCTTTTGAGTTAGCATTAGCAGCACAACAAACACTCACCTCTCCGGCGTGGGGTGGAAGAAGCCATGCCGTTCAGGGTCTGTGTCTGCGCCGCCAACATCACCACCACG
This sequence comes from Gymnoscopelus braueri, assembly GCF_963280865.1. NCBI lineage: Eukaryota > Metazoa > Chordata > Actinopteri > Myctophiformes > Myctophidae > Gymnoscopelus > Gymnoscopelus braueri. The sequence goes on along the minus strand of NC_137607.1, from coordinate 55,028,007 downwards.
ACCCGAGGCTTTCCGTCGAGACCCGGACCACAACAAAACGGTGTCTGTCTTGACGTTTGGTAAATTAAAAAAATGTCACCCCCAAATGACGACCTGGTTATTACCTTACTGTTTAAAAAAGGAAATATGTGTCCTTTATATTGAGTTTTATGTGAGGAAAAGGTTTGGTTTGTTCCCTCCACATCTCCCCTGGATGGATTCCTCCTCCTGCTGCCTCCAAGGTCCTCGCTCGCGCTCCTCACTCAGAATTGGCGGGAGTGCGTCGGTTTCCAACAGGACCTGCCGCCGATTGGTCGGCGGAAATGTCGCGAGAAGAGCTCAATTTGTGCGTGGTCGTACGGCGGTGTCGCGTGCTGGAAATACCCCGATCTGCAAGCTCACGGCCCCATCGCGGAATGCGACGTTGTGGACTTGTAGGTCTGCTGTCTTCTGTGCGCGATGCCGTCGTACAACGGAGCATATGAAATTATGATCAGACCTCCATTATACACCTCTAGTCTATGCCATCGACACGGGATTTTGAACAGTGTTGCCATGTCCGCTTATTATAAGCGACTTTAGACTTATTAAGTTGCTTTGTAAATATTGGTAGTTGCATTGCGTTTTCTTGAGGGTTTCCAAAGAGTACTTAGTGTAGTAGCTTATTTGGTTATTTCGGCTTGTTTCCAAATGTCGTTTAAACCAGTGGTTCTCAAACATTTTCATGTCAAGGACCCCCAAATTAATATGTATGTGTCCACCGAGCCCCCCCCCCCCCCCCCATCTAAAAATATTTTGTGTCAGGGAGCCCCGTACAAAATGCTGGTTGCTTGTTCCTCTCACAGAATCTGGCAACACTGATTTTGGACAGAGCAACCGGTGGGTTCGTTTGTTTTAGAACACAACGCGTACCCGCTTGCCTATTTGTCGAGTAATTTCACGATATTCATAATTCGTATTTAAAAACACAATCAAATCTGACATATTAAGTGAAGAAACAACACAACACCTGCAGTGTCCATTTGACTGGAAGACTAATCACACTTTATTTTGATGACAGAATAGTTTTATACTTGTCATCAAAATAAAGTGCACCTCAATGAATGCTCCAGGCCAACCTGTGCAGCAAACCTAGCTAGCTAATACAGCTCAAATGTTTGTTTTTGTTCATTAAAATTAACAGATCAAAAATGAATTTGAATGTAGCTTCGTGCAAGAGAGGGTCGTTTTTAAAAAGGACTAGGTCATTTGATTGATTGATTGATGTACTTTTATTTAGTAAGACATGAGAATCACAGTACATGGAAGTACAAATTCACAATACAAGGTCTACTAAACTGGAAGACTCAGTTAAGCACGTAGCTTTTTAAAGATGAGAACCCCATGCACACAAATCATGATGACATATAGGAGACAGACAGATATACATACAGAATGTCATACAATCAGCTTTCAGGTGAGGTTACTGGTATGAAGAGAGAAAAAAAGAAAAAAATATATATACAAAAGAAGAAAATGAAAGAGGGGGGTAAGTTAGACAGGGGCCATTTTGGAAATGCAACCTCCTGAAGGTGTATCTTTAGGGCAGTTTTGAAAGTGAGTAGGGTTTTACACTCCTTTACTCCTTTTGGTAGGGCATTCCACATTTTTGATGAATAGCATGAGAACGAGTTCATTCCCTTAGTTGAGCCAAATCTGGGTTGAACATGATTTGTGGAGCTGCCTCTGGTGTTATGATCATGGACTTCATTAACATTTTGGAAGTATTTTGACAAATACAGGGGGATCCCAATGTTGTGGTGTATCTTGAAGACCAGGCCCATAGCAAGTTGTTGTACTCTGTCCTCAACCCTAAGCCATCCAATCCTAGCAAAATGAGCAGGGGTTAGATGGGTTCTGTGATTGAGGCCAAGAAGTAGCCTTACAAGTTTGTTTTGGGATGTTTGGAGCCTTGTTTTTAAGGCCTTGGAGGTGTTGTGATACCATGAGGTGCATGCATAATCATAATGACCTTGAATGAGGGCCCCTGCAAGAATCTTCAGAGTATTCTTACTGACATCTGATGGATAGTTTATCAACTCAACTCAACTGTTGAGCTGAGCATATATTCCATGTTGTTGACACATATTATTAGGCCTATCCAGCTAATAATTCTCACTCGACCTTTCACATCTACTGCCCCAGCAGCACATAACTTTACTTGTTTAGTTATATAATATCAAGGGCATAGTAAAAATATGTACTACATAAATGCGGATTTGTAGTAAAACCGAGGAGGCTGGATTCACAAACAGTAGCTAGGTTCTTCCCACCTTTAGTGTTGCCACATTTTGTGAGAGAAATAAGGAACAAGGTCTAGGAAAACAAGCCCAAAAGAAGCAACTAGGCCACATGAGCACGGCTATTTGAAAATAGCAATAGATTTTTTTTCATATACAAATGCACCCTGGCACAATACATATGTGTATTAAAAAATGTGGAAGCAAGCCTAAATAAGCAACTACAGTATAGAATATACTATGTAATATTTACAAGCGACTTTACATAAAAACAAGCCCAAAGTCGCTGATAATAATAAGCCGACATGGCAACGCTGCCCATCTCCTCCCATCTGGAAGATCGATCTTTGTCACGCATTTCCCTATGAATCGTGGGATCTGTAGTTCCAGAATCAGTCGAACTCGTTGAAACGACGAGGCTTGGGACTACAAGTTCTACTGTGCAGCGCAGTTATCTTTTCACGGGACTTGGGGGGGGCTTCGGCATAGCGCATCCTGAATAAGTGACAAACTTCTATTGGCGCTGACAAGGTAAGGTCCGTAAGGAGAGAATAATTCTACTGTCATTTTTAAAGTGACATGTTTAGTGTTCATTGAAAAGCTCCGCGTGGCGGAACACTTTACAGTGTGTCCGATAAAGCTACACAATTTAACGTGACGTTAGTCAATGGACTAGAGTAGTAGACAGGGACGCTGGTTAGCGGCTCATCATGATTCCATTGGGCCAACTATAACGTTAGCCTTGGCTAACGTTACTGATTTCATGATAACTAACGTCACGTTGCTATTTAAAAAACACGGCTAAAGCCAGCCTGAAAGCACCGAGCAGTTGCTGTAATTGTAACGTCAGAGAATTTCGTGTTTTAATGACCAGTCTGTCATATAGGAGCCTGTATCACTCCCAACTAAACATAACGGGGTTGGTTTCATGCAGACATGTTGCAGGTTTCATTATTCTCAGTTGATATCAACATCGCACAAGTATAGCAGCCGCACAAATATACATTTGAAGCGTTCTAATCTGTCTCTCACATCATTTCACAGCGTTGTGTAATAACAAAAAATAATAATGATAATAAAATAACAAGGAGTAATTTCTAAAGTTTGGTATACTATCCGCCCTACAATGGCTGATATTCCATACCGCTGATATTACAAAATGCAGTGCATCATGTATTGTGGCATGTCAGCTAGCCTTGGGTCTATCATAGATGTATTTGATCGAGTCTGACTTTTACTTTCGTATCTATGATATGTCAAAATTGATTAAATACATGATGATAGTCTTGATCGCTATATGTCAGCCATTCTAGCTGTTGAAGTGTAGAGTTAAAGTGCTGAACTCATCAGTGGTAGGCTATCACTTATTTTTGCCCTGGTCTCATGGTTATGGGTATTAAAATGTACTGATGTGTAAATATCTGTATTCCTTTACAGGAAAGAAGACATCTAGGATTTTCAAAATGGCAGGTTGGTCTCTAAACAGTTCAGTCTACATGTAGGTTACCATGTGGTTAAACCAAATGAGCACAATATTTATTGCTTAGAGAAAGGACCACTGTAGTGCACAATCACTATTTCCTATGCACCCTTGTTTCTTCTTTCGTTTAATGTTACATTTTCCACCCCTTTCTTCTCTCTAAGCTGTTTACATCCTTCCTGTGCATTATGAGGAAGTCATCCCACATTGTAATAGACCTCTGTCAAAAACTCTTATCACACCAGCTTTGAGCAAACCTCACAAGGCCTTCCCCTGGTGCTAAAAGATTACATCAAATGGGGAGGGGGACTAGTGTCCGCACACTGAATTAATCTCCCATAAACTTTATTGCCGCAATTTTATGACCAGCACAGTCTATGTCAGGAAGACCATGCTGATTGGAACACTGCAGCTGTAAAGTTCATGGGAACTCAATCAATATGCAGACAGTTTCATTTGTAACTGTAAGATGCAGATTTTGTTCTGTACCTGTACCTGTTTAGAGGGAGTGTGCACACTAGTTGTAGTACAAAATATTAGTTCAAATCTATTGGCTGTTAGCATTGGAGCTATCTTTTTTAGTTAAAAACGAATGACTTCAGAGACATGATCGACCTGCATCTGCTGCTTTTCTTCTTTATATGCTTCCTTTATTGTAATTGTTGTGTGAGCTAACATTGTTAACTGTGTTTGATGACAAAGTATTTTTGGAACTACATGAAAAAAATTATCATGAAACATTTATTTGAATAGATTCTAATCATGTTCCAAGATAATTCTTTCACTAAATGATTGTTTGCTTCCTGTCTTAGAGCGGGTGAACAACTTCCCTCCCCTGCCGCAGTTCATGAGAATTAAACCCTGTTTCTACCACAACATTGAAGAGGAAATTCCTGCACCATACCAGCAGTTGGTGCGCAAAGTCTACATCCTTTGGATGAGTATGTTTCCTCTCATTTAGTTTCTGGCTTTGATTTATCTGTGTGATATATTGGGGAGTACTTTTCTTTAATCTGTTAATTTCCGCTCTTTCCTCCATTCTAGAGCCTCATGTAATTTAGTAGGTCCATACAAACAAAACAAAGTAGGTAGTTGTCAAACATATGTACACACCTACAGTAAAAGTAATCCCTGTGCTCATGCACAGTTGGTCATTGTCATTAACCACTTAAACTCTAGTCTATATGCTTCGTTGTACGTCAAATAGCGAAAATAGCCGAATGTTTGCCTACTATGACATTTCTAAAATGGAGACGCTAGAGGTCATGGGTTTTCAACTGATTGTGAACCAGGCACCACCACCCTGATTAAGAATCAACCAGGGGACCACTGTTGTGTTGGGCGGGGATATGGGCTAAGATTAGTGTTTTTGGCAACACTTGCTATATAATCCATGTCTATAATGCATTATAATCAGCTTATAACACTATATGATTATAGTTATAAGAACTAAAATACGCATAACCCTCTAAAAGACTGTTTCTCAACCAATTGTCTATGGACACATGTTCTTAAATAATGACTGAAATATTATGTTAGTGAGCAGAGCGTTTTTGAGTGATTGAGTGTGGTCTCTTACTGTGTTGTCTCTTACTTCGTCCAGCCTTCTATATTAAACGCGTATTAACTGATATACTGATCTGTAACTTATGTATGAGTGAGCAGACACACCCTATTACATGGGCACATTTCCTAAAAATTATAACTAAGGCAATCCGGTACACTTCCCCTTCTCCCTTTTCTGTGGAAGTTCTTGACCTCTTACCTGCCAGTAACTGCTGTCAACTACGGTACATTGATGTGTCATCTTAGTGAACTGCTTCTCATCACCAGTTCCATGTCTATCTCTTCTTGGCTATAATGGAGTCTCATGTCATTTTCTGGCTCGAACCTTGCCCTGTACATATTCTTCAGGTACTGTATGCCAGCATGGAAATACTACTGTCACAGAGATACGTAGTTATAACAAATAAAATACATTTAGCTTTTACTGTAAGCTCTGGGAATTCTGCCTGACAAGTGACAACTCATCCAGAACTTCACAAGGGACTGTGACGTTCTTCCCTTTCCTGCATTACTGAATGCATGATCAGGGACCACATGCAATACCTCCACGGACCACCAGTTGAAAACCCCTGATTTACATTAACAACCCTGGCATTGCATATTGATTGAATATTTTATTAGGCAAAAAATGTAAAACAGTTACATTTAAAATACTTTGTCTAACAGGTCCGTACATAAAAGTCCTTGCGGACTTGTTTCCAATGAGGGCCTTGGTATTCAATTCATATACATATATAGTGGCATATATATCTGCTCTACAAAAGCTTGGTGGTGGTACTTTGCAATGGCACTGGGTCAGGCTGGAGTTCCACTTCTTGGTTGAATGCCTTAAGTTGAGATGAAGGGGTTAAGTTAATAGATTTCTTCTCTTTGTCCTTTCAAGTGTGCATTTTGTATCAGTTCTCTAAGGGTTACTCTTTGTGATGGTGGAGGAGATATCATTCTAAATGTTTGGATTTCCCCTCTGAGTTTCCTCTTGTATCTGTTAACAGAAACAAAATATTCTATACATTTTGGATAATGATGGAATGTTTTGGGCAGCGACAGGGACTGCAATACGCCTAGGGAATTGGCAGTGATTAAAGTGGGGAGAAAATAGAAAAATGAACAGTGTCCCATGTTCTTTTCCCCTACAGTGTATTCAGGCACACTGTGCATGAATGTGATCTCATGCATTGCCTGGTGGGCTGGTGGTGGAGGTGCCACCAACTTTGGCTATTCACTGCTCTGGGTCATCCTGTTCAGCCCCTGTAGTTACACCTGCTGGTTCAGATCTCTCTACAAGGCTTTCAGGTGAGCTCCACACGCACAAATCTCAGGCCCCCACAAAAAAAAGGTTTCTCTTATTACAGAACAAAATAAAAGGGTTTAAGGGTTCCAATTATTTCAAAGTCATTCAAATCAGCTCCAATTTAGACATTGAGAGAAGGAATCAGGATTGAGGACCAGGATTAGTAGTTCAGTGGCTCATGGTATAATAATAATAATACTCTGAGGAGTAGTACTAGAAATGGAGAGAAAACATCTTTCCCAGAGGCCACTGGTTTCATGACCTGTGCCTGCACTCACCTTCTTTGAGTCAAAGGCTTTGCTTGCTTCTCTGTGGTTGGAGTACGTCATGCGTAGTTGTCAGTGTGCAAGCTGAGCCAAAGTCGCAGTGTGGGAAGAAGCACGATTGCATTTGGCACATTCATGACATATATAATTACTTTAATTGTCTGACATGTCTTGTTCCTTTTTTCTCTCTGTCTTCTCCCTTTTTCTTTCTGTTCTCAGGGCTGATAGTTCTTTCAACTTCATGGCATTTTTCTTCATCTTCTTCCTTCAGTGTATCCTCGCACTTTTACAGACTATAGGCATCCCTGGTTGGGGAATTTGGTGAGTAGAAGCCCCCCTAAAAGCTGCATTTGAAATATTTACAAATGGAGTTTTTTTAGCCATATTCATGAACCATCTTGCTTCTGGGGTTAGGAACTTGTGGTCTGGTCAAGCCATCAAGGCAGTTTCAGCACATTCAGCATAGCAGAAGGTTTTAGTTTTATGCATTGTCCACCCCTTTTTAGTTGTTTAGATAAAAAACCATAGCGTTAACTGCTGAAAGGTCTGTTTTAGCCCAAGACAAGAAGGTCAGTGTGGGAATAAAGGGTTGTGGTGCAGTGTTACTGTGGGGTATTGTAGTGCAGGTCCTCTTCTTAACAATCGGGTTCTCTGATAGTGGATCATAACATTCTGTGTGTTGGTAAATCCATTCCATCATATACTGATCCAATATCCCTACACACTCATTAAGCACATAACAAAATTCAAAGTTAATTATCATGCAAGAGGTTTTTTTGTTTTATATGTGATCACAGATTTGTTTTTAATATACCCTTGCTACTTGACCCCTGGACTGTTTTGTGTTTGTATTTCTTTTGTTAAAATAAGTGTTAAATAGCTTTATATTCTGATAGTACTCATTGCTATAGAGTGTTCAGTAACAGGAGTCTCCATGTCTCTCCAGCTCTTTATTAAACAGAAAATGCATTTTCAGGTCAGGATACCAATTTTATCGAATCAGGACAGAGAACTCAGACAGGATACAGATTAAACAAGTGAAATTGGAAGTGATGACACAAAGAAATGAGCATGCAAAGTTGGAACTGGAACACTATAAAAATGAAGCTGATAAATGGGTACTCTCTCCTGATTGGCTGAAATGGTGTCACCTACCTGAAAATGTATTTTCTGTCTATCAAAGAGCTGGAGAGACAGAGAGACCCCTGTTACTGAACAAACACTCCATAGCAATGAGTACTATCAGAATATAGTGCTTTAACCTTTTAACAAAAAACTTTTTTGTTTTAACCAAAAACTATCATTTACCCTACCTGTTTAATTATAACTTACTGTAGTTACACCAATGTCTTCAGTCATGTATTGCTGAAAAACTCCCTAATGATGATCAATGACAATGACAATCATCACATTCTGTAACGGTTATTTGCCACGCCAATTTCTTCACGTCACTGCTTCACGCCTTCGTAATAAGAAACGGTGGGTTTTTCATGTGTAATCCAGTGAGTTCACTAATGTCATATACTAACCTATACTACCCCACTACGCTCTCACCAACACACCAAAGCGGCTGGATGGCGACAGTGATGTTTTTCAGCTACAACGTGGGCTCGGCTATTGTGATGCTTATCACTACTCTACTCCTTACTGTGGTGACTGTATTAATGGGACTGGTGCTCCTCAGGGTGAGTCTAGCACACATATATACGATATACTGTATATTACACTGTAAAATCCTGAGTGTTAATTTAGTGTGAATTAGAAACAAAGGAATTAACACAGGATTTTACTGTGCATATACAGTAGTATAGTATATATACACATGCACACAGAAAAGTGCACGATCACTTGTCTGCATGCTTACATTCTATCCATCAAGCAAGCAAATGCACGAACACGCAGGAATGCTTAAACTCTGTCTCTAATGTGCGTGTGTGTGATCATACACACACAAAGACTTCTACGCCCCAATATACACCTACATATTGTCTACTCTGTACCCACCAGGTCCACAGACTGTACCGTGGTGGCGGTGGGAGTTTTGAGCATGCCAAGGAGGAGTGGAGCAGCGGGCTGTGGAAGAGCGCCCCCGTGAGGGAAGTGGGGTTCAATGCGGTTGCACAAACAGCCCAGGGCCCAACTCTACCCCAGTACCCTGCTGCAGTGCCAAGTTATCCTGATGACAGTCACTGGTGATACCTGCCTAGAAACAACCACTAGGTGGAGACGGCTAGCTGGCCAATTTTATGGCACACTAGGAAGCTGAACAGTTCATTTGTACACTATAATTTAAACATGACAAAATGCATTGTAGAATTTTTTTTTGTTTTTGATTTTTTTTAGAAGAGAGAGTAATATTAAGAGAGATTAACATGAGAGCTTCATCAGTTGAGCTCATTCAAGCCTTAGCATTTGGGTATTTAAGTTGACTCCAGAAGATTATCCATTCCATAGCACCTAATGTTTACATTTTAGCCTATCAAATCTGATCCTTTAAATTTTACAAGAGGTGCAGAAAGATATACAATGTTATGCAAATCAGGAATTTATTTAGGAAGGTGTTCTATTTTGTAAATACATAGATTAAAACCTTACTGCAAAGAGTAGTGAAAAAGGATTTGGGAGCTACTATGTGAAAGGTGTGTGCCTTATGGACCTTTTACAGAACAGGGTTGTTTTATTTCCTGTCCGATCATCTGCATGATGAATACTATAGTGCGCTGAAGACTAGGGCTTTTCTTTTTGCAAGGAGGAGCATTTATGAACTGCACGATATTAATCCAGATAATTATTTTCTATGTATTATGTACACCATAGACGCACCTACTGTTTGCTTTTGATACATTTTGCCTGATGTCTTAATGCTTGTCCGCTGTAGCTTTTAGCTATCATTTTCTTAAAATACGCCTTAATATTGCGTGCAGATTATGCATGTGAGATATGTCTTGCTTGGCTCTTGCCTTAACAATACTACTATACTGTTCAGTGTAACTGGACCATGCCAATGACGCAAATGTGCTACGTTTCAAAAGCAGATACTCTGTAATGGCCTTCCTTTGTTATATGTATTGACGTGCCAAAACCTTGCTCATTTTCATCACTTTAGCTCGGACGAATTTCACACAAAAAAAATATTGTTTGTTTTTCCTTAGTGTGTTTCTCACACTGCGCACTGACAGTAAGTCTCTTGTTTCAAAGCTACAATGTTTGCTGTTAGAGGTCAGTACCCTGCCGTGGAAAAACCTTTCATTTCCCTTTGGATGTCAGGTTGCCCCTGGATAAACTGGAGAGTAATGTTTTGTGACTGACCATTGGTGCTGCTGGCCAATAGTAATTTTTGTAGAACCGAGTTGTTCCAATTGAACTGACCTTATGTAAACACTTATTAAACCACACTAGAGCGACCTAAATGGCCAAGTTAAACTCATGAGACATTATGGACTTTTGGCACATATCAAAGCTGAGCCAAGCCATTCGCCATTCTGACCTTTTCAGGAGTAGTCTTCAACTTTAGTTGTGTCAATGTATTCACTGGCTACATTTAAATGCAGTCTAATTCTCCATGTGCAGGACTAATACTGATTCCTGATAGAATCAGATTAACTGGCCCTTGTGCATACTGTTTGAGCCAGACAAAGCACCACTTTTCAGTGACGTTGGTTCAAAAATGTAATCGAAGGCTACATGTACGTAGGTGTAGACACTAACTGGAAGAGAGGTGCCTGCCACTTGGTTGAAAGCTGAAAGTGCTTTTTATTTTTTTTATTTTTATTGTGATTTAAAGTGTCCTTTTCTGTGGATGACTGCCAATATAACTATTTGGATTTCTTTTTTTTCACCGTTTCTGATTTGATAAATGACAGTTGATGTGTTGATGAAATGCCAAACTAGTCTGATAAAGCAGAACATTTCAGTAAACATTCTTGTTCACCCCTTTGAGCGAGTGACTTACTTGAATTGTGGGGAAAGGAATGTTATTTAGTACAGTATTTTGGTTCATAATTGGAAATAAATCCACAAGATTACAGTAAAATTGAGTCATGTATTTGATAAATAAATGACCTCAAGGAGGCACCATTTTTCATACAGTCCATATTAGCCAGTCAAGCATTTATAGCACAATTTAATCACATTCACACAGACTATTTTGCTCATTTACATGGCAATTTATTTGTCCATCGAACATAGTGATTGGTTGCTAATAAATCGCCAGCCATATTTTGTTATAACTATCCAAGTAGCTTGGTATTTTTAACAGAACAAATGCCAAACAGTGGTTGGTGTGTGGCAGGTGCTAAGGCCAATCATGAATATGCAAGTGTTTAATTAGCAAGTTTTAAGAATTCCTCAGTACTTTCAGCTATAAACAGTTTCCTTTGACAGTTGAGTAATTTATTACCTTGCATTATAAAACACATTCCCAATCTTTGGTAGCTAATACTGCACTGGTTTGGAATTGAGAGGAAAGCCAAGCTTCCCATTCTGCCAAATAATTAAATGAAATACAAGTCAGAGTGTTGTTGGTAATGACAGAGCGAGTTGTTGAAAAACAGAACATGCAGGTTAAAGGCAACCATTCCTGTAATTAAGTTGGCTTTTAGACATTCAGACTTTTCCCCCCTCAACAAAAACAAACATTTACAGTGTGGAGGTTTTAGTTGTTACATCACCTGGGCAAACCCACAGACAGGAGTACCTCTTCTTAAAAGTATGATAATGAGTAAGACTAGCATTTCTACAGAATGTCTTCCCTGGCTGTTGATGCAGACACGTAATTGTTAGTGACAACAAGAAACTCTTCAAGCTCTTGGGGAGAAAAAAAAGAAGAGAGAATACAACTGCCTCTGCCAGGACACGTTATTCTTAAATCGTGGCGCACTTCAATCCATTGATTGTTCAATTCTAGAACTAAACTGTAGAAACAAGACTTGAATCTGATGTCCATCTGTACTGCCTGGAGATGGTCAGACAGAATAATATCATGCACATTGTTTGAGATTTTCCAGCTGAAACATCTGTGTAGTTCTATTGTAATCAGAAAATGTAAAGTACACCCAATGAAAACCTTTGTCTTTTTTCAACATAGCCTTATGGAAACCTAATCCACAACACTATTGACTGTTAAAGATGATCTAATTAAACAAATAGATTGAAAATAAAATAAGGACTAGGTTTCCAGGGGTCTATATTGAAGGATTTTTTTCGTTTTGTTGACAGGATATACTTACTTTCCACAGCACTGTACAAATGATCGACAAAGAATCTTCCTGGGCACCATCTCAGCCACTTTGTTACAATTCTTGCTTTATGAAGCTGTACAGTAACAAGTACTGTCGGCCCATTTAATGTGTCTTGTTTCTAGTTCTGGGAGATTTTCAGTTTATCAATAGAATACACAAATGGCATTTAAAATACTGAAATGTACTTCATACTTATTCATTTAGTTATTCTTTTGATGTGCCCTGCTGACTAATCTATTTTTAACAGCCACCAGGACAAGCCTTTACAGAGCAAGAGCTACCACTGACTATTAGCATGAACAATGTACAGTAGCCTCTTCTATGTGATATTTCTGGAAGTAATTAACCATTTCAGAATCCTTATTACAAGATCTTAGGTTGTTGAAATAAAAATATCACATGGAGGTCAAATAAATAGTTAGCAAAAATGTCCTGACTGTACAAAATATATTACATGAATAAAAGTATATTCACAATATATCATACAAATACATCTAGTAAAAAAAAAACATTTGAACACTTTCCTGCAGTTAACCAGAAATGCCATTTACAAGTTTTCAGTCCACTGTACAGTGCCAAACATAACCTTTGTGTATTTTAGAGGTTACAGTTTGGTTTAGAGAGGAAATACAAGCAATCCATGTCAAACAATCTGGGAATCTGCACGGGAATGGGAAAGGTCTGTATAGTCCTCCTGACCTCATTTAAAGGAACTACACAGTGAAATCCTCAGTGATACTTGAGAACATTTGTAACTCTTAATAGTCTACAAATGTAACCAAATGGACCATTACGGGTCCATTTGGTTACATTTCTATAGAGTTAAATTGACAATAAGGATTTTACTGTCACAGCACAGTCATATCTCTGACTCATCGTTGATGAACCCGAGACCATCTAGACTTGAAATGTTGGCCATAGGTGTGAAGTGGTGTCCCCCGTTGCCTTTGAAATCCACAGTAGTGTGATTATTGTTTGCGGTGCAAGTGCTGGCAGGAACGGGCCTCAGGGGCTTATCCGCTTGAGTTCTGTTCTGAATGTGTGTGTACTCGACGGACGGCCTCTGTACCTGGGTTTTACTGGGAAAACCGAAACGTTCTCTGCAGCGGTTCCACGCTAAAATGCCAATGAGCGACAGAGACAGTAGCGTCAACAGAGCCACGGCCACCTTAAGACCCACCGTCCTGTCATTCTCCCTTTGAGTCTCTGGAGGCAGAGGTTCCTCTGTCTCCACCTCTGGAATGAGCCCTGGTGCGGTTGTGCGCGGACCGTCCGTAGGATCTGGGGAATTTGTCACCCAGCTGCCAACTGTGCTGCTCTCCCCTTGTCCACCATCTGAAGTGTGGGGCTGTAAACGATACATCGCCACGGTCCTGTTGTATCCTCTCTTGTTGACCTGCTCTATGGAATCACAGGTGTACAAGCCTGCGTCCGATTCGGAGGCGTTTAGAATGAGGAGGCGACCGCCGTAGATGTAGTGTTTGCTGTCAGAGAGCAGTGTTTGGTCTGACAAACGCCAGTGGACCTGCGCCAGGTTGGAGTCTGGCCGGCAAAGCAGCTGAACGTTGTTCCCCGGAACCAGGGTGACGTCTTCAGCTCCTACTGGCTCTGGAGTGTACACACACACACACACACACACACACACACACACACACACACACACACACACACACACACACACACACACACACACACACACACACACACACACACACACACACACACACACACACACACACACACACACACACACACACACACACACACACACACACACACACACACACACACACACACACACACACACATATCCGAGTTAGCCTCAACTCCGTGTTGACAGGCAAAATTTGCTTTATAAAATCCCAAATTCAAATGGAAGATGTACACAGAAAACCAATCCAATTGTACATTTCTGTACTATTGAATATACCTGGCTGAGGACACTGTGAAACGTCTCCCTTCTTTAGACTCTGAATGGCAGTGTCAGAGGAAGAGGCCAAGCTGGATACTCGACGGCACTGGTCAGAGTCCCAGGCACAGTAAGGGTCTCTGGCCAGGACACAGTCCACACAGGAGTCATAGCGGCTGCAGTTACTGACTGGCATCTGAACAGCACCAAACTCTGATCCTGCATACAGCTGGCCCTATGTCCACACACACAACACACACACACAATGATTATTATTTTGTTTTTCATAATACTTGCATTCTGTCTGAAGTGGTAGACAAAGGGATAGAATGTTAGTTCGAGTTCAGTTGTATTTAACTGGGAGTGCTGAGGGCTTGAATGTCATGTGTTATAAAACCTTGGCCAAAATAAACACCAGCAAATGCCAGTGCACTGACTTGGCATTGATCTCTAGGTAAATGATTACACCGATATCACGCTGATATCACACATGAATGGCAGTTCTTAGCGTCCTATAAAAACATGTCTGACATGAATAAGCTAAGCTTGGATCAACACATTATGCGCTGCAGTAGCTGTTATTAGTCACCTTGCTGGAAGAAAGGCGCAGAGTCCTGACAGGCTTAGGGTCCTCATACAGCTGAATCTCTTCAATAATGAACATCTCCCCAGCATAGTTTACGGCCTTCTGAATGTAGCCATTTTCTATCAGGAGACAATAACACAACAAGACACAGAGTTGACAGGAGTCCCCCATACTTGGTCCGGTCCTTTTTTCCCTCTACACCAATTCTCTTCGCAGAAAGTAGCATGTCTACAAGCATACAACGCTTCATTTTGTGAGCTCATACTGTAGATCTGCCATTTTCAGCGAACATTCACCCCAGAATAGGGACGCTAGGGTTCACAGGGTCAAAACCTAACCATGGAAATAGTAATTCCTCTTACCACCAACTCACCAATGTAATGGAAATAAGGGTGTTCCTACTCAACCAGAACATGAAAGTGCTGCTAATTCATGAAATCAATAAAGTACTAGATTTGAGGTGTACTTTTAAATTTAGAAGTGGGAATGACAAGGCCCCACTCCCATTTACAACCTACTTTGCATCATGATGGATTATGAAAATCAGGAGGATTGAAACTTGACTTGAACTTGTCTTGAATTACTTAAAACAGCTCTGGATAATAGTAATAGTTGAACATATTTTTTTTAATGGAACCTTTCATACATAATTCTAAATAATTCTTATTTTATCATCCAAAAACTGTTGAGGAAGCTGATGCTGCTGCTACTCTTTATTGCTGCTACTACTCTCTATTGTGTATGTGACAATAAACACCTTGAACATAAAATCCAACTTAAGGTGGCTCCAGGGCCGAATCAAATGAATGGATGATACGTGTGCCAATTCACAATATTTACCAGTGCCGATGAACATGACGGGGTATCTCTCTCCATCTAGTGCCAACACACTATCCACTACGATCCGAGTCAACAAGGGCCCCTTTTTCACCAACAGCGGGGCCCCTGTGAGTGGCCGAATAATCTCGTCCATGAGGGGCCGGTCTCTGATGAACTGCAGTGTTTTGTCAGGAAGGTCCAGAGAGCGTTCCATCCCCAGCTTTCGAGCGATGTCATTGATGCACTGAAATACAAGACGGCCATATTGAACTCGGGAAGGGCGGTCCCCAGCTAAACAAGGACAACATTTAAGCCCCGTTTTATTTTTCGGCTAGCCGATCTACAAGCTAACAATGAATGGCAAATTGGCAATGTGACACGTTGTGAGCTTATAGATCTGCTAATGTTGCCAAATGTTACCAAATCTCTTATGGGGGTCCCTGGCACAAAATCCTTTCAAATGGGGGTCTGTGGCCAAATACATATCAATGTAGGGGTCCTTAACCTGAAAAACTTTGAGAAGAAGTGCGCTAAGGAGGACTATGCAAGGTACAGCAGACAGTGTAGTACAGTGAGAGTGATGGTATTTATAGAGGGTATGACATGGGATACACATGAATTTTACCTGACAAGTTCACTGTATTTGGCTAGTCCGTTGCTAGGCCAACCAGTAGACGGACCAATCCTATAACTCCGTCCCCACAATCATGTAACTGACAACACTGTCGCAACTACAATACTGCCTGTAGGGCTAGGCTCCGCCCAGCCAAAAATGGACCCAAATGCAGCACTTACACATGCATGCGTGTTACACTCAGACTTAAATTAACAGTGAGGACTTTACCATGTATGGTATAAAATATATCGTCACTGTCAGGCAGAAACCTTGTAACTCCATATTTCAAGTTTTTCTTTTTTACACAGGATATACCGTACTTACTTTCCACAGCACTATACAATTGATCGACGAAAAATCGATGTAAATGAATGTCCTTCTTTGTCGTAGTGTCATCGAAAGTAGAAAAAAATACCAATCTACAAGCTCACAACAAACATTTTCTTTTTGTTCTAAATTTAGAGTAGCCAATAATTTTTTACCTCTTTTCTCCCCAATTTAGTCGTTATGCAAATTAGTTCCTCCCCACACACATTTCTGTGTTGTCACTAGTGTTGTGTCCTACTGACTCAACTACCAGTGAGGAGCCCCCACCGGGAGGACGTAGAGCCTTTGTTCTACTCCTCCCGGCCGCCCAACACTCCCTGCTGACAGGTGCCGCCCTCAGCCCGTAAAGCAGCCCGTAGGATCACATGCAGTGACAATTATAACCTTCCCCGCTGTGGGTTTTATAAATACTTAACCAATGAAAAGCATTAACAAGAGCTTGTGACTAAACAATAACTACATTGGATCCATAGGAACACTGGTTCTTTTTTTGCATTTCCTGAAAAGTAACCGTTTTGGACATTCAAAGGTTTCCACCCGACAGCGACGATATTTATAATACAACAAAGGATCTTGACTCACAGCTCCTGGTCTGGGGACAGGCAGCTCACCGCTGTACATCACCCACTTGACATGAGAGGTCTCCACGGTGACGGGCGTCTTAAACTTCCCCTCGTTGAAAACCTCACCGATGGCAGACACACTGTATGCACACACTGCAGACATGTCCGACGAGCTCCTGGCAAAACCAAACCAAATCAAAATTATCAATGAAATCAGTCAATCTGCCGGAAACCAGATCACTCCTTTGCCAAGTCAAATACACTAAACCAGGGGTCTTCAACAGGGGGTCCGGGACGCCTGGGGGGTCCTCAGAGTTACTACAGGGGTTCCGCCAAAATCTTTGTGTGATATATATTTTTTTACATTAACCACTTGAACCCTAGCATCCCTATTGCCAAAAATAGCAGATCTACAAGCTCACAACGCCTCGCAGTGCGAGCTTGTAGATCGTAGATCTGCTATTTTTGGCAAAGAGGTATAGGTGTAGAGGGAAAAAAGAGCAGACCAAGTAAACAAAAAAAGTGTAATCTGAAACTAAATTTTATACAATATAGAGGGGGTCCCTACTTCATCTCTCTCTCAACTAGGGGGTCCTTGGGCTGAAAACGTTGAAGACCCCTGCACTAAACCAAATTGTGGATCTTGAACGAAAATAAATCACCACATCAATCAACATCAAGTCAAAATGCAATATTATATTGTATTGCAAAACTAAAGGGAGAATTATACACAGATAACAACATGTTTATATCTTTATATGGATGCGTCTTGTTTTTCAATTGTTATTTTAAGGAACAACTATATTTTCCACCAGCCTGGATGCCTAACAGGCCAGGTTAAAATATAAATAAGTTTCCCTATAGGTGACCATATCAGCAACATCAACCTTACATGACCTATAAAAACCACAGGACTCCACTGGAACGACTTACGACTGAGGCGCAAAGACTGCATAGAAGACGCTCTGGTTCCAGTTGTGGTGTTTCAGCAGGAACACATCCTGGACGAGGGAGGGCAGGCTGGGCTCAGGGAGGGAGCAGTCCAGACGAGCCTTCACGAACGAAGTCCATTTCCTCTGCAGCGTCCGCTGGCCTCCCATATCCCCCTAAACACAACCAGCACCAAGAAACGCACGAGTGCACACACACACACACACACACACACAGTATAGAGAGACAACTTAGTCATGTGAATTTGTGCTGCCGCCCATATCTCAAACAGAAAAAAACTGCAATGGACAGACACAGTGAAGTCCAACACAATTTCCCTTATTCATGGAAAAAAAATTACCTTGCAGACACGCGCCACTCTAGACACCAAGAGTTTACTGTAGAAGTCATATTCCATGGCATTCTCGGTGAAGAACAAGTAGACTTTATCATCATCACCATTACGACTGCCAACGCTTTCAGGCACAACGTCCATATAGATGAAGTTGGGCTCTGTATTCAGACAACATGAAATAGCACACAGGTACTAAGTATAACATATCGTTGCTGTCCGGCAGAAACCTCTTATCTCCACATTCTAACTTTTTGTGTTTTTTCCCCGTAAATTAACGCCCTACTTAATCATACCACTACAGCGTCACACAAAAGCATCAAAAGTAGCAGTTCCACAAGCTCGAAACGCGGCACGAAGCGACGGGTTTTGAGCTTGTAGATCTGCTACTTTTGATATTCCTGAATTTGAATCCTGAAAAGTAACAGTTTTGGACATATGATGTTTCCACCCGACAGAGACGATATCATTACCATCAACTTCAGGTATGCCATCTACTGTATCATTTATTAGCGTCACTGCCACAGCAGCCCATGTGAAGTGCAGTATATTTGACACATACTTCATGAACAAAATTGTTACAACTTCCCAATACATTGGAAGCCCAGAGCTCTCACCATTGAGCCAAGAGCTCTTAAACTCAGTCCGGAGAGATGAGGCAGAGCTGCGGAGAACTACAGGTTCAGAGCCCAAGAAGTTGATCGCTGTAGCAGAATACAGGTCATTTCCTGTTGGACAGGAAAACGGAGACAAGAGTCAGAATTACTGGAAATCCATTACTCTCATTCTGTTAGAGGACACTATTACTGTGGGTACTAATAGAGTTAAGCAATTTTAAAGTTAAATATATTGAATAAATATTTGATAAATTAATACATTATATTATGCTCATGCAATGCCCTGTTGTGATACATGAGCCCTAGACTTCCACTTTGTCGCTAGTCCTGTGATAATTATTTAATGGTGTGTCATCATCACGAGACCATGTACCAAACACGTTTCCTGTGTGCACCTCATATGAGGCAATCAAGTGTTTTTAATTTTGACATTACTAGCAACAGTAAATGCTTCAAATTTAAAATATCCTTTGGACTCATTTATTTTGGCTCATTTGTTTTGGCTCTGTTTTCAATTTATCTATACATTTTCTTCCGTTGGTGAACTTTGCACATTGAACAGTATTGTACATTGTCTTTCGTTCCTTTTGTAGTGGGAAGATAACCAGGATGAGACACTCACCAACCATGAGGGAGGAGTATCTTTGGAAAGGATCAAAGGGACACTTCCCTTTCCCCTCCTCCAGCTTTCCCTCCATAGTCAACTGTCCATCAGAATATGTCTGTCAGGGGGGTAAACATAGGAGAGTAAAGCCTAAGTCAGGGGTGGGCAGCAATGTGTTTAAGCCAAGTCCACACAAGTGATTCGCAATGCAACTGGTTGCAGGAAATTGCAGCGGTCTGAATTGACCTGTTGCAGGTCGGTGCAGTTTTGTAATAATGTTGCAAGTTGCGACTAGTTGTGTTGCGAATCATTGGTGTGGACTGGGCTTAAAATCAACCAGTCGATCTCGAGGGGCTTTCCGGTTAGTCATGGTCAAGATAAAAACATCAATTCATATCGTTCACCATCCAATCACACTTTTTGTTTGAATGTGAACCCCAACGAATCATGTAAGCAGCAAGAATTAACCCAGGAATGACCCCGGCAGCAAATCAATGATCCAGGTATGTTATCCGTTTAGTACTCAGTTACTTTTCAACCACAGCTCAGAAGACGAGACAAAGGTATTGAGTTTTGAGTTCAGGAACAGACGGCAAGAGAAACATACAATGTTTCAGCAACAACTGCGCAGGGATGGTGAAGAAAGGGAACTTGGAAAGACACCACAAATCATTTGACAAGACCTTTCCAGCTGACAGTGAACTGACAAAAAAAAAAAAAGGAACTGAAATATCAACTACCAATCACACTACTGATACTTTTCGACCACAGCTGACGAGACGAGACAACAGTACTGAAGCGACGCCAAGCGACAGAACACATACCGGTACTAATGTTTGTCTCATCAGCAACAACTGAAGAAAGGCAACTTGGAAAAGACACTCTGGGAAAGCACAAATCATTTGACAAGACTTTCCCAGCTGACAGTGATGAAATGACATGAAACTGGATCACGTGTTGTCATCAAAGTTACATTATTGACTTATTCTAACTTGCGTTATTCTAATTAGTAGCCTATGACGAGACGTAAACACAGGTTGTCACTGTCAGCCTTGGAACAGCTGAGTATATCTCATGCCCAAAGGTTTGTCCACCCTTGGCCTAAATTATACTTACTAATTCATGAGATTGCAATGCATTGAATTTTTAGCTTGGAAAGGAAGAGTCAGAGGAGAGTGATTGAGCGATATACAATCCGTGAGAAAGAATGAAAATGCCACATGTAAGGATAATATCGATTACAGTCAATACACCAGCAGAGCCTTTTTAATCAGTTGATCAAACTAAATATATTATTTCCGTGTAATTCAAAAAAAATATTGTAAAAGGGTACACGGCAGCATGTTATTTGATCACCTATTGACCTAGTGGCTACTAGCAGAAAGAAAGAGGACCAGTGTCACTGAAGTATGCCACTGGGCTATTTCATTGTGAATATGCAGCCACACGCAACTGTCAATCACGCGACAGGAAAGACAAACACCACCATCTCAGCTATTCAAACAAATAGCATTCAGTCTCCTCCACTCTGGCTTACATGCTATACTTACCATGTAATCGCAGGTGGGGCTGAAAGCGTTTGTCCCGCACACATACATTGTGGTGTCATTCAGTGTGTGCAAGGTCCGAATGTAGTTACGGCATTCCACCTGCAAAAGGATACAGCAGGGAGAATGCCAAGGCCCAGGGTTTGTTAGTTCAGCCACAAACATAAAACATGCACAGAAAGACATACTACTCTGCGGTCCCTGGTATTAAGTTGGAGACCCCCGGTCAAGGTTGCATGCATTTCTTTTATCATGCCTTTATTTGGACATGCGGTACAGAAACAGACTGCAAGCAAAGGAACTTCAAAGACTCTGTGTACAAAGGGGGGAAAAAAGATACTCCCACATAAATGATTTACAAATGTACCAAGATAAATTGCATGGGGAGTATATCGTTTTAACTGAACAAAAAGGCTGTATGATCCTTACACTAGATGCATGTTGGGGTGTGTGTGTAAAAATTATTTTTGGGTGACTTATTTCACAAACCTCAGCATGTTTTCCCTTGTATGTGCACTCCCTCCGTTTCTCTTCGGTAACTCGCCAATAAACCTGCCATAAACAGAAGACAGGCTTCTTGTCAAAGCATGCTGAATTAGCATCACAACCCATAGCTAGAGGACAGCCTAGCTGTAACCTGTTTGTGCAAATATGCTGTTTGCCTATTAACATAAGGCTAATAACAAGGCCAGTTAATGCAATAATGGAGTGTATATACCCTAGCGGGTTTCCCAAACTTTTCCATGCCATGGACCCCAAAATATCCATAGCCTCTGGCTGCAAAATGGCTTAAAAAAAAAGACGACAATAGCGAAAACAGCTGATCTACAAGCTTGTAGATCGAGCTTGTAGATAGAAAGAGTTGTGCCATCTCCCTTCACTCCATCGGCCAACAAACATAATTTTGACATAATCCGACGTAATCTGACTGATTATTTCGACATAATCTGTCAGACATTTTGTCACTTAAGTTCTGGCGACAGACAGTGCACAAAGTGTGTGCCATTTCTTTCCAATTAATTAATTGCCATCTGGTAGTGTTTGTTGTAGCTGAAGATATTTATGTGTGTAATGACGGAAGAGTAGACTTGTTACTTTCTGACTGTGGCGTCGTGGGAGAGCAATGAGGGACTATACAGATGGCATGTACTGTACGGAGGAGGATTATCGCGCAGCCAACCTTTCTTCAAGGTTGACTCCAATCTGTTCCATTTGTATACTGTTGTAAGTATCCATTTAGATCTCCCCTAAAAAGGAACCCAGAGAGTCCACGGAATCCACTTAGAGAACCACTGGGCTGCATGATGCATTGCTGACAGATTGCAGAAATAAAACAATATCACAAGCGCAGAGTACCAGACCAGACCAATCACACACACAAATGTTCCAAAGGAACGTCAGCTTCTTAGTGAAAAGAGCGATAATTCCCATTCCCATAATACTACCGTATTCTGTGTTCGTGCTCATGGAAAAGAGAACCAGCAGCGTGACAGTTTTTATTGTGGGACACGAGGGGGGAATAACTGACAGCATTGTATAGAAAGAAGGGCCTGCTCTGTCTGTACGTCATTCCTTCAAACAAATGTTTGCCATAACTTTGTTTTGATAATTAAATAACATTCTCAAATGATGTAATGACAGAAATAAAACAACACTGCTACCACCATGTACTGTACTTGATGGGGAGAGTTGGGAGAAGCACTGGCATTATCGTGTGGTACGTGGCTTTCACGTAGGAAGGGCCAAACACCTTCTTTTCTAGTGTGTACAGTATGTACCAAATGTATCAAAAAAAATATTTAGCAGAAATCGGACCATAACAGGCCGATGTGAAAAAAGAGGCAGAGGTTCTGCTCTGGCCTCCAGGGAATGTGCGCGCACAGTTTCGCGCAGATCGGTCCAACAGTGCCGGTGATTAGCTGGCTGACGGACGGACGGACGGACGAAAACATACACACACTCAAGGACGGAGGGACGAAAACATAGTCTCTGCCACACCTTCGGCCTGGCGGAGACGAAAATGGCAGATAGCAGATATACAAGTATATAGGGCTTAAGTGTTTAACAATTGTTCTGTGGCATGCTGTAATGCTGTTGTAAAGGCCATGGTGGGTATCATGACTGTTGTCTTTTATGTTCCACTTACTGCAGCTTTTTTATCAGAAATGTTGTTGATATTCAGGGCATATATTGCTTCTCTGGCCCCAATAAGCAGCAAGCCCAAATCCTCTCTCATGAGCATGGTGGAGTAGTTCCAGACCCCCTCTTCTCTGAATATCTTCAACTCGTCTAAAAAAAAAAGGAGATGAATCAAAAGTGTTAACAACATGGTAGGTTTGTGTGTCTATCTATTCCCTGCAATGCCAATAAATAGCTGAGAGTGAGGGAGGCGTACTTACCGTGATAGGCAACAGTCTTTCGTGGAATGCAGTAGTGAGTGTAGGACAGGGGAAGAAGCAATCCACACAGAATGCTCAAGGCATACAAAGGAGACATGGCTTAGAGTCCAGATGTGTCCGAGTGTGGGAGAGCTTCACAGTCCTGCTCTGCCACCAGACCACAATACATTCAATCAGCTGGTTGATTGACGATTTATTGCAGAAGTGTCTGTCTGTCTGGCTAACTGTTGGCCTTTTTACACAGCAGTGATATTACTGCCTTGGATATATATATTCCACGCTGGTTCATGCCTCTTTACATGAAGTGTGTCTAAAAAGAAAACCACCATAAATACGTAATCAGGTTAATCCCCCGACACAGGTCAGCTCAGTTGAGTCCAATTTGGTTGAGCAAGTTGGAAAAGCACAATGGGTGGGGATTCTGATTGGCTGTGGGCTATGTTGGCGTTAGCCTCCAGCACAGTGTTAAAGAGCTGCTGCTGTCTTCTCTTGAAGGTGGTAAAGAAGCCATGCTGCCACAGTTACCGGCTAGAGACGCTGGAGGAGAGCTCCGTCATGCTGGTCCACAGGTTTTCTGTAAGAAATACAAAAGGCACAACAAGCGAGGATGAGATGTGAGGATCAGAGAACAACAAAGAGAGACAGTGGCAACTTGGTGGCACTGTCACCGTGGCAACTTGGTGGCACAAATCATGCTGATGATGGGGCAGCCAGCTACAGTCTCATATCCGCTTATCAACAGAGAAAACTTACAATAAATGACACACAAAAAAAAAGCTCACAGCTTCACTCAGGAAACCAGTGTCTAGATGTCAAATCCAGTAATGAGTATACTTCTGCTCAGTTCTACCACATCCCAAACTCACTTCCTTCCCCACACTCTCTCTTCCTGCCCTCATCCCAGATGAGGGACCCGCTTCCTTCAGGCTCAGTGGGATACAAGCAGCTGATAGGAGGCGCTCAAGTTTGGGCACGCAGATGGATTGTGTTGATAATACATGACTTCAACCCACCCCCACAGGATTTAGTCTAAATTGAGACTT
Source organism: Gymnoscopelus braueri (assembly GCF_963280865.1). Classification (NCBI taxonomy): domain Eukaryota; kingdom Metazoa; phylum Chordata; class Actinopteri; order Myctophiformes; family Myctophidae; genus Gymnoscopelus; species Gymnoscopelus braueri. The sequence continues at coordinate 55,003,594 of NC_137607.1, read as the reverse complement.
AGCACACCGTGGGCTTGAGTCACTCACTGTTGTGGCTCTCTGTTATAACTACAGCATTCAAAAGCTTGCAGCATTCATTCACAACGCAGCGAGCCCACGCACACACACACAATAACCCAGAAGGTTTGCCTGCGATCAGACTCAGAGCGTAAAACAATACTCCAGGATAGTCACAGCAGTACGCAAACATATGCAAGCCCCACCGACGGTATTCAACCGTTATTCACAAGTCTGAAAGAAAATAGTGTACAGCGTGAGCGTCACGCTGAGACACCCCATAGAGTGCTTACCTGTTGTCTAGGAGTGCCCCCCAGATACACAACACCCAACTGTTGTCCAGAGAGACTGCTCCAACTACCTTTAGAAAACGGTCACAATTTTCCAAAACTACCGTCTCCACCTAACTGCCATGATGCTCCTTCCTTGTTGTTAACCTGACACAGTGGGACGAGCCAGTACATGTAAGGAGCTGCTCATCTGTTGGCACAGTGGAGATGTTTTACATACTCTACTCCTCAGGCTCTTTGGAAGGGGGTGGGGTGCTGTAGCTATAGGTTGAGCACTACAGCTGGTTGGGATGACTGGAGGTTGTTATTCATGGTGTTTGACAGATCGCGTCGACAGGCAGGTATTTCTAAAATAATAGCACAGAACACTGCAGTTGCGCCTCCTTTTTTAACTCCTGCGTTTTTCTAGGCTCACACTTGCATACATGTGTAATGTTGTGCTGCTGGAGAGGCATAGTTGAGAGGTTTTACTGGGCACAGGATCTGGTTTAGTAGTTACTAGTGCAGTTAAAAGAGCCATTTCCCTTGATGAGCTTTGAACTCTTGTATTTTGCACTCTGAAGTTCTCTTTGTGTCGATTCTAACCACAACTGAAAGGCCAGGCCAGGGCTTTTCGTATTCACATGTGACCGGACGAGGAGCACAAAGTTCCACAGTCTGTAAACTTTTACAACCGCGTTCTGATAAGAGCGGAGGTTCTCACTCTGCTTTCTCTTGAGGGCGTAATGTCGTTCCCGCTCTGTGGACTATATCTTTGATGCACGTTTACTTTGAAATAACACCTGCCCTCTGCAATGCCGGGAACCTGATACATCAACACACAGACAGGGGCAGACAATCTCTCGCACATAACCTGCACAAGCATAAACGCATGCACACACATGCATGCACAGGCACGCGCGCATGCCCACATTTGCACACAGCCATACACACACAACATTATGTCACTAGCCTTCCAGGGTTAAGTCTGTGGCTCCCTTTGAGACCATGCTTGTGTGTAGCTACATTTTGACACCTTAGGTTCAATAACAAACCCTATGCATTCCAATGATATACAAAGTATGTGACAAACACAACTGGGTGAAATCCAATACCAATGCTTTTTCCAGGTATAGCCAGCAAAACTAGCTTAAAGGGCAAGACCACTTTGGTAGAGGTTTGGGTTGTGTAGTTACCTCGCCATGATGTAACTCCAAAGGTGGTCAAGAAATAAAAAATAATTGCTGCATTGATTAGAAATTGATAATTCAAAATATGCTCCCCATTGACTTACATTGTACAGTAAAACAGCTCTCAAATTCGCTCTTTTAGCATGTAAACAAATGTAAACAAAGTCGATTCAGACAATATAGAACATCACCAAACCCAGTAGTTTTTTTTTTTTATAAAAATGTTAACTTACTGTTGATTTAGCCATTTTTATTAGAAAGAAAACCTGGATTGGATCGGCGGATCCGGATCCGGATCTTGAAATAGTAAAATCATCAGGAAGTTGACATTTTTATTAAAAAAATAAACAGTACTGGGTTTGGTGATGTTCTATATTGTCTGAATCAGCTTAGTTTGCGTTCGTTTATGGGCTAAAAGAGTGACTTTGAGAGCTGTTTCAGTGTACAATGTAAGTCAATGGGGAGCATATTTTTAATTATCAATTTCTAATTAATGGAGAAATAATTTTTCATTTCTTGACCACCTTTGGAGTTACATCATGGCAAGGTAACTACACAAACCAAACCTCTACCAAAGTGGTCTTGCCCTTTAAGCATAGGCCATTAATACCTCTGCATTTACCAAATGCAGTTCAAGTTATACAATTTGTATACTTTTATATTATGCTTTTATTATAAATATGCGGTAGTGCTTGAAAGTTTATGTTGGATCATCTTCCTAAATAAATAAATGACCCAGTATAGACAATATTTTTGTCTCATTTGTTTAATTGGGTTCTCTTATCGACTTCTAGGACGTGCAAAAGATATTTTAGGTCATATTTATGAAATATAGAACATTTTAAAATGTTTGTGCCTATAGAGTCAGACACATGAATTAAAAATGAAATATTTAGGATTTTTTTTTCTGTTTTATGAAGAAGAACATTAAAAAAAGGTAGTTTCCTGTTTAGGCCTACACTTGCGTCTCTTAAACGGTAACTTGTGGTTTGAAGTACCAGCTGTACGCAAATATAGCCATGACAACACTGTGTTTAAGTGTCAACAAAGATCAAAAGCTTAAACACAAAGCCAAAATAGAAATTACAACTCATAAATCAACATTAAAGTCTCTATAAATCTTCACTATTCATTCGAAGGACAGGGGGGAAAACGAACAAGTATCTATTCACAATAGTAGTCCAGCAAGTATAAAACATAATAAAATGAATACTAAAGTAGCATGACAAATCATTTTGAATGCAGCCCAACAGAATAATGAGGATTGCTAAATCTGTGAGACCAGAGGCTACTCAAACTGGCAGCATGTACTGAACAACTGAAGACATGTATAATAACACCTACACTTCTACAAGCATGGAGACATTTATAGGTTGCACTAGTGCCTCAACAATAGGATACACAAGACTACACTAGATAACATTACAGGCACTGTAAGTGATTTTTCTTAGTTAAAATAAGTGTTAAATATTCTGATAGTCATCATGGCTATGGAGTGTTTACAGGCAGGGTTGCCAGATCTGCTTATTATAATTTCCCAGCAAGGTTTTAATTGAAAATAGCCGATCTACGAAAATAGCCGATCACAACGCGTCGCGATGCGACGCGTTGTGAGCTTGTAGATCGGCTATTTTCAAAGTTAAAGCTATTTTCAAATGTTAAAGTGCTCATGTGGCCCATAGTCGCTTCTTTTGGGCTGGTTTTCAGAGACCTGGTTGCTTGTTTCTCTCACAGAATCTGGCAACACTGTTTACAGGGGTCTCTCCAAGGTTCAATGTTACTTTATTTTGTCTCCCTTGGGGAGCTGCATACGTATACACACACAATACATTACAATACCATACAAGAAAACAATAAGACACATGGTGACACGTATAACCATAACAGTCATTTAGGCCTATACAGTACATCACCCTCCAGCATAATATATACAGTGACCCCAGCCAACCACCTCAAAACCTTCTACCCCGCTGTCTGCCCTCCGTAAGGCGTCCATTGAGGAGCGTAATTGACAGAGGGACAAATGAGTGCTTGAACCTATAATAGCCCCACACACAGGGACCCTATATCTTCTACTCGACGGTAATTCTTACTCAGGGTATGGTACATGGGAGGGGTCAGTCAGACACATTTTTCTTAGCCTGCCTGAGCGTGGACCCTTTAAAAATGACTTGGGAGGGCTTATGGGGGGTGTAGACATACCTATAATCTTCCCTGCCCTTTTGACCAATCGAAGGATCCCAGATTTATACCTTACCGTCAGGTTTCCGAACCAGCTGGTACTACCATATCTTATGATGGACTTTATACTCTACATTGACCTAAGAGTCTAAAGCCTACGGAGAAAAATGAAAGTGCTGATGTATTTTTGCACACACATTTGTCACGTGAGTGTGCCAGCTCATTTCACAATCAATTTGTACTCCAACATAATATATTGATATTATGCGGTGACCTGTTTGGTGTCATGATCACGTATGGTGATCATGATGATGTGGTCACCTATAGACCTGGGATCCACCACAATCTCATGGATTTTCTTTACATTAATTTGTAAGTGAAGTTCATCACACCATCCTACAAACCTGTCCACTCTTGGCTACTGATGTTCACATTCACTTGTGAGTAGACTGAGAATAACAGTGTCATCATAAAACCTAACTACAAACTGATTGGGTTATGAGCTGACACAGCCATTTGTGTATGAAGTGAACAAGCTCTTAAGAAAACAGAAAATACTTTTAATTTAATTAATATAATAATTTTCCAGTCAGGTACCAATTTCATCCATAAAGGAGAGAGATCTCATACAGGATACAGGAAGTGATGAAATAAAATAAAAGCGATTTGGGGATTGGAATACGATAAAAGTTAAGCCGATTAGATCAAATTTATAAGCCACCTGAAAATGTATTTTCTGTTTAATAAAGAGCTGGAGAGACAGGGAGACCTCTGAACAAACACTCAATATCAATGATTATTATCAGAATATACAGCTTTAACTTAAAAAACTAATCAAAATGTTTTGTTTTAACCAAAAAATATCATTTAGACCACCTTTAAGATTATGAACCAACAACGAACTGTTCCTGTGTAGTGTTTAAAACATGCACAGACAAGCACAGATTTCTCATTGATATGACTCACAAGAATGACCAAATCAATAAAGGCGTATTAAAAGTGACAAACCCAAACCGACGCAACTTTGTGTGTGACTGACTGCCCCTTTCTGTGCTGTTATGGGTGAGTCCCTCTTCAGTCACTGGTTAACCAGCGGGGTGGAATCTGAGACAAAAAGTAACTGGCTAACTGTTTGGCTTACTCTGGCTGCCTGGCTGGCTGGCTGGCTAGCTGGCTGACTAGTAGCTACTCATTTTTCGGTTTTGCATATTATGTCGGATTGCCAATCTGACCAGTTTACTGGCAGAGAAGAGCTGTTGATTTGACAGTGGAGTTTGTTGAATGACTGAGATACAGTGTTCCATCAGCGCGAGGCCTGAACAGGAAACCAGCTGTGGGAGGGTGTTCACCTCTTGACACTCCTTGTGTCACTGACGCTGTTGTGAAACATACGCTGGAAAACACACCCCAGTTCAGCAGCAGGCTATGTTTTTACTAGCTCAGATAGCTAAAATAAATCATTCTTTTATCTCAACAATAATAGTTTGCCATCTTTTGTTTTGACTTGCGAGAGATTTCTAATTAGCTGTAATAATAAAACAAGCGTACAAAACCTGCTGTGTTTATGGTTCTTAAGCCGACTACGGACCGACAGGTACTTTATCCAATTAACTACTAATAGGGTTAGGAATTCTGAGAGCAACAGAATGTGGAATATGTATTCATCTGTTATTTAACATAACATCTGCCCTGACAAATCATCATCTACAGTAAGCCATGCATGTTTTAAGTATGTGTAATATAAGAACACATACACACAGGCAAGTCTAAGCAGGAGCAGGAACACAAAGGGAAACATTTTACACCCCAAAACCTCTGCCGGGATCCTCCTGGGTAGTGACATGTTCACTGACAGATTGGAAACACCCAAATGGAAACAGGACTGTGTTCGGAAAAACACATTCTCATTAAGGGCTGGGCAATATTGATATTATATCAATATCAAGATGTTTGCTTAAAAATATTGTGATATTTGATTTTGGCCCAACCCTAATTCCCAATTACACACAATTACACAATTACTGAACTGGTCACTGATATGATTGAGTCATTCAACTAGGAAAAGCTAATGCAATAGCCACTCAGAGTACACGTGTATTTGTCCTGGTGTGTCAGAACAGGTATGGAGGCAAGGAAGTGATATCACTATTATGACATGTTTTAACGTTAGAATTAAACATCTATCAAGTGTATACAGGCTTCATCTCTATACACTAGTTACGCACAAGCTGCAAGCTTCACCAGGAGGTATTTAAATGGTTATCTAATGTGTACAATTGTACAAAAGACAGAAATGTCCAAAGCCCTATATACACATGTTACTTCTGTATAGCCTACAAGCCCCACAAAAAGGTATTAAATGAAATGCTGTCTCTCCAACAGAAAGTGTTTTCTTTCAATAAACCAATGACTATCAATCATAGCCCCCTTAACAAAAAGATACCTTATAAAAACACTTGTAGATTCTACATTAGTGCTCATACAGAATCAGGAACACCCAATGTAAATAAATCCCTTGCCAGATTTATGCACAGTGCACACCAGTGTAGCTGAACACGAACTGATTACTGACACCAGTGGTGTAAAGAAACTAAGTACATTTACTCAAGTACTGTACTTAAGTACAATTTTGAGGTATTTTGACTTTACTGGAGTATTTCCAATTTAGTTACCAGTTACTTCGTATAGTTATTATGATTATTATTACAAAACATACATTACCCAGTTCAGTCCTATATACATTTCGGCCATTTGAAAATAGCCGATGTACAAGCTCACTCGATCTGCCATTTTCAAAAGATTTTTATACATGTGAAAACTTGCGAAATGGGACATGCTGCATAATGAGTACTTTCTACTTTTGGTACTTTAAGTACATTTTGATACCAATACTTTGGTACTTTTACTCAAGTACATTTTGAATTCCGGACTTTTAATTTTAGTATTTCTACATTGTAGTATTGATACTTTTACTTAAGTAAAACAATGTGAGTACTTTTTCCACCACTGACTGACACCATCTGAGATCACAGGGGGGCAAGTATAGCATGTGTGGCCTTGCTTGCACTGAGAGGTGTACATTGACACCATGTGACCCTGCACAGCAAGTGTAACACAGCTATAAGTGTCCAGTTCTCTTGTCCAACAGACAGACACCACTTGGCCTCAACTCAACTGTCATAATGAAAGTCATGCATCATGTGCTGTTCCACCATGACATTACTGCACGATAACCACACACCTTATCACACCCAGCAATGTTTAGCGACCAAAGGTGTACATGAGATTCAGTTATATTATATACTGAATCGAAAACACACAAATAAAATATCTAAACCCTTTTTGAAAGGCTTTTAAGTTGACTTGTTTTTGATGATAACATTTGATTTTACACTTAAATGATTGTTTCAAAAGAATATGTATAAAATCTTACCCTCCAATTTCTGAAGTAGCCTACTTTTCGTTGGTTATCACTCAGTGGAACTAGACAAGAGGAAACTCGGACCAGACTTCTGTTTACTTTGTACAACAACCTGCCCTCATGGTTGTTTTTCAGATTAAATTCATTACTTCAGCAGTGTTCTTCCAGCTAATTGGTAAACCCACGGTGGTGTGTGCATGTGTTTAGTGGGAGTTTAAGTACCTTCAACATTGGAGTAGTAGGCTAACATTGGAGTAACATTGGAATGTCCAACATGCAGTGGTGTAAAGTAACTAAGTGGCATGGCAAATATTATACTTTTACTCCACTACAATGATTTGACAACTTTAGTTACTAGTTACTTTATAGATTTTGATTATTATTACCAAACATACATTAACCACTTCAGCACTGTATACATTTAGGCCATTTGAAAATAGCCGATCTACAAGCTCACAATGCGACACATTGTGAGCTTGTAGATCTGCAATTTTTTAATACATTTTTATACATTTCAAAACTTGTGAAATGGGACATTCTGCATAATGAGTAATTTCTACTTTTGATATTTTAAGTACATTTTGATATCAATACTTTTGTACTTTTACCCAAGTAAAGTTTGAATTCCGGACTTTTACTTACTATTTCTGCATTGCAGTATTGATACTTTTACTTAAGTAAAACATGTGAGCACTTCTTCCACCACTGGTGGTGTGTGCATGTGTACCTTTAACATTGGAGTAGAATCACATTGGAGAGTTAACACTGGAGTGTCCAGCATGTCGGCAGCAGGCTACACACACACAGGCATAGTTAAGAACTTGGCTGCTATTATTAGAGTGGGATAGCCTGTAATCTAAGATAAGAGCCCACTGGGAACTTATGGCTACATAACGTTACTAGCCTGAGCAGAACCTATACTTTATACTATAAGCATAAAGCTTCGTGGAAAAGTGTCTGCTGACCCCTTTAACAGACAAGAGAAGTGACCATAATAATAATATCACATGATGTAAAAGATCAGACTTACCACGAGTTGTGCCTTGGCTTGGAGAGTTCTGATCTGCACTGAAGGTCTATACATGAGAGATTGTTAGAGGTTATTTAATGCTGTGACTCGAGGGTCCAGTCCAGGGATTGCTCTGTGCTGCTCCACCTGTAACGTTCGCCTCAGATCCCAGTGTTGCCAGATTGTGCGAGAGAAATAAGCAACCAGGTCTATGAAAACTAGCCCAAAAGAAGCGACTACAGACCACATGAGCGCTCTCTAATCCTACATTGGCTATTTGAAAATAGCCAATCTACACGCTCACAACGCGTCACGATGCGACGCGTTGTGAGCGTATAGATCTGCTATTTTCAAAGAAAAATCTTGGGGAAATTTTTTAATTTCGTTTTTTTTTTCTTCAAATCCACACATTTTTGTATGGGGTCTCTGGCACAAATATTTAACCAGAAGGTTAAATACATATTAATTTGGGGGTCCTTGACATGAACCACTGGTTTAAACGATATTAGGAAACAAGCACAATTAAGCAAATACACTTTAGAAACAAGCCCATCAACACTTTAGAAACAAGCCCAAAAGCAAATAAACTTCAGAAATAAGCCCATATCAACACTTTAGAAACAAGCCCAAATAAGCAACTACACATTAGAAACAAGCCCAAATAAGCAACTACACTTTAGAAACAAGCCCAATTGCCCAAATAAGCAACCACACTTTAGAAACAAGCCCAAATAAGCAACTTCAGAGAAAAACAAGCCCAAAGTCGCTTATAAGCCGACATGGCAACACTGATGATCCTCCTCCTGCTGGGAACGCTACCTGCCTGGTCACGTGACGTTTGTTTGTCTATTATTCGAATTCCCTGTGTTGTTATGATGGTGGAGGTGTACTTCTTTACTCTGCAATTCTACTATATGATAATGTCTTTTGGCATGGGCTTGAGGAAGAAAATGTGTGCAGAAAATGAGAAACAAAGTGTTTTTAATGCATTTATGGATTTGAAGTCAACTATTTTATATAAAAGTCAGGTATAGCTACAACGAACGTATTTGACATTTCATAAGGCTCAAAATCAAGCTGCTGAAAGTTGCATTTTCCACATTATAGTCTCTTTAGTTTAGCACAATAATACAATTCTCCAACTGCTCTATGGTCTGCAAACAAGCAATATGCCATCTAGTGGAAGAAAATGGACATAGAAAGTTCAATCATTAATTTGTCAACTCTTCTTTCAATTACCACATTAATGCGTGTGTGTGTGTGTGTGTGTGTGTGTGTGTGTGTGTGTGTGTGTGTGTGTGTGTGTGTGTGTGTGTGTGTGTGTGTGTGTGTGTGTGTGTGTGTGTGTGTGTGTGTGTGTGTGTGTGTGTGTGTGTGTGTGTGTACAAAATAACTGAACTAGAAGCTCACAACATGTCACATCGTGATGAGTATTGCATTTAAATAACATTTGCACTTGATTCAGTGAATGGGCAGGTTGGGGTTCAGGGCTACAGTCAGTGGTTCAGGGTCAAGGACAAAATGGCTTGTGAACATCTAGCTCACTCTGCCACCTGTTTATTGCTTTGGGCTCCATTTGGCCTCTTGTTTCCTGGAAGGGGTAGGGGTCTGAAGGTTTTTAGAAGGAGGAATGGTCTTCAGAGTGTCCAACTGCATCCCAGGACGCGGAGAGGGCTGTCTGTTGGTATACCGTAACCCCACTGGACGTGTATTAGAATAGATAGGACTTTCTATGACAAGAATTGAAGAAAATGAAAATACATTAATAAAAGCAAACAGTTTATACATTTAATATAACAATATACATTTTACATTATTGCTTATCTTGGCTCTATTAATACATTTTTGCTATTGTGAAAATAATGTATAATGTAGGCCTAGCTTATTTGTTTTTAATTGGTTTTCATCTTTTAAACACAGTATTTACCTCTACACCAAATCTCTTAGATCTACAAGCTCACAACATGTCATAATGCAAAGCATTGTGATCCTGCTATTTTCACCTCAGAATAGGGAAGCTAGGGCTCATGTGGTTAATAATTGATGTACAATGAATGTATTTATACATCATTTTAATAATTAAATTAATGGAAACAAAATCAATTAAACAAGTAAAAACAAGATAGGCTACCACACAATAAAGTTGATAAAGTAGGGGCAAAACAATAGAACAAAACAAAACATAGGTTAAAAGGATTTTTAAAAAAAATGGCATCTAAAAAAGCAAGTTTTAAGAAGTGATTTGAAAGAAAGAATGGTTAACTGCTATTCTAACTGCACATTCAGCTCATGAGTAATCCCACGTGATGTCTATGGGGTCGTGCGAGTCTGCAAAGAGTACAGAAGTGAGCCTTTCCACTAACCACACACACACACAGTCATATAACATCATCTGCCCTACATCTAACCTACTCGTGCTGTGCTGTCTAACCACAACACCACTTGTTGTTTCACTTTACACTTATCGGCGGCCATGAGGTGGGCAGATTTTCAGAGAATTGAGTGCTTCTGTGCTTCTTCTTGCATTATCTTCTCCCCCACTCTTTTTCTTACTCTTACTTCCTTACTCTCCTCACTCACTTTCGGACATGATGAATAGGTCATAGAGTTTTTATTCAATAAAAAGATTCTGCATCTTTGCATGTGAAATCACTTTTTCCCACTCTATCTCTCTTCATTTTATTTATTTTATTGTATGTGTGTTGACAAATTTCCATTTGGAAATCTGGATATCTGTTATCTGATCAAGTCTGAGATCAATGTAAAAATTTACACCAAACTTTTCCAAACACATTTTAAAATCAAATCAAAAAGGGAAGATAGATACCTCTGTTTCTGCGTCGTCGTCTTCTCAGTAAAACATAGAGGATGGATAAAAGTGCAATCAGGACCAGACTTGCACTTGATGCTCCCAATATTACCCAGAACCTCCAGTCATAGAGCAGGAGCCAATCTCCATCTCCTGCATCTTTGGGAGTTTCTGTGGAAAACAGACGACAATTTATATTGTTGCAGAAACCTCCTATCTCCATGTTTTAACTTTTCGTGTTGATACTTGATCAATCTACAGTGTCACACAAAAGCATCAAAAGTAACAGATCCACAAGCTTGAAACGCTTGTTGTTTTTGAATTTGAATTCTCAAAAGTAACAGTTTTGGACATATGAGGTTTCCACCCGATAAAGACGATATATAAATTACATATATCCAGTATACACGCATGCACGCACGCACGCACGCACGCACGCACGCACGCACGCACACTGTAGATTTAGTATCTTATAACTATAGATGTATTTTTTTTAAATCTCTGGTCATTTTAAACATAAGATCACTGTCTTAAAGGGGTAGTTCACCCCCAAAATAACTTTTTTTCTATGGATTACTCACCCCATGGAGCCTTGAATTCATGCATATTTTTTTGTTTTTGTCGCATTCCTTCCTTTATTATTTGATTATAATAAATTTAGCCCCATTGATTCCGGTAGGAGACACAAATGCATTTGTGTCTCCTACCGGAATCAATGGGGACAAATTTATTATAATCAAATTATTGGCTTAGGAATGTGACAAAAACAAAGAAATATCTATGAATTCAAGGCTCCAGGTGGTGAGGAATACATAGAAAAAAAGTTATTTTGGGGGTGAACTACCCCTTTAACGTATCAACTTGATCACTGGGTCGTGAAATATTAACGTTTTCATTACGTGCATGTATTACAGCATGTATGTGTACATATTCTCACACACACACACACACACACACACACACACACACACACACACACACACACACACACACACACACACACACACACACACACACACACACACACACACACACACACACACACACACACACACTGTTTTGGAGAAAGAAGTGACAATTGGAAGTTTGCTTGTAAATTTGGGATTAAGCAACTCTTTTAGATTGCAATAAGACCCACATTTACATGGTGCTTCTGTGGGAGTTTCGGTGGAAAACAGACGACAATTTATATTGTTGCAGAAACCTCCTATCTCCATGTTTTAACTTTTTGTGTTGATACTTGATCAATCTACAGTGTCACACAAAAGCATCAAAAGTAACAGATCCACAAGCTTGAAACGCTTGTAGATCCGCTACTTTTGTTGTTTTTGAATTTGAATTCTCAAAAGTAACAGTTTTGGACATATGAGGTTTCCACCCGATAAAGACGATATATAAATTACATATATCCAGTATACACGCACGCACGCACGCACGCACGCACGCACGCACGCACGCACGCACGCACGCACGCACGCACTTAGCAAATGCACTGGGTATGAAATATGTACACATACACACAAATACATACACGCACCTTGTGTAGGCATCATGACACTGACATTGAAATTCATCGTACCTTCCATTGTGCTATCTGGTGTCAAGAGAAATGGTGGTTTTAGAAATATTTATGTATTTATAGTAAGCCATAAGAAGTACATGAATAACAACTCCATAACAGCACTACAGCTGTAATTCAATGAATACTTACCCAAAATAACGACATGTGTTCCATTGCTGCAGCCTCGATTAAATTGAATCAAATCTGTGACTTCGCAAAAGTACCAGCCACTGTCATTGCGTGTAACATTTGTAAGTTTAAATTCAGATCGTGTCTTTTTCCCAGATTCAAAGTTGAGTTTATAAGAGCACTCGGAGCAGATGTTTGATGATGGTTCAGTAGAGTTAGTAAAACACCAGTTCACTGTAACTCTATCAACAGCCTTAAAACTGCAGCTTAGAGTGAGAGTTGAACCAAGAAAAACCTTTTCTTCCCTTTTTGGATGATCCACAATAAGAGAGTTTTTATCTGAATTCACTAAGGCTGATGGAGAGAAGACAGACAGACAGACAGACAGACAGACAGACAGTCAGTCAGAATAAAATACTTGATAGTGGTATTATATTAGATGCTAGAAACAATATGCAATAAAAAATAATTCGTATTCCTCCAAACTATTGCTATTAATTATCTCGCCATTTTCATAACTTTAATAAGATCAAGACACTTGACATTTAGGTCTGTTCAAAACACATGGTTTCAGGCTCTGTGTTAAATTTTTTCTTTTCTGTCATCAAGGTAAGAATCTTACCTGTTAGTGAAAGCAGAATTAACCTCTTTACCCAGTTGCCCATTCTACCATGTCAAAGGTGACCTTCTCATAAGACTCATTGTGTCTCTGTTACTGTACTGTCAATCGAACGTAGAGAGAGGAAACACTGTGGGTGTGGGTGGGAGGAGGGGTTTGTCATTCATACTGTGGAGGAACAGAGGACACTATTGGGTCCGGGGTAGCTACTGTATGGTGGGGTGTGCAAAAGCAACTGAATACACGTATAAATGCACTTATAAATGCATGTGCGCATATACAAGCGCATGTATGCTTGTATGCACATACTGTACACACACACACGCACGCACGCACGCACGCACGCGCGCGCGCACACACACACACACACACACACACACACACACACACACACACACACACACACACACACACACACACACACACACACACACACACACTTATGGCATGTGTTGTTTCCTCTAAGGAGGTCTAGCACATAGCAAGCTGTAACACATAGCAAGTTTTTCAGTTTGCACATCCTGTCAAATGACAGCCTTTGTAGGTCGATGGCAGACATACACATGGGTATTCATGAGGGGGCTGGCAGAATACCGTAAGTGTGTGGTCACATAAATGTGACGCACAATAGAGTGGGTTCTTTCTGTGGGTTTGGTGCGAAAACACTGTTTCCCACTCTCACTACAGAGAGGGAGATCCAAGCTCACGCTGTAGGACTAGTGCCAGTGGTGGAAGTACTCTCTAAATACTCTGTTACAAGTAAAAGTCCTGTATTACAAGTATTGGCATCAGAATATGTTTAAAGTCAGATGACCTACTCTTTGAGGCTCCAAAAGGAGTTGGGTGAAAAAAGATGGGGGAAATGGCTGGACTATTTAGATAGCGTGCCAGATCTCTGATGATGGCTGGTTGTCCTCCCTATGGTATATTGTAGTTATTTGGTCTTAAAATCCTGTTAACATGTTTCAGTCTTATTACTGGTACCAAATGTGCCCATGACCTCTTTTTATTTGTTCTTGTTTTGTTTTTTTTGTATGTTTTTATTTTATTTTTACTGCTAATTTGTCTGTTGCTTTTTTGTACTATTTGATTTTATGTACTGTCTGATAAAACTTGTGAAAATAAAGAGTTAAAAAAAAAATGAATATGTTTAAAGTATTAAAGTAAAAGTACTCATTATGAAAAGGTACTCATTATGGCCTAACTTGGCTTTTTCCCCCTCCAAAATCTTTTTAAAAATTGACAAACCTTTTCAAAAATAGCTGAGCTTGCTATTTTCGAACAGCCAAAGTATAAAATCGACTTCCTAAATCTGCAAAGTAACTAGTAGCCTAACTAAAGGTGTCAAATAATTGTAAAAAGTACAATATTTGGCTCTTAGATGAAATGGAACAGAAGTCTAAAGTATAGATATTTTTTAATATTCAAGTAAAGTAAAAGAAATACCTCAACATTTTACTAAATACAGCGCTTGAGTAAATGTAATTAGTTACTTTCCACCACTGAGTACAGTGCGAGTTTGACTTCCTGGCTGCGACATTAAGAATACATCTAAGAAGAATGTGAAATAAAACACTAATAAAACTACTCCAAGTAATATCATGCTAAATTTCTCAAAAGTTAAAGTATCCTACTGAGTCTGAAATACTTGTAGAATATGAGGTCTCTGTAACACACTAGTAATGAGGTTAATGTTCATAATGTCAAAGCATGAGAGTGTCATAACAGAAAGGAGATCATAAAGACCAAAGACATGGCTGGGCGGTTTCATAATGGTACATCTTTTGAAACCTCAACCTAGATTTCAGTTCCCTACATAATGTTTTCCTTTTGCACTAATGCTCTGTGTCTTTAATGTCTGTTTTGGGTGCAGCACTTAGAAATGAAATTGAAATTTGCTACACAAATAAACTTAGATCCCATCAAGAGTAGGTAGGTTAACAAGTTATGTTAAGATGTTACCAATTTAATTAGAAGTTAAATAAAATCAATTTACCAGCGCAATCATAGGTTCAACCCTCAGCATTATTCTACAGTACAGTATGCCACAACAGCAGTTGACAAACTAAGACAATGACTGAAACAAAACCTGAAGTGAAAACAAGGGGGAACAGTCCATAGTCCATCTACTCTGTTCGGTGTCATGCTAAAACAGTTTCTTTATCTCACTCTACTCCACACTTGACTCTTTCTCATTGCACTCGATATCCATATACCTGCCTTAAGAGGTTTATCATACCTGCCATTCTACCTGTAGGCTACTTTAACTTTATTTCTATACGGTATCTTCTCTATAATATTAATGTATTATTATTATTATCTCCACCAGGCCGGAATGACCAGGAGACGGAGACTATGTTTTTGCCCTGTCCGTCCATCTGTCTGTCTGTCTGTCTGTGCACAGGCACAGCTAATCTCAGGCAGGCACCGCTGGACTGATCAGCATGATACTTTGCACGCACACTTGAAATTAGGCACAATCCATCCAACAATTATACCCAAATTGGAATCGCATGTTGGAGGCCTCTATACAGCCCTTCTATGGGGGGGGGGGCGGGCCACAACTGCAAACAGTTGCACTGTCTGTCGTACAAACTATTTTGTGTGTGTGTGTGTGTGTGTGTGTGTGTGTGTGTGTGTGTGTGTGTGTGTGTGTGTGTGTGTGTGTGTGTGTGTGTGTGTGTGTGTGTGTGTGTGTGTCAGGAACAACAATTTCTGGTGATAGGATTTTCTTTTATTTCAAACCACACACACAAATGTTTCACCAACCTGTTCATGGTCTTGTAGGGATACTATACTGCTCAAGATGTTCTCCAAATTATGTAAATACAATTATAAATAGTAAAATTAGCATAGAACAACAACATTTATTACAATCAACACATAAATCCCCCAAAGCATTTCCCATGGCAAATAATAACACAACAAATACAACAAGATGTGCCCCAACTCCAAGGCATAGGCCTTACTGGCAAATCCCTTCTCAGCCAATTAACATGGTGTGAAATCCCTCCTCAGCCAATTATCAGCACAGGATACTGTACTCTCTCTCTCTCTCTCTCTCTCTCTCTCTCTCTGCGTGCATACAGTTATGCTTAATTAATCACACAGGCCTTAGCTAAATGCTTTATGCCCAGCAAGATTCTCACAGAAACATCATTACCCAGCATCCTCTTCTTCCGCATGCGCAGTGACACACTACGGCCCTAGGCGTTGGTGAAGGAAGATGCAATGCACTGTAGCTGCAGCAGCATCAGTACCAACCATAGCCCGGGTGGCCCCGCGAATAAGCACTAACTAAGGGACATTGGACAATACCGACTGTTTCTCTTCTTCCTCCGGTACCGGTACGTTGGACCGGCAACATGGGAGACCAGAAGGTAAGACTAGGTCGGGGAACAGGTGTTTCTGATGGTAGATCCTGGTTTCGGGGCGTTGCTGTACAAAGAAAGAAGGGGAGTAGCGGAGGGGATCTGTGTGGATGGCTTACCGATCTGTTTATTTAAGTAATTACACGTGCTCTTGATCATTAGGTAATGAATTAAAGAATGACGCTAAATCATAGTCCTGGTCTTACAGGAAAATAACACACGTATTTAGATCAGTCCAGTTATACCGAAGAAACACTGCGCCCATGGCCTCGATCGAGTGGTCCCAAAATCATATCGATCTTCTTGACTCTTACTAAAACGTTATGCAGGTTCCATACTATGATATAGATCCATCTTATACGCCATCGGTGCGACCTACTTTATAGTGGAATGGTTTGATCCTGATGGCATCAGGGGCCTTTGGGCATCCCTTCTCTTGCGTCAAGGAGCATAACGTCTTGGTACCAAATCAGTGGGTCTTCACTGTGTCTTTGGGACAGTTTGATAAACGTTTGGTGGAGGTTCAGACTTGTATCTCATGCAGGTTATTTTTTTGGCTTGTTTATAAAGTGTAGTTGCTTATTTTGGACGTGTTTATAATGTTGTTTAAGGTTCTCAAACATTTTCATGTCAAGGAACCCCCCCTAAATGAATATGTATTTGTCTGCAGACCCCCCTCCCAATCTGAAAATATGTTATGACAGGAACCCACATTCAAGATTTGTGGTGTTAAAATGTTTTGAAAATGAAACATTTCCAAATTTCTCACATTTTCTTCAAGATTGTTTTTTTTAAAATAGCAAATCTGTGACCATTGTGAGCTTGTAGATCGACTATTTTAAAATAGCCAAATAGCTTCATATAGGTTTGTCTAGGGCTGAAGGGCTCATGTGGTTGGTTTGCATTATGTCATTTGCCAAGGTTGTTGAGTAAGGTTTCTCCTCTATGTGGGGCCGTTATTAAATTATGAATGTGCATCCTTCCGCCCATGAAGTGTCCTTTGCTCTCTGAGTGTTGGTACCCCACGTAGTAGAACCATTTGTTTTTCATCCATGCACTACGCAATGTAATGACACAATCTTCTAGGAAGTTACAATATTGTGTTTGTCAGTTCAGTAGTGGAATGATTTAACAACTCAGCCATATCAGATGCTGAGATAAAGAAAGTAACTTCATGCTGCCTGCAGGAATCCCTTCGAAAGATCACCACAACTTTGGCCTTGAAGAATGAGGAGATCACAAACTTCGTCTGCACTCTCAAACAGAGCCTGGAGAACTTAGAGGTACATTTAAAACAATAAGCTGAGAAGCTTAGATTGATCTGCAAAGAAATGTGCAAGAAAAATCTGCAAATGTATCTTCAAATGTATTTCAAATCAGCTGCCCTTGGCGCCAGTCAAGTTATCATCCATCCAACCAGTCTCAGATCAAAGATGCTTTTTCTGTTGTTGACTAAAATGTTTGTGTCACACTCGCTCTAGACAAACTCCAACTGTGTTCAGGAGGAGTTGGATTCTGAATTCAGCTCCCTCCACACTGTGCTTGATGAGTTGAAGGAAGGAATGATGACGCGCATCAAACAAGAGAGAGCCAGCCGCACATATGAGCTACAGGTACATTAAGGCATTAGTGGTTTTATCCTTTTACCATATTGAATTTAGTATGTCTTAGCATCAACTGCTGTATTAATTAATTGTGCAAATAAATGTCATTAGCTGTAGTTCTCTACAGCTGTAGCATACCCCAAAACATCTTACAACAGAACATTTTCACCAAACACAATTTTACATATTAAGTTTCCTTACATCATTTCCTTATTTCTTTCAACAAACAACTATCAACCACAAAGAATGTACTGTCCTGACATATTTGTTTTATGGCGTTCCTGCAATTTAGTATATGTATGTATGAAGGACTCCTCAAGGCCGTGACTCTCAAATGATGTAGCTAGCTCTACTTTCTCACCACAGTGTACATAATGGTTTTATTGTACTAAAGTGAAGTAGTTAGACTTTTTGGTCTGCTGTACTAACCCCGTGTGTTCTCTTCAGAGTCAGCTGAGTGCCTGTTCCAAAGCCTTGGAGAGCTCAGAGGAGCTCCTGGAGACGGCTAACCAAACACTCTGCTCCTCAGAGACAGATGGTTTCACACAGGTAACTGGACGGCCACTGGACGTTCCTTTTTGGTGGTCAATGATGAATTAACTTATGTCACTTCTCATAGTTGATTGAATTGCTTCTTATAGTGGTGTTTTGACAACTATTGTTTTAACACAAACACTTGCCTTTTTGTTTTAAGTGATAAAAACTTGATGGGCTGCAACTCAGTATATTCTCTTCGTTCCGTATTCCCTCTCTCCTTTCTCTATTTCCTTTCCTCCTCTGCTTCTTCTTCTCCAGGCGGCCAAAGACATTAAGGATAGGTATTGTAACTCAGCTGTCCATTTGCTTCCCCTTCCAACGTCCTACCTGTAGCATCCTTTAACCCAGTGCCTCCCAGTTTGAGTACTGGGGACTCTTTGAGCACTGCTGGTTTTCATTGTACTTGTCTAGAATCAATGCACTGACGTTAACTGATAGGACAGAAAACCAGCAGAACATTGGGCCCCCAGGACTGGGAGTTGAGTGCCACCATTTTAACCCATGAGCCACCTCCTAATGTAGTGTGCATGCATTCCAGCCAACTAGTAGCAGCAGCAGCAACTCCGTTGCATCCCGGCCTTAAACAACGAGCACTATGATTTTTTTTTTTTTCTATTTTCTGCTCATTCCACATCCACATTTCCCACTGTCCTCTCAATGTCCGTACCATCATGTGTCAACCCCTCCTAGAACAAAAGCTGTACCCTCTGTCGCCTCAGCCTTGTAATGTACGTAGATCAGGACAATCAGCTGAGTAGTAGTTACACTGTATAATCCCGAGTGTTAATTTACAAATGGATAATTAACCTTGAGGATTTTACTTTGTAGTAGCCTTTACTCTGTGAACCGTATTGTAATGAGCAACTATGGTGACTCCATAGTTCTGACTGTAATCAGGATGAATAGTGGGATATACTTATTTTCTGTGTGTGTGTGTGTGTGTGTGTGTGTGTGTGTGTGTGTGTGTGTGTGTGTGTGTGTGTGTGTGTGTGTGTGTGTGTGTGTGTGTGTGTGTGTGTGTGTGTGTGTGTGTGTGTGTGTGTGTGTGTGTGTGTGTGTGTGTGTGTGTGTGTGTGCGTGTCTTTCTTTGTTTGCAGTGTGACAATGGCCCCAGCCTTCCGCCTCTCGCTGAAGGCCAAAGTCAGTGACAACATGAGTCACATGATGGTGGACTTCAGCCAGGAGAGAGAGCTGCTACAGGCTATCAAGTTCCTCCCAGGTCTGATGGCATATTAATAAAGGAATACAGATACAGTAGATATGGAGAGTTGCTGATTCAGAGAGTGTGTTAACCCATTAAGACCTGAGGCCGATTGTACAAGTGCCTTCTAAACCAGTGGTTCTCAAACCTTTTTGTGCCAAGGACCCCCAAATTGATATGTATTTGGTCGCGAACCCCCATATGAAAATGTTTTCTGCCAGGGACCCCCAGAAGAGAAGATTTGTGTTAAAATCACTTTCAAGATTTAAAAAAAATGTTCAAAAATAGCAGATGTTCAAGCTTGCAGCGCGGCACAAAGTGACGCGCTGTGAGCTTGTATATCTGCTATTTTTCAATAGCCAACACTAAAATCTAAAATGACATGGATGGCTTTCCGGTTTCAATGGGTTATTGACGCTTGCAATGCAGAGAAGTCAAACTTAATTTGTTCGGCACACTCCATAGACAGGGAACCTCGATCGTCTCAAAAGGAACCTATATAAACACTTAGAAAACATAGTGCATCATGGGTAATGTGACGTTAAAGCAGATACCTCAGAAAACAAAAGTGGAACAAAAGTGTTGTGCCTGACAAACTGTCTTCTCCGTTACCTCCAGTGCCGGCCACTCCTGAGATCCAGCTTTCTGAGTGCCAGGTGTGTGACAACACGGTGTCGGTAATGTGGACATTACCGGAACCTGACCACAAGATAGAGCACTACATACTGGAGCACCGACGCACCAACCACGAGGGGCCGCCGCGTCTCAGAGAGGACTATCCCTGGATGGTAGTGGAAGGGATACAGGAAATGGAGCACACGCTCACGGGTAGGAAGAGAGCTTGTCTGGAGAGTTATGGATGGAGTTTAAACAGCTAACACTGCTAATGACCTTGGCGGCATGTCATTCCCTCGCTTCATCCTCTCTTGAATCTCATTCGTCACTGACGTAACCTTTAAAAAATTGTGTTAGCTATATTCCTTCTTAGTGGGTGATGATACAGAGACGCATCGCTGCAGCTTCAGAAATGTCTTGGCAATTAGGGGCTATGTCCCAGGCCCAGAAACTGCTTCAGCGTTACTAATGTACTTGCCGCTCTTGGTAACAAAGCACTGTGACGAGTGATGCGACTCCGCACATTGTGCTGAAAAGTTGAGAATATATTTTACACCTGTCTTAAAACCACTAGAAGAACTAGTGAGCAGTGCACTGTGCACTTAAGACCGTATCACAGGAAAACAGTGTTTTTTGCTTGCAACCTTTTTCTAGTGACGCGTCTCAGTGTGATCACCCCATTAGTCTTTACGATGCTTGCGTTCGGATCACACACAAAAAAGAATGACCTGACCACTATATTTCATGTTCTATCTTCCAGGGCTGCGATTTGACACTCGCTACATAACGTTCAGAGTGAAGGCATGTAACAAGGCTGTGGCAGGAGAGTTCTCTGAGCCCGTCACGCTTGAGACACATGGTGAGAGCTTTGGACATACACACTAAGCTATTTCAGCAGCCAGTAATGTGATATAGCACTGAGAATATACTGAGAAATTTGTTTTTTGTTTTTGTATGAAAATGTATTTCTGCATGTTCATTGTTTTACACCTTAGGTGGCATGGTGGCTCAGTGATAAGCACTGTTTAATTAATATTAAAATAGATATTTTTAAGGATTGTAAAGGATAGCAAAGCCTATTCCTTTTTTTCGGTCATTGAATTTGGATCTTGTGTGTGAGTTTGTTGGATATGTACATTTGTGATGATGATTTTTCATTCCACACAAGTGTGTTTTGATTTGTTGTAAACAAAGACAGAAAATAAACCATTCATTCATACATGAAGAACGGTGTGGGTTCAAGCCAACCATGGCCTTTCTGAGTGGAGTTTAGATATTCTCCTACATGGGTTTCTTCTGGGAGCTCCGGTTTCCTTCCACATCAAAAGACATGCACGTAACGGTCATACTCCAGCACTAAGCAGCACTGGCCCTAGAGCTGGAATTGGTCCAAATTGGTCAAATAGAGTGGACACATATCCCCACAGGGATCTATAAAGCTGAACTTAACCTGTGTTCATTTCTGCCTATAGCTTTCCTGTTCAAGCTGGACTCTGGTTCATGCCACCAAAACCTGAAGGTGGAGGACTTGAGTGTGGAGTGGGACAGCTGTGCCGGAAAGATACAAGACATCCGCAAAGACAAGAACAGAACCAACTCCCCCATGCACTCCCCAGCCAGGTTAGAGTACAGTGTCTTTGACCTGGGCGTGGGGATAAACTGATTAAGAGCCCTCTCTAAGATTTAAACAATTACAAATCTTGGTCTTTGTAGACTATGTTTTATTATGCATATTCTTGGTACGTGTTTGAGGAACTAGCTATAAAGAAATCAATAAAGACTCAATGTCAACCAGTGATATCCATATCCAGTACGAATAGAAATGCATAGTCAGTAAATGTTGGATCTAAAGTTGCAGTATGTCATATTTTATTTATCTATTTTTGCAGAGTTAGACATGAATACCTACCATTCATTTTATCCCTCAACATCGCTCTGTCTTATCTCTTATCAGGTCAGCCCTGATGTCCCCAAAGAGAGCTCCAAGTGCTCGAGTCGGCAGAGACAGGTTTACAGCCGAATCCTATACAGTGCTGGGTAAGTTACAAAATGATACAAATGAGGTCAGACAGATGTGATCTATAGTAGGTTATGTGCATCACTCAGTGGGCTATCTAACTGTGACATATCACTAGCAGCTGACCTTAATTTGGCGGTCTATTTAAGCATGCCACTTTGCTGTTCATTCCTATGTTGTTCTTCTTGCTGTCTCACACCATCGCTGCTGTTGGAATGCATTGCTTTCCTCCCACCACCATCCCAGCTCCACCTATAGGAGCCTCTGTTGTCCCTTGGAGGCTTTGTTTTGCTGTAGGGGAGTTTTGTGCTTCATCTCTCTGCTCTGAAAAGGTTGTCTTCTAATCATGCTGAGCAGGGACTCATATATAACACATTGAAATCAAAGCTCTGTAAAGAGTCTCACTCTTTTGGCTATCTATTATGTAACATAACATCTTAAAGAACAAAAATAACTAACTTAATTCTGAAGTCATCCACCTATACTGCTTCCTCCATTTTTTATTTTTATAGACAGTGATAGTGGAGAGAGACAGAACATGTGGAGAGAGTAGGCTCAGTAGGGGGATGACATAGCAAATGGTCCAGCCGGCCAGGAATCAAACCGGGAACTCGTTGATCAGAGCATTGCACCCTTGTGTTTCAAATATTTTTATTGTGAAGCAAAGGCTAGGATTATACATTTTCCGTTCACATAAATGGATTGCTTCCTTTTTTTCAAAAACAAACAGACATACACACAAAATAAACAGGTAAAATGAAAAGAATACACTCAAACTTAAACAAAAAACAAATGGACCCCGCCTCCCTTCCCCCTCCCCAGAAGTGCTCATTGCACCCTTGTGGTATGCACCCTAACCATTCGGCTATAATGGTCACCCTATACTGATTCCACTTTTAGTACTTTCATTATTACCAATGACATACAGTATGTGGCTCATATCTCCAACATTCCCGAAACAGTGTACTGCAGAGGGTACTGACTCTAGAAATGTGTCAGTCAGTCATTTATATTTATGGACATTCTTCACTCTTGTGAATCTCCAGCTGACACCATGATCGACGCGGGCCAGCAGTACTGGGAGGTACGATTCGACAAGGAGAGCAAGGCCTTCGCTGTGGGCGTGGCCCTACGGAGCCTGGGTAAATTTGACCAGCTGGGGAAAAGCGGGGCTTCCTGGTGCATCCATCTGAACAACTGGCTCCAGCAGAGCCTCACGGCAAAGCACAACAACAAGGCACGGACCTTGGACTGTCCAATCCCTGACCGTATAGGGGTCTACTGCAACTATGAAGAAGGTAACCACTGCACAAAGTATTGAAAGGAAAATAATGTAGTTTGAAGTTGAAGTGAAGTAAGATGGATAAGCGTACAGTATATACTGTATATGGAGTCAGTATAGTGAGTAGAAAGCTTTCTAATGAGTTTGAGAGAGTGTCTCACGACCAAAAGACCACAGGTTCAATCTCTGACACACAGCTAACGTGTCCTGGTGAAGTATTCTCTAGGAAGACAATGAACTCCTGATAAGCCATTCCAATGTGTTTTGGATAGGAGTATCAGATACATAAAATAATTTAATATAATTTGTTTGCTGAATTCCTAACAGTTTTAGTTGAGCAGCAAAGCAATGCAAAACTAATGTAAGGAGGCTGTTTGTTTGTGTATATGATGTATTATTTTGTCCACCAGAGGATGGGTGCTCATCGTTGACTTGTGTGCTCATTTAAACATTTTCCGTACCTCCAGATTTCTCACTGGTTCTGCAAAGTAGGAACTGCACATATTAGGCTAAACATTTGGTCCACACATAGCATTACTAGTCAGCAAAAAATATTGCTGACATTGTCTATTTCTCCATCAGCTGATTATTCCCCTAAAACATCCTGTCTACAATGTTTTGTAAAGCATTAAAGCTGTGTACGGGCCTACCTTTGTACTACGCCACTTTTTAGCCTGTCTGATAAGTGTTATGTTATTATGAATTAATTACATGTCTTGTGATGAGACTGGTTACACAAAGGAACTTGTGTAACCAAAGTGCTCCATTTCCATGACCTTTCAGTAATTTCTGTGGCAAGTACGTTATAATAACTCTTCCGTTTTTCTCTTGGCAGGCATTCTGTCCTTCTATAATAGCAAAACCAAGCAGCTGATGCACACCTTCAGAGCCAAGTTCCAGCAGCCAGTAATACCAGCCTTCATGGTGAGAATGACTCTGTTATTTTTAGTTATTTAGTGGCGTATAAGAATACCCTTGATATTGACTGGCTATGTACAATCACTGACTGTGCAATAGTCTTTAATTCTCAATTGTATGGTGAAAGTAATAGTATACATTAAAGGTATCCGCTGTAGTTTTGACCACTAGTTTATGAAACTGCACTACAGATCACATTAGGAAAATAATGATCAATTCGATGTTTGTACCACATATTCTTCCAGCAGGCATGTGCACACATACTGTACAGTAGGAGCCAGAGCAGCTGCCTGATATCCTTCATTGGAGAAAGTGTCATTCTTATCAGTATGCCTATACATAATTTCTCTCATTTATACAGTATATCTCTTGCTGAACCACAGTTGCTGTACACCCTGCTCTCATTCAAAACAAAGGCTAGTCGAGGTCAATTTGTTTTCTACTTTTAAGTCTGGTTTTGCAAGAAACGAGGGAACTGACATGCTCAACTCAAAAGTATTCAGATTATGACGGGTGCTGACCCAAAAGGCACAAAAATAGCCAATGAAGTCGCAAATAAGTAAAATACAGTAAGTGGCAAGTGCACTCTTCATAATGCACAGAAGCAGAAACAAACAAACACGTTTCTGAAATATGTGGGTGTGAAGTCTGGTTTTAGGACAAAACTAATCTCATGCACGTACAAGACCAAAAGTGTGAACCCAGGTATGCTTTCTCAGAAAGAAACCCAAGGGACTTTTGAAGTGAAAAGTGGATAGAATAGTTCTGGACCATTGGCATAGAAAAGATCTGGTCCAAATATTCTACATCACCACTCATTCACAGTTTAGCCATGCCCGAGCGAGTGAGCTGCTCGCTCATTCTGTCCACTGTTTCCAATGCATGTTTCTCCAGGAGACTACACAAAAACGCAAATCTCGTGTCTACACGAGACTACACAAAAACTAATCAGTGTTCCTTTTTTCCCCCCTGATTAAATAAACATGAACCATGTGAGAATGCCCGACTTGTGGTTGGAGTTAGTACAGAGGCCTTGATAGGGTGCAACCAAAAAGGTGTATTTATTTTGATTGTTCACCGACAATACAAACAATACACAGGAAGCACTCCACACAGGTGACATGGTGGTGTCCAGCTCTCATCCTACCACCAACTGAGTGTGTTTGTGGCTGGCAGTTTTTTATACTCAGCTGGAGGCAATTAGTTTGGACTCAACCATGTCAATGGGTACATTACCGGATAATACACATACATAGATACAGATAACATGAACTCTCATAACATGTATCAAAACTCCATGAACTACACCAATAATGATTCTTTAGCCACACTACTGTATACTACAACATAAATATTAGCAATTGCAAACACACATCATCATCAAATCACATCATAACCCCCCTCTGTTATCCTGTATGGTCCAGTCCGATCATGCTGGCAACAAACAGGTACTGTTGAGCATTCAATCAACCTCAACAATAAAACCTCACACTAGATATTGCACTCTCTCCATACTGCACTGCAAGGTGAACTGTGCAAAATACTAAAAGTGCAAATGTGCTGAGCACATATCATTCAATACATGAGGGTTATCTCAAACATAAGTAACAGAGGACCTCTCTCTGTTACAAACCTCTTAAGCCCTATATACTTTGTTGCACGATGACTAGCGTAAATAGCCATCGAAATAAATGCATCACATTGTGAGCTTGTAGATCTGGCATTTTCTCCCAAGGGTAATTTTCAGCAGTATGAATACTGGATACTTCAAGTACATTTTGCTGCTAATACTTACATATTTGTACTTGAATAATATAGTCAATGTATGGTTGTATTGTTACTTAGCATCTGAATACTTCTTCCACCCTGATATACAGTATAACCCAATTGCTCTGTTCTTGTTTATCATGGCATTGTGGTTTACCCTTCTTCCCTCTGCTGCCTCCTGCAGGTGTGGAACGCGTAGTTTCTCAGTACAGACGGGCCTACAGGTTCCCAGTGTGTGGTGCAGAGCGGCCAAAGGAAGAACAGCGGTACCAGCAGCTCCAACGCCAGCCTCACTAGTCCCCCCCCCCCCTCACACACACACACACACACACACACACACACACACACACACACACACACAGCACAGCTGGCTGAACGCTTGCCCTGCTCTGCTCAACTTTCTCTCTGCCCCTGGCTGTGGTCACAGCCATATCATAAAAGAGTTGTATCACTGGCATATCGTTAGCCTCATAGCATAATTGCCTAAGTTATAATTTATCTGCCTTTTATCTATATCTGCCTAACTCTACTCTCCTACACACTGCTAATTCACACTGCCTTATTGCCTATGCTTGTTACGTTAAAAAATAATTTCAATTTCAAAGTCAAAAAGTTGACTTAGGCAAAAAGTTATGTTTTAATTTTAACATAGGCAACAAGGCACAATGAAGCAGTTAGGAGAGTAGAGTTGGGCAGAAATGTAAATTTGGCCAAGAAATTACTTAGGCAATTATGCTATGAGTCTAACAATATGGATTTTTAAGGTAGTCCCCAAACACATTGTCAACGCTGCATGACAAAAGAATAGTTGTGGAGGAGTTAATAAGTAATCGAAATCTCCTCCTCCAGTGGCAGGCCTCTTCAGTTCTATGACTCTGGACGTTGTGATGCCATGGAGAAAATGTAAAGGTAGTTTGACTAAGATAGTAGCTGCTCACACGCATATTCATTTAGCACTGTCCCACTGCTACTAGAGCATTGATTTCTTCTGGCGCTGGCCGGCTGCTCTCCCACTTCATCTTCACCCATACTGTCACCCATACTGTCATGCAGCCAGCTGCAGGTGGGGGCCGGGGTCATGACCTCCTCTCATCTAACCTAACTCTGCTCACTCCCTGTGCCTTCCTACCTACAGTAATCTCGCATTCAGTATAAAAGGCCAAATGGAGTGATCCATAGCATATTGCTATGTCAACATTTCAATGCAAGATCTGAAAATCTTCTATTTTAGCTCCATTGAAACAATGTGTCTGTGTCCATATAACCATGTTGTAAAGTAGCTGAGTAGAAATCTTCATCACAGTAGTCTGTGTTCAGAATATTCTACCTTTAACTTTTCTATGTAATTGCTAACCAGTGCAAAATCAGCACACTCAACAAATCTACATATGTAATCTAAATAATCATCTGCTTCTAGACAGTGGAACTTGATTAACTGTAGTTCATTACTGAACCAGGAATGTATTAAACTCTACTTTGCCAGCACTAGTTTATTATGAGGTCTGACATTAAGACTAACTAATAACACATATTTTAGTTGTGATGTATTACTTACCGAGGTCAATTTTTGCAGCTGTATGTGGTGCAATTTCCCTTTTGGTCCCACCCCCACTTTGTGTG
>NC_137607.1:54642546-54975277 GCF_963280865.1 Gymnoscopelus braueri | reverse complement strand
GCAGTGTCCGCCGGCGCCGGTCCAGTGTCCACCGTTGTCTGAAAACTGCACTTTTCTGACCTCTGACCTCACTGGACGGTCCGCCACACTTTTCTTTACACCTCTCGGGCTTATCCGAGAGTGTGGCGTTGTAGGGGAGGTGTCCCCGCACGCGTGCGTATGTCAGAAGTGTCGGCAGTGTCCACCGGTGCCTGTCCCAGTGTCCACCGTTGTCTGAAAACGGCACTTTTCTGACCTCTGACCTCACTGGACGGTCCGCCACACTTTTTTTTACACCTCTCGGGCTTATCCGAGAGTGTGGCGTTGTAGGGGAGGTGTCCCCGCACGCGTGCGTATGTCAGAAGTGTCGGCAGTGTCCGCCGGCGCCGGTCCAGTGTCCACCGTTGTCTGAAAACTGCACTTTTCTGACCTCTGACCTCACTGGACGGTCCGCCACACTTTTCTTTACACCTCTCGGGCTTATCCGAGAGTGTGGCGTTGTAGGGGAGGTGTCCCCGCACGCGTGCGTATGTCAGAAGTGTCGGCAGTGTCCCGCCGGCGCCGGTCCAGTGTCCACCGTTGTCTGAAAACTGCACTTTTCTGACCTCTGACCTCACTGGACGGTCCGCCACACTTTTCTTTACACCTCTCGGGCTTATCCGAGAGTGTGGCGTTGTAGGGGAGGTGTCCCCGCACGCGTGCGTATGTCAGAAGTGTCGGCAGTGTCCGCCGGCGCCGGTCCAGTGTCCACCGTTGTCTGAAAACTGCACTTTTCTGACCTCTGACCTCACTGGACGGTCCGCCACACTTTTCTTTACACCTCTCGGGCTTATCCGAGAGTGTGGCGTTGTAGGGGAGGTGTCCCCGCACGCGTGCGTATGTCAGAAGTGTCGGCAGTGTCCACCGGTGCCTGTCCAGTGTCCACCGTTGTCTGAAAACTGCACTTTTCTGACCTCTGACCTCACTGGACGGTCCGCCACACTTTTCTTTACACCTCTCGGGCTTATCCGAGAGTGTGGCGTTGTAGGGGAGGTGTCCCCGCACGCGTGCGTATGTCAGAAGTGTCGGCAGTGTCCGCCGGCGCCGGTCCAGTGTCCACCGTTGTCTGAAAACTGCACTTTTCTGACCTCTGACCTCACTGGACGGTCCGCCACACTTTTCTTTACACCTCTCGGGCTTATCCGAGAGTGTGGCGTTGTAGGGGAGGTGTCCCCGCACGCGTGCGTATGTCAGAAGTGTCGGCAGTGTCCGCCGGCGCCGGTCCAGTGTCCACCGTTGTCTGAAAACTGCACTTTTCTGACCTCTGACCTCACTGGACGGTCCGCCACACTTTTCTTTACACCTCTCGGGCTTATCCGAGAGTGTGGCGTTGTAGGGGAGGTGTCCCCGCACGCGTGCGTATGTCAGAAGTGTCGGCAGTGTCCGCCGGCGCCGGTCCAGTGTCCACCGTTGTCTGAAAACTGCACTTTTCTGACCTCTGACCTCACTGGACGGTCCGCCACACTTTTCTTTACACCTCTCGGGCTTATCCGAGAGTGTGGCGTTGTAGGGGAGGTGTCCCCGCACGCGTGCGTATGTCAGAAGTGTCGGCAGTGTCCGCCGGCGCCGGTCCAGTGTCCACCGTTGTCTGAAAAACTGCACTTTTCTGACCTCTGACCTCACTGGACGGTCCGCCACACTTTTCTTTACACCTCTCGGGCTTATCCGAGAGTGTGGCGTTGTAGGGGAGGTGTCACCGCACGCGTGCGTATGTCAGAAGTGTCGGCAGTGTCCACCCGGTCGCCTGTCCAGTGTCCACCGTTGTCTGAAAACTGCACTTTTCTGACCTCTGACCTCACTGGACGGTCCGCCACACTTTTCTTTACACCTCTCGGGCTTATCCGAGAGTGTGGCGTTGTAGGGGAGGTGTCCCCGCACGCGTGCGTATGTCAGAAGTGTCGGCAGTGTCCGCCGGCGCCGGTCCAGTGTCCACCGTTGTCTGAAAACTGCACTTTTCTGACCTCTGACCTCACTGGACGGTCCGCCACACTTTTCTTTACACCTCTCGGGCTTATCCGAGAGTGTGGCGTTGTAGGGGAGGTGTCCCGCACGCGTGCGTATGTCAGAAGTGTCGGCAGTGTCCGCCGGCGCCGGTCCAGTGTCCACCGTTGTCTGAAAACTGCACTTTTCTGACCTCTGACCTCACTGGACGGTCCGCCACACTTTTCTTTACACCTCTCGGGCTTATCCGAGAGTGTGGCGTTGTAGGGGAGGTGTCCCCGCACGCGTGCGTATGTCAGAAGTGTCGGCAGTGTCCACCGGTGCCTGTCCAGTGTCCACCGTTGTCTGAAAACGGCACTTTTCTGACCTCTGACCTCACTGGACGGTCCGCCACACTTTTCTTTACACCTCTCGGGCTTATCCGAGAGTGTGGCGTTGTAGGGGAGGTGTCCCCCGCACGCGTGCGTATGTCAGAAGTGTCGGCAGTGTCCGCCGGCGCCGGTCCAGTGTCCACCGTTGTCTGAAAACTGCACTTTTCTGACCTCTGACCTCACTGGACGGTCCGCCACACTTTTCTTTACACCTCTCGGGCTTATCCGAGAGTGTGGCGTTGTAGGGGAGGTGTCCCCGCACGCGTGCGTATGTCAGAAGTGTCGGCAGTGTCCGCCGGCGCCGGTCCAGTGTCCACCGTTGTCTGAAAACTGCACTTTTCTGACCTCTGACCTCACTGGACGGTCCGCCACACTTTTCTTTACACCTCTCGGGCTTATCCGAGAGTGTGGCGTTGTAGGGGAGGTGTCCCCGCACGCGTGCGTATGTCAGAAGTGTCGGCAGTGTCCGCCGGCGCCGGTCCAGTGTCCACCGTTGTCTGAAAACTGCACTTTTCTGACCTCTGACCTCACTGGACGGTCCGCCACACTTTTCTTTACACCTCTCGGGCTTATCCGAGAGTGTGGCGTTGTAGGGGAGGTGTCCCCGCACGCGTGCGTATGTCAGAAGTGTCGGCAGTGTCCACCGGTGCCTGTCCAGTGTCCACCGTTGTCTGAAACTGCACTTTTCTGACCTCTGACCTCACTGGACGGTCCGCCACACTTTTCTTTACACCTCTCGGGCTTATCCGAGAGTGTGGCGTTGTAGGGGAGGTGTCCCCGCACGCGTGCGTATGTCAGAAGTGTCGGCAGTGTCCGCCGGCGCCGGTCCAGTGTCCACCGTTGTCTGAAAACTGCACTTTTCTGACCTCTGACCTCACTGGACGGTCCGCCACACTTTTCTTTACACCTCTCGGGCTTATCCGAGAGTGTGGCGTTGTAGGGGAGGTGTCCCCGCACGCGTGCGTATGTCAGAAGTGTCGGCAGTGTCCGCCGGCGCCGGTCCAGTGTCCACCGTTGTCTGAAAACTGCACTTTCTGACCTCTGACCTCACTGGACGGTCCGCCACACTTTTCTTTACACCTCTCGGGCTTATCCGAGAGTGTGGCGTTGTAGGGGAGGTGTCCCCGCACGCGTGCGTATGTCAGAAGTGTCGGCAGTGTCCACCGGTGCCTGTCCAGTGTCCACCGTTGTCTGAAAACGGCACTTTTCTGACCTCTGACCTCACTGGACGGTCCGCCACACTTTTTTTTACACCTCTCGGGCTTATCCGAGAGTGTGGCGTTGTAGGGGAGGTGTCCCCGCACGCGTGCGTATGTCAGAAGTGTCGGCAGTGTCCGCCGGCGCCGGTCCAGTGTCCACCGTTGTCTGAAAACTGCACTTTTCTGACCTCTGACCTCACTGGACGGTCCGCCACACTTTTCTTTACACCTCTCGGGCTTATCCGAGAGTGTGGCGTTGTAGGGGAGGTGTCCCCGCACGCGTGCGTATGTCAGAAGTGTCGGCAGTGTCCACCGGTGCCTGTCCAGTGTCCACCGTTGTCTGAAAACGGCACTTTTCTGACCTCTGACCTCACTGGACGGTCCGCCACACTTTTTTTTACACCTCTCGGGCTTATCCGAGAGTGTGGCGTTGTAGGGGAGGTGTCCCCGCACGCGTGCGTATGTCAGAAGTGTCGGCAGTGTCCGCCGGCGCCGGTCCAGTGTCCACCGTTGTCTGAAAACTGCACTTTTCTGACCTCTGACCTCACTGGACGGTCCGCCACACTTTTCTTTACACCTCTCGGGCTTATCCGAGAGTGTGGCGTTGTAGGGGAGGTGTCCCCGCACGCGTGCGTATGTCAGAAGTGTCGGCAGTGTCCACCGGTGCCTGTCCAGTGTCCACCGTTGTCTGAAAACTGCACTTTTCTGACCTCTGACCTCACTGGACGGTCCGCCACACTTTTCTTTACACCTCTCGGGCTTATCCGAGAGTGTGGCGTTGTAGGGGAGGTGTCCCCGCACGCGTGCGTATGTCAGAAGTGTCGGCAGTGTCCGCCGGCGCCGGTCCAGTGTCCACCGTTGTCTGAAAACTGCACTTTTCTGACCTCTGACCTCACTGGACGGTCCGCCACACTTTTTCTTTACACCTCTCGGGCTTATCCGAGAGTGTGGCGTTGTAGGGGAGGTGTCCCCGCACGCGTGCGTATGTCAGAAGTGTCGGCAGTGTCCGCCGGCGCCGGTCCAGTGTCCACCGTTGTCTGAAAACTGCACTTTTCTGACCTCTGACCTCACTGGACGGTCCGCCACACTTTTCTTTACACCTCTCGGGCTTATCCGAGAGTGTGGCGTTGTAGGGGAGGTGTCCCCGCACGCGTGCGTATGTCAGAAGTGTCGGCAGTGTCCACCGGTGCCTGTCCAGTGTCCACCGTTGTCTGAAAACGGCACTTTTCTGACCTCTGACCTCACTGGACGGTCCGCCACACTTTTTTTTACACCTCTCGGGCTTATCCGAGAGTGTGGCGTTGTAGGGGAGGTGTCCCCGCACGCGTGCGTATGTCAGAAGTGTCGGCAGTGTCCGCCGGCGCCGGTCCAGTGTCCACCGTTGTCTGAAAACTGCACTTTTCTGACCTCTGACCTCACTGGACGGTCCGCCACACTTTTCT
This sequence comes from Gymnoscopelus braueri, assembly GCF_963280865.1. Taxonomy (NCBI): domain Eukaryota; kingdom Metazoa; phylum Chordata; class Actinopteri; order Myctophiformes; family Myctophidae; genus Gymnoscopelus; species Gymnoscopelus braueri. Next base: position 54,970,306 of record NC_137607.1, on the reverse strand, counting down.
TTACACCTCTCGGGCTTATCCGAGAGTGTGGCGTTGTAGGGGAGGTGTCCCCGCACGCGTGCGTATGTCAGAAGTGTCGGCAGTGTCCACCGGTGCCTGTCCAGTGTCCACCGTTGTCTGAAAACGGCACTTTTCTGACCTCTGACCTCACTGGACGGTCCGCCACACTTTTTTTTACACCTCTCGGGCTTATCCGAGAGTGTGGCGTTGTAGGGGAGGTGTCCCCGCACGCGTGCGTATGTCAGAAGTGTCGGCAGTGTCCGCCGGCGCCGGTCCAGTGTCCACCGTTGTCTGAAAACTGCACTTTTCTGACCTCTGACCTCACTGGACGGTCCGCCACACTTTTCTTTACACCTCTCGGGCTTATCCGAGAGTGTGGCGTTGTAGGGGAGGTGTCCCCGCACGCGTGCGTATGTCAGAAGTGTCGGCAGTGTCCGCCGGCGCCGGTCCAGTGTCCACCGTTGTCTGAAAACTGCACTTTTCTGACCTCTGACCTCACTGGACGGTCCGCCACACTTTTCTTTACACCTCTCGGGCTTATCCGAGAGTGTGGCGTTGTAGGGGAGGTGTCCCCGCACGCGTGCGTATGTCAGAAGTGTCGGCAGTGTCCGCCGGCGCCGGTCCAGTGTCCACCGTTGTCTGAAAACTGCACTTTTCTGACCTCTGACCTCACTGGACGGTCCGCCACACTTTTCTTTACACCTCTCGGGCTTATCCGAGAGTGTGGCGTTGTAGGGGAGGTGTCCCCGCACGCGTGCGTATGTCAGAAGTGTCGGCAGTGTCCGCCGGCGCCGGTCCAGTGTCCACCGTTGTCTGAAAACTGCACTTTTCTGACCTCTGACCTCACTGGACGGTCCGCCACACTTTTCTTTACACCTCTCGGGCTTATCCGAGAGTGTGGCGTTGTAGGGGAGGTGTCCCCGCACGCGTGCGTATGTCAGAAGTGTCGGCAGTGTCCACCGGTGCCTGTCCAGTGTCCACCGTTGTCTGAAAACGGCACTTTTCTGACCTCTGACCTCACTGGACGGTCCGCCACACTTTTTTTTACACCTCTCGGGCTTATCCGAGAGTGTGGCGTTGTAGGGGAGGTGTCCCCGCACGCGTGCGTATGTCAGAAGTGTCGGCAGTGTCCGCCGGCGCCGGTCCAGTGTCCACCGTTGTCTGAAAACTGCACTTTTCTGACCTCTGACCTCACTGGACGGTCCGCCACACTTTTCTTTACACCTCTCGGGCTTATCCGAGAGTGTGGCGTTGTAGGGGAGGTGTCCCCGCACGCGTGCGTATGTCAGAAGTGTCGGCAGTGTCCGCCGGCGCCGGTCCAGTGTCCACCGTTGTCTGAAAACTGCACTTTTCTGACCTCTGACCTCACTGGACGGTCCGCCACACTTTTCTTTACACCTCTCGGGCTTATCCGAGAGTGTGGCGTTGTAGGGGAGGTGTCCCCGCACGCGTGCGTATGTCAGAAGTGTCGGCAGTGTCCACCGGTGCCTGTCCAGTGTCCACCGTTGTCTGAAAACTGCACTTTTCTGACCTCTGACCTCACTGGACGGTCCGCCACACTTTTCTTTACACCTCTCGGGCTTATCCGAGAGTGTGGCGTTGTAGGGGAGGTGTCCCCGCACGCGTGCGTATGTCAGAAGTGTCGGCAGTGTCCGCCGGCGCCGGTCCAGTGTCCACCGTTGTCTGAAAACTGCACTTTTCTGACCTCTGACCTCACTGGACGGTCCGCCACACTTTTCTTTACACCTCTCGGGCTTATCCGAGAGTGTGGCGTTGTAGGGGAGGTGTCCCCGCACGCGTGCGTATGTCAGAAGTGTCGGCAGTGTCCGCCGGCGCCGGTCCAGTGTCCACCGTTGTCTGAAAACTGCACTTTTCTGACCTCTGACCTCACTGGACGGTCCGCCACACTTTTCTTTACACCTCTCGGGCTTATCCGAGAGTGTGGCGTTGTAGGGGAGGTGTCCCCGCACGCGTGCGTATGTCAGAAGTGTCGGCAGTGTCCGCCGGCGCCGGTCCAGTGTCCACCGTTGTCTGAAAACTGCACTTTTCTGACCTCTGACCTCACTGGACGGTCCGCCACACTTTTCTTTACACCTCTCGGGCTTATCCGAGAGTGTGGCGTTGTAGGGGAGGTGTCCCCGCACGCGTGCGTATGTCAGAAGTGTCGGCAGTGTCCACCGGTGCCTGTCCAGTGTCCACCGTTGTCTGAAAACTGCACTTTTCTGACCTCTGACCTCACTGGACGGTCCGCCACACTTTTCTTTACACCTCTCGGGCTTATCCGAGAGTGTGGCGTTGTAGGGGAGGTGTCCCCGCACGCGTGCGTATGTCAGAAGTGTCGGCAGTGTCCGCCGGCGCCGGTCCAGTGTCCACCGTTGTCTGAAAACTGCACTTTTCTGACCTCTGACCTCACTGGACGGTCCGCCACACTTTTCTTTACACCTCTCGGGCTTATCCGAGAGTGTGGCGTTGTAGGGGAGGTGTCCCCGCACGCGTGCGTATGTCAGAAGTGTCGGCAGTGTCCGCCGGCGCCGGTCCAGTGTCCACCGTTGTCTGAAAACTGCACTTTTCTGACCTCTGACCTCACTGGACGGTCCGCCACACTTTTCTTTACACCTCTCGGGCTTATCCGAGAGTGTGGCGTTGTAGGGGAGGTGTCCCCGCACGCGTGCGTATGTCAGAAGTGTCGGCAGTGTCCGCCGGCGCCGGTCCAGTGTCCACCGTTGTCTGAAAACTGCACTTTTCTGACCTCTGACCTCACTGGACGGTCCGCCACACTTTTCTTTACACCTCTCGGGCTTATCCGAGAGTGTGGCGTTGTAGGGGAGGTGTCCCCGCACGCGTGCGTATGTCAGAAGTGTCGGCAGTGTCCGCCGGCGCCGGTCCAGTGTCCACCGTTGTCTGAAAACTGCACTTTTCTGACCTCTGACCTCACTGGACGGTCCGCCACACTTTTCTTTACACCTCTCGGGCTTATCCGAGAGTGTGGCGTTGTAGGGGAGGTGTCCCCGCACGCGTGCGTATGTCAGAAGTGTCGGCAGTGTCCGCCGGCGCCGGTCCAGTGTCCACCGTTGTCTGAAAACTGCACTTTTCTGACCTCTGACCTCACTGGACGGTCCGCCACACTTTTCTTTACACCTCTCGGGCTTATCCGAGAGTGTGGCGTTGTAGGGGAGGTGTCCCCGCACGCGTGCGTATGTCAGAAGTGTCGGCAGTGTCCGCCGGCGCCGGTCCAGTGTCCACCGTTGTCTGAAAACTGCACTTTTCTGACCTCTGACCTCACTGGACGGTCCGCCACACTTTTCTTTACACCTCTCGGGCTTATCCGAGAGTGTGGCGTTGTAGGGGAGGTGTCCCCGCACGCGTGCGTATGTCAGAAGTGTCGGCAGTGTCCACCGGTGCCTGTCCAGTGTCCACCGTTGTCTGAAAACGGCACTTTTCTGACCTCTGACCTCACTGGACGGTCCGCCACACTTTTTTTTACACCTCTCGGGCTTATCCGAGAGTGTGGCGTTGTAGGGGAGGTGTCCCCGCACGCGTGCGTATGTCAGAAGTGTCGGCAGTGTCCGCCGGCGCCGGTCCAGTGTCCACCGTTGTCTGAAAACTGCACTTTTCTGACCTCTGACCTCACTGGACGGTCCGCCACACTTTTCTTTACACCTCTCGGGCTTATCCGAGAGTGTGGCGTTGTAGGGGAGGTGTCCCCGCACGCGTGCGTATGTCAGAAGTGTCGGCAGTGTCCGCCGGCGCCGGTCCAGTGTCCACCGTTGTCTGAAAACTGCACTTTTCTGACCTCTGACCTCACTGGACGGTCCGCCACACTTTTCTTTACACCTCTCGGGCTTATCCGAGAGTGTGGCGTTGTAGGGGAGGTGTCCCCGCACGCGTGCGTATGTCAGAAGTGTCGGCAGTGTCCACCGGTGCCTGTCCAGTGTCCACCGTTGTCTGAAAACTGCACTTTTCTGACCTCTGACCTCACTGGACGGTCCGCCACACTTTTCTTTACACCTCTCGGGCTTATCCGAGAGTGTGGCGTTGTAGGGGAGGTGTCCCCGCACGCGTGCGTATGTCAGAAGTGTCGGCAGTGTCCGCCGGCGCCGGTCCAGTGTCCACCGTTGTCTGAAAACTGCACTTTTCTGACCTCTGACCTCACTGGACGGTCCGCCACACTTTTCTTTACACCTCTCGGGCTTATCCGAGAGTGTGGCGTTGTAGGGGAGGTGTCCCCGCACGCGTGCGTATGTCAGAAGTGTCGGCAGTGTCCGCCGGCGCCGGTCCAGTGTCCACCGTTGTCTGAAAACTGCACTTTTCTGACCTCTGACCTCACTGGACGGTCCGCCACACTTTTCTTTACACCTCTCGGGCTTATCCGAGAGTGTGGCGTTGTAGGGAGGTGTCCCCGCACGCGTGCGTATGTCAGAAGTGTCGGCAGTGTCCGCCGGCGCCGGTCCAGTGTCCACCGTTGTCTGAAAACTGCACTTTTCTGACCTCTGACCTCACTGGACGGTCCGCCACACTTTTCTTTACACCTCTCGGGCTTATCCGAGAGTGTGGCGTTGTAGGGGAGGTGTCCCCGCACGCGTGCGTATGTCAGAAGTGTCGGCAGTGTCCACCGGTGCCTGTCCAGTGTCCACCGTTGTCTGAAAACTGCACTTTTCTGACCTCTGACCTCACTGGACGGTCCGCCACACTTTTCTTTACACCTCTCGGGCTTATCCGAGAGTGTGGCGTTGTAGGGGAGGTGTCCCCGCACGCGTGCGTATGTCAGAAGTGTCGGCAGTGTCCGCCGGCGCCGGTCCAGTGTCCACCGTTGTCTGAAAACTGCACTTTTCTGACCTCTGACCTCACTGGACGGTCCGCCACACTTTTCTTTACACCTCTCGGGCTTATCCGAGAGTGTGGCGTTGTAGGGGAGGTGTCCCCGCACGCGTGCGTATGTCAGAAGTGTCGGCAGTGTCCGCCGGCGCCGGTCCAGTGTCCACCGTTGTCTGAAAACTGCACTTTTCTGACCTCTGACCTCACTGGACGGTCCGCCACACTTTTCTTTACACCTCTCGGGCTTATCCGAGAGTGTGGCGTTGTAGGGGAGGTGTCCCCGCACGCGTGCGTATGTCAGAAGTGTCGGCAGTGTCCGCCGGCGCCGGTCCAGTGTCCACCGTTGTCTGAAAACTGCACTTTTCTGACCTCTGACCTCACTGGACGGTCCGCCACACTTTTCTTTACACCTCTCGGGCTTATCCGAGAGTGTGGCGTTGTAGGGGAGGTGTCCCCGCACGCGTGCGTATGTCAGAAGTGTCGGCAGTGTCCACCGGTGCCTGTCCAGTGTCCACCGTTGTCTGAAAACGGCACTTTTCTGACCTCTGACCTCACTGGACGGTCCGCCACACTTTTTTTTACACCTCTCGGGCTTATCCGAGAGTGTGGCGTTGTAGGGGAGGTGTCCCCGCACGCGTGCGTATGTCAGAAGTGTCGGCAGTGTCCGCCGGCGCCGGTCCAGTGTCCACCGTTGTCTGAAAACTGCACTTTTCTGACCTCTGACCTCACTGGACGGTCCGCCACACTTTTCTTTACACCTCTCCGGGCTTATCCGAGAGTGTGGCGTTGTAGGGGAGGTGTCCCCGCACGCGTGCGTATGTCAGAAGTGTCGGCAGTGTCCGCCGGCGCCGGTCCAGTGTCCACCGTTGTCTGAAAACTGCACTTTTCTGACCTCTGACCTCACTGGACGGTCCGCCACACTTTTCTTTACACCTCTCGGGCTTATCCGAGAGTGTGGCGTTGTAGGGGAGGTGTCCCCGCACGCGTGCGTATGTCAGAAGTGTCGGCAGTGTCCGCCGGCGCCGGTCCAGTGTCCACCGTTGTCTGAAAACTGCACTTTTCTGACCTCTGACCTCACTGGACGGTCCGCCACACTTTTTTTTACACCTCTCGGGCTTATCCGAGAGTGTGGCGTTGTAGGGGAGGTGTCCCCGCACGCGTGCGTATGTCAGAAGTGTCGGCAGTGTCCGCCGGCGCCGGTCCAGTGTCCACCGTTGTCTGAAAACTGCACTTTTCTGACCTCTGACCTCACTGGACGGTCCGCCACACTTTTCTTTACACCTCTCGGGCTTATCCGAGAGTGTGGCGTTGTAGGGGAGGTGTCCCCGCACGCGTGCGTATGTCAGAAGTGTCGGCAGTGTCCGCCGGCGCCGGTCCAGTGTCCACCGTTGTCTGAAAACTGCACTTTTCTGACCTCTGACCTCACTGGACGGTCCGCCACACTTTTCTTTACACCTCTCGGGCTTATCCGAGAGTGTGGCGTTGTAGGGGAGGTGTCCCCGCACGCGTGCGTATGTCAGAAGTGTCGGCAGTGTCCGCCGGCGCCGGTCCAGTGTCCACCGTTGTCTGAAAACTGCACTTTTCTGACCTCTGACCTCACTGGACGGTCCGCCACACTTTTCTTTACACCTCTCGGGCTTATCCGAGAGTGTGGCGTTGTAGGGGAGGTGTCCCCGCACGCGTGCGTATGTCAGAAGTGTCGGCAGTGTCCGCCGGCGCCGGTCCAGTGTCCACCGTTGTCTGAAAACTGCACTTTTCTGACCTCTGACCTCACTGGACGGTCCGCCACACTTTTCTTTACACCTCTCGGGCTTATCCGAGAGTGTGGCGTTGTAGGGGAGGTGTCACCGCACGCGTGCGTATGTCAGAAGTGTCGGCAGTGTCCACCGGTGCCTGTCCAGTGTCCACCGTTGTCTGAAAACTGCACTTTTCTGACCTCTGACCTCACTGGACGGTCCGCCACACTTTTCTTTACACCTCTCGGGCTTATCCGAGAGTGTGGCGTTGTAGGGGAGGTGTCCCCGCACGCGTGCGTATGTCAGAAGTGTCGGCAGTGTCCGCCGGCGCCGGTCCAGTGTCCACCGTTGTCTGAAAACTGCACTTTTCTGACCTCTGACCTCACTGGACGGTCCGCCACACTTTTCTTTACACCTCTCGGGCTTATCCGAGAGTGTGGCGTTGTAGGGGAGGTGTCCCCGCACGCGTGCGTATGTCAGAAGTGTCGGCAGTGTCCGCCGGCGCCGGTCCAGTGTCCACCGTTGTCTGAAAACTGCACTTTTCTGACCTCTGACCTCACTGGACGGTCCGCCACACTTTTCTTTACACCTCTCGGGCTTATCCGAGAGTGTGGCGTTGTAGGGGAGGTGTCCCCGCACGCGTGCGTATGTCAGAAGTGTCGGCAGTGTCCACCGGTGCCTGTCCAGTGTCCACCGTTGTCTGAAAACGGCACTTTTCTGACCTCTGACCTCACTGGACGGTCCGCCACACTTTTTTTTACACCTCTCGGGCTTATCCGAGAGTGTGGCGTTGTAGGGGAGGTGTCCCCGCACGCGTGCGTATGTCAGAAGTGTCGGCAGTGTCCGCCGGCGCCGGTCCAGTGTCCACCGTTGTCTGAAAACTGCACTTTTCTGACCTCTGACCTCACTGGACGGTCCGCCACACTTTTCTTTACACCTCTCGGGCTTATCCGAGAGTGTGGCGTTGTAGGGGAGGTGTCCCCGCACGCGTGCGTATGTCAGAAGTGTCGGCAGTGTCCGCCGGCGCCGGTCCAGTGTCCACCGTTGTCTGAAAACTGCACTTTTCTGACCTCTGACCTCACTGGACGGTCCGCCACACTTTTCTTTACACCTCTCGGGCTTATCCGAGAGTGTGGCGTTGTAGGGGAGGTGTCCCCGCACGCGTGCGTATGTCAGAAGTGTCGGCAGTGTCCGCCGGCGCCGGTCCAGTGTCCACCGTTGTCTGAAAACTGCACTTTTCTGACCTCTGACCTCACTGGACGGTCCGCCACACTTTTCTTTACACCTCTCGGGCTTATCCGAGAGTGTGGCGTTGTAGGGGAGGTGTCCCCGCACGCGTGCGTATGTCAGAAGTGTCGGCAGTGTCCACCGGTGCCTGTCCAGTGTCCACCGTTGTCTGAAAACTGCACTTTTCTGACCTCTGACCTCACTGGACGGTCCGCCACACTTTTCTTTACACCTCTCGGGCTTATCCGAGAGTGTGGCGTTGTAGGGGAGGTGTCCCCGCACGCGTGCGTATGTCAGAAGTGTCGGCAGTGTCCGCCGGCGCCGGTCCAGTGTCCACCGTTGTCTGAAAACTGCACTTTTCTGACCTCTGACCTCACTGGACGGTCCGCCACACTTTTCTTTACACCTCTCGGGCTTATCCGAGAGTGTGGCGTTGTAGGGGAGGTGTCCCCGCACGCGTGCGTATGTCAGAAGTGTCGGCAGTGTCCGCCGGCGCCGGTCCAGTGTCCACCGTTGTCTGAAAACTGCACTTTTCTGACCTCTGACCTCACTGGACGGTCCGCCACACTTTTCTTTACACCTCTCGGGCTTATCCGAGAGTGTGGCGTTGTAGGGGAGGTGTCCCCGCACGCGTGCGTATGTCAGAAGTGTCGGCAGTGTCCACCGGTGCCTGTCCAGTGTCCACCGTTGTCTGAAAACGGCACTTTTCTGACCTCTGACCTCACTGGACGGTCCGCCACACTTTTTTTTACACCTCTCGGGCTTATCCGAGAGTGTGGCGTTGTAGGGGAGGTGTCCCCGCACGCGTGCGTATGTCAGAAGTGTCGGCAGTGTCCGCCGGCGCCGGTCCAGTGTCCACCGTTGTCTGAAAACTGCACTTTTCTGACCTCTGACCTCACTGGACGGTCCGCCACACTTTTCTTTACACCTCTCGGGCTTATCCGAGAGTGTGGCGTTGTAGGGGAGGTGTCCCCGCACGCGTGCGTATGTCAGAAGTGTCGGCAGTGTCCACCGGTGCCTGTCCAGTGTCCACCGTTGTCTGAAAACGGCACTTTTCTGACCTCTGACCTCACTGGACGGTCCGCCACACTTTTTTTTACACCTCTCGGGCTTATCCGAGAGTGTGGCGTTGTAGGGGAGGTGTCCCCGCACGCGTGCGTATGTCAGAAGTGTCGGCAGTGTCCGCCGGCGCCGGTCCAGTGTCCACCGTTGTCTGAAAACTGCACTTTTCTGACCTCTGACCTCACTGGACGGTCCGCCACACTTTTCTTTACACCTCTCGGGCTTATCCGAGAGTGTGGCGTTGTAGGGGAGGTGTCCCCGCACGCGTGCGTATGTCAGAAGTGTCGGCAGTGTCCACCGGTGCCTGTCCAGTGTCCACCGTTGTCTGAAAACTGCACTTTTCTGACCTCTGACCTCACTGGACGGTCCGCCACACTTTTCTTTACACCTCTCGGGCTTATCCGAGAGTGTGGCGTTGTAGGGGAGGTGTCCCCGCACGCGTGCGTATGTCAGAAGTGTCGGCAGTGTCCGCCGGCGCCGGTCCAGTGTCCACCGTTGTCTGAAAACTGCACTTTTCTGACCTCTGACCTCACTGGACGGTCCGCCACACTTTTCTTTACACCTCTCGGGCTTATCCGAGAGTGTGGCGTTGTAGGGGAGGTGTCCCCGCACGCGTGCGTATGTCAGAAGTGTCGGCAGTGTCCGCCGGCGCCGGTCCAGTGTCCACCGTTGTCTGAAAACTGCACTTTTCTGACCTCTGACCTCACTGGACGGTCCGCCACACTTTTCTTTACACCTCTCGGGCTTATCCGAGAGTGTGGCGTTGTAGGGGAGGTGTCCCCGCACGCGTGCGTATGTCAGAAGTGTCGGCAGTGTCCACCGGTGCCTGTCCAGTGTCCACCGTTGTCTGAAAACGGCACTTTTCTGACCTCTGACCTCACTGGACGGTCCGCCACACTTTTTTTTACACCTCTCGGGCTTATCCGAGAGTGTGGCGTTGTAGGGGAGGTGTCCCCGCACGCGTGCGTATGTCAGAAGTGTCGGCAGTGTCCGCCGGCGCCGGTCCAGTGTCCACCGTTGTCTGAAAACTGCACTTTTCTGACCTCTGACCTCACTGGACGGTCCGCCACACTTTTCTTTACACCTCTCGGGCTTATCCGAGAGTGTGGCGTTGTAGGGGAGGTGTCCCCGCACGCGTGCGTATGTCAGAAGTGTCGGCAGTGTCCACCGGTGCCTGTCCAGTGTCCACCGTTGTCTGAAAACGGCACTTTTCTGACCTCTGACCTCACTGGACGGTCCGCCACACTTTTTTTTACACCTCTCGGGCTTATCCGAGAGTGTGGCGTTGTAGGGGAGGTGTCCCCGCACGCGTGCGTATGTCAGAAGTGTCGGCAGTGTCCGCCGGCGCCGGTCCAGTGTCCACCGTTGTCTGAAAACTGCACTTTTCTGACCTCTGACCTCACTGGACGGTCCGCCACACTTTTCTTTACACCTCTCGGGCTTATCCGAGAGTGTGGCGTTGTAGGGGAGGTGTCCCCGCACGCGTGCGTATGTCAGAAGTGTCGGCAGTGTCCGCCGGCGCCGGTCCAGTGTCCACCGTTGTCTGAAAACTGCACTTTTCTGACCTCTGACCTCACTGGACGGTCCGCCACACTTTTCTTTACACCTCTCGGGCTTATCCGAGAGTGTGGCGTTGTAGGGGAGGTGTCCCCGCACGCGTGCGTATGTCAGAAGTGTCGGCAGTGTCCGCCGGCGCCGGTCCAGTGTCCACCGTTGTCTGAAAACTGCACTTTTCTGACCTCTGACCTCACTGGACGGTCCGCCACACTTTTCTTTACACCTCTCGGGCTTATCCGAGAGTGTGGCGTTGTAGGGGAGGTGTCCCCGCACGCGTGCGTATGTCAGAAGTGTCGGCAGTGTCCGCCGGCGCCGGTCCAGTGTCCACCGTTGTCTGAAAACTGCACTTTTCTGACCTCTGACCTCACTGGACGGTCCGCCACACTTTTCTTTACACCTCTCGGGCTTATCCGAGAGTGTGGCGTTGTAGGGGAGGTGTCCCCGCACGCGTGCGTATGTCAGAAGTGTCGGCAGTGTCCACCGGTGCCTGTCCAGTGTCCACCGTTGTCTGAAAACGGCACTTTTCTGACCTCTGACCTCACTGGACGGTCCGCCACACTTTTTTTTACACCTCTCGGGCTTATCCGAGAGTGTGGCGTTGTAGGGGAGGTGTCCCCGCACGCGTGCGTATGTCAGAAGTGTCGGCAGTGTCCGCCGGCGCCGGTCCAGTGTCCACCGTTGTCTGAAAACTGCACTTTTCTGACCTCTGACCTCACTGGACGGTCCGCCACACTTTTCTTTACACCTCTCGGGCTTATCCGAGAGTGTGGCGTTGTAGGGGAGGTGTCCCCGCACGCGTGCGTATGTCAGAAGTGTCGGCAGTGTCCGCCGGCGCCGGTCCAGTGTCCACCGTTGTCTGAAAACTGCACTTTTCTGACCTCTGACCTCACTGGACGGTCCGCCACACTTTTCTTTACACCTCTCGGGCTTATCCGAGAGTGTGGCGTTGTAGGGGAGGTGTCCCCGCACGCGTGCGTATGTCAGAAGTGTCGGCAGTGTCCACCGGTGCCTGTCCAGTGTCCACCGTTGTCTGAAAACTGCACTTTTCTGACCTCTGACCTCACTGGACGGTCCGCCACACTTTTCTTTACACCTCTCGGGCTTATCCGAGAGTGTGGCGTTGTAGGGGAGGTGTCCCCGCACGCGTGCGTATGTCAGAAGTGTCGGCAGTGTCCGCCGGCGCCGGTCCAGTGTCCACCGTTGTCTGAAAACTGCACTTTTCTGACCTCTGACCTCACTGGACGGTCCGCCACACTTTTCTTTACACCTCTCGGGCTTATCCGAGAGTGTGGCGTTGTAGGGGAGGTGTCCCCGCACGCGTGCGTATGTCAGAAGTGTCGGCAGTGTCCGCCGGCGCCGGTCCAGTGTCCACCGTTGTCTGAAAACTGCACTTTTCTGACCTCTGACCTCACTGGACGGTCCGCCACACTTTTCTTTACACCTCTCGGGCTTATCCGAGAGTGTGGCGTTGTAGGGGAGGTGTCCCCGCACGCGTGCGTATGTCAGAAGTGTCGGCAGTGTCCGCCGGCGCCGGTCCAGTGTCCACCGTTGTCTGAAAACTGCACTTTTCTGACCTCTGACCTCACTGGACGGTCCGCCACACTTTTCTTTACACCTCTCGGGCTTATCCGAGAGTGTGGCGTTGTAGGGGAGGTGTCCCCGCACGCGTGCGTATGTCAGAAGTGTCGGCAGTGTCCACCGGTGCCTGTCCAGTGTCCACCGTTGTCTGAAAACTGCACTTTTCTGACCTCTGACCTCACTGGACGGTCCGCCACACTTTTCTTTACACCTCTCGGGCTTATCCGAGAGTGTGGCGTTGTAGGGGAGGTGTCCCCGCACGCGTGCGTATGTCAGAAGTGTCGGCAGTGTCCGCCGGCGCCGGTCCAGTGTCCACCGTTGTCTGAAAACTGCACTTTTCTGACCTCTGACCTCACTGGACGGTCCGCCACACTTTTCTTTACACCTCTCGGGCTTATCCGAGAGTGTGGCGTTGTAGGGGAGGTGTCCCCGCACGCGTGCGTATGTCAGAAGTGTCGGCAGTGTCCGCCGGCGCCGGTCCAGTGTCCACCGTTGTCTGAAAACTGCACTTTTCTGACCTCTGACCTCACTGGACGGTCCGCCACACTTTTCTTTACACCTCTCGGGCTTATCCGAGAGTGTGGCGTTGTAGGGGAGGTGTCCCCGCACGCGTGCGTATGTCAGAAGTGTCGGCAGTGTCCGCCGGCGCCGGTCCAGTGTCCACCGTTGTCTGAAAACTGCACTTTTCTGACCTCTGACCTCACTGGACGGTCCGCCACACTTTTCTTTACACCTCTCGGGCTTATCCGAGAGTGTGGCGTTGTAGGGGAGGTGTCCCCGCACGCGTGCGTATGTCAGAAGTGTCGGCAGTGTCCACCGGTGCCTGTCCAGTGTCCACCGTTGTCTGAAAACGGCACTTTTCTGACCTCTGACCTCACTGGACGGTCCGCCACACTTTTTTTTACACCTCTCGGGCTTATCCGAGAGTGTGGCGTTGTAGGGGAGGTGTCCCCGCACGCGTGCGTATGTCAGAAGTGTCGGCAGTGTCCGCCGGCGCCGGTCCAGTGTCCACCGTTGTCTGAAAACTGCACTTTTCTGACCTCTGACCTCACTGGACGGTCCGCCACACTTTTCTTTACACCTCCCGGGCTTATCCGAGAGTGTGGCGTTGTAGGGGAGGTGTCCCCGCACGCGTGCGTATGTCAGAAGTGTCGGCAGTGTCCGCCGGCGCCGGTCCAGTGTCCACCGTTGTCTGAAAACTGCACTTTTCTGACCTCTGACCTCACTGGACGGTCCGCCACACTTTTCTTTACACCTCTCGGGCTTATCCGAGAGTGTGGCGTTGTAGGGGAGGTGTCCCCGCACGCGTGCGTATGTCAGAAGTGTCGGCAGTGTCCGCCGGCGCCGGTCCAGTGTCCACCGTTGTCTGAAAACTGCACTTTTCTGACCTCTGACCTCACTGGACGGTCCGCCACACTTTTCTTTACACCTCTCGGGCTTATCCGAGAGTGTGGCGTTGTAGGGGAGGTGTCCCCGCACGCGTGCGTATGTCAGAAGTGTCGGCAGTGTCCGCCGGCGCCGGTCCAGTGTCCACCGTTGTCTGAAAACTGCACTTTTCTGACCTCTGACCTCACTGGACGGTCCGCCACACTTTTCTTTACACCTCTCGGGCTTATCCGAGAGTGTGGCGTTGTAGGGGAGGTGTCCCCGCACGCGTGCGTATGTCAGAAGTGTCGGCAGTGTCCACCGGTGCCTGTCCAGTGTCCACCGTTGTCTGAAAACTGCACTTTTCTGACCTCTGACCTCACTGGACGGTCCGCCACACTTTTCTTTACACCTCTCGGGCTTATCCGAGAGTGTGGCGTTGTAGGGGAGGTGTCCCCGCACGCGTGCGTATGTCAGAAGTGTCGGCAGTGTCCGCCGGCGCCGGTCCAGTGTCCACCGTTGTCTGAAAACTGCACTTTTCTGACCTCTGACCTCACTGGACGGTCCGCCACACTTTTCTTTACACCTCTCGGGCTTATCCGAGAGTGTGGCGTTGTAGGGGAGGTGTCCCCGCACGCGTGCGTATGTCAGAAGTGTCGGCAGTGTCCGCCGGCGCCGGTCCAGTGTCCACCGTTGTCTGAAAACTGCACTTTTCTGACCTCTGACCTCACTGGACGGTCCGCCACACTTTTCTTTACACCTCTCGGGCTTATCCGAGAGTGTGGCGTTGTAGGGGAGGTGTCCCCGCACGCGTGCGTATGTCAGAAGTGTCGGCAGTGTCCACCGGTGCCTGTCCAGTGTCCACCGTTGTCTGAAAACGGCACTTTTCTGACCTCTGACCTCACTGGACGGTCCGCCACACTTTTTTTTACACCTCTCGGGCTTATCCGAGAGTGTGGCGTTGTAGGGGAGGTGTCCCCGCACGCGTGCGTATGTCAGAAGTGTCGGCAGTGTCCGCCGGCGCCGGTCCAGTGTCCACCGTTGTCTGAAAACTGCACTTTTCTGACCTCTGACCTCACTGGACGGTCCGCCACACTTTTCTTTACACCTCTCGGGCTTATCCGAGAGTGTGGCGTTGTAGGGGAGGTGTCCCCGCACGCGTGCGTATGTCAGAAGTGTCGGCAGTGTCCGCCGGCGCCGGTCCAGTGTCCACCGTTGTCTGAAAACTGCACTTTTCTGACCTCTGACCTCACTGGACGGTCCGCCACACTTTTCTTTACACCTCTCGGGCTTATCCGAGAGTGTGGCGTTGTAGGGGAGGTGTCCCCGCACGCGTGCGTATGTCAGAAGTGTCGGCAGTGTCCGCCGGCGCCGGTCCAGTGTCCACCGTTGTCTGAAAACTGCACTTTTCTGACCTCTGACCTCACTGGACGGTCCGCCACACTTTTCTTTACACCTCTCGGGCTTATCCGAGAGTGTGGCGTTGTAGGGGAGGTGTCCCCGCACGCGTGCGTATGTCAGAAGTGTCGGCAGTGTCCACCGGTGCCTGTCCAGTGTCCACCGTTGTCTGAAAACGGCACTTTTCTGACCTCTGACCTCACTGGACGGTCCGCCACACTTTTTTTTACACCTCTCGGGCTTATCCGAGAGTGTGGCGTTGTAGGGGAGGTGTCCCCGCACGCGTGCGTATGTCAGAAGTGTCGGCAGTGTCCGCCGGCGCCGGTCCAGTGTCCACCGTTGTCTGAAAACTGCACTTTTCTGACCTCTGACCTCACTGGACGGTCCGCCACACTTTTCTTTACACCTCTCGGGCTTATCCGAGAGTGTGGCGTTGTAGGGGAGGTGTCCCCGCACGCGTGCGTATGTCAGAAGTGTCGGCAGTGTCCACCGGTGCCTGTCCAGTGTCCACCGTTGTCTGAAAACGGCACTTTTCTGACCTCTGACCTCACTGGACGGTCCGCCACACTTTTTTTTACACCTCTCGGGCTTATCTGAGAGTTTGGCGTTGTAGGGGAGGTGTCCCCGCACGCGTGCGTATGTCAGAAGTGTCGGCAGTGTCCGCCGGCGCCGGTCCAGTGTCCACCGTTGTCTGAAAACTGCACTTTTCTGACCTCTGACCTCACTGGACGGTCCGCCACACTTTTCTTTACACCTCTCGGGCTTATCCGAGAGTGTGGCGTTGTAGGGGAGGTGTCCCCGCACGCGTGCGTATGTCAGAAGTGTCGGCAGTGTCCGCCGGCGCCGGTCCAGTGTCCACCGTTGTCTGAAAACTGCACTTTTCTGACCTCTGACCTCACTGGACGGTCCGCCACACTTTTCTTTACACCTCTCGGGCTTATCCGAGAGTGTGGCGTTGTAGGGGAGGTGTCCCCGCACGCGTGCGTATGTCAGAAGTGTCGGCAGTGTCCACCGGTGCCTGTCCAGTGTCCACCGTTGTCTGAAAACGGCACTTTTCTGACCTCTGACCTCACTGGACGGTCCGCCACACTTTTTTTTACACCTCTCGGGCTTATCCGAGAGTGTGGCGTTGTAGGGGAGGTGTCCCCGCACGCGTGCGTATGTCAGAAGTGTCGGCAGTGTCCGCCGGCGCCGGTCCAGTGTCCACCGTTGTCTGAAAACTGCACTTTTCTGACCTCTGACCTCACTGGACGGTCCGCCACACTTTTCTTTACACCTCTCGGGCTTATCCGAGAGTGTGGCGTTGTAGGGGAGGTGTCCCCGCACGCGTGCGTATGTCAGAAGTGTCGGCAGTGTCCGCCGGCGCCGGTCCAGTGTCCACCGTTGTCTGAAAACTGCACTTTTCTGACCTCTGACCTCACTGGACGGTCCGCCACACTTTTCTTTACACCTCTCGGGCTTATCCGAGAGTGTGGCGTTGTAGGGGAGGTGTCCCCGCACGCGTGCGTATGTCAGAAGTGTCGGCAGTGTCCGCCGGCGCCGGTCCAGTGTCCACCGTTGTCTGAAAACTGCACTTTTCTGACCTCTGACCTCACTGGACGGTCCGCCACACTTTTCTTTACACCTCTCGGGCTTATCCGAGAGTGTGGCGTTGTAGGGGAGGTGTCCCCGCACGCGTGCGTATGTCAGAAGTGTCGGCAGTGTCCACCGGTGCCTGTCCAGTGTCCACCGTTGTCTGAAAACTGCACTTTTCTGACCTCTGACCTCACTGGACGGTCCGCCACACTTTTCTTTACACCTCTCGGGCTTATCCGAGAGTGTGGCGTTGTAGGGGAGGTGTCCCCGCACGCGTGCGTATGTCAGAAGTGTCGGCAGTGTCCGCCGGCGCCGGTCCAGTGTCCACCGTTGTCTGAAAACTGCACTTTTCTGACCTCTGACCTCACTGGACGGTCCGCCACACTTTTCTTTACACCTCTCGGGCTTATCCGAGAGTGTGGCGTTGTAGGGGAGGTGTCCCCGCACGCGTGCGTATGTCAGAAGTGTCGGCAGTGTCCGCCGGCGCCGGTCCAGTGTCCACCGTTGTCTGAAAACTGCACTTTTCTGACCTCTGACCTCACTGGACGGTCCGCCACACTTTTCTTTACACCTCTCGGGCTTATCCGAGAGTGTGGCGTTGTAGGGGAGGTGTCCCCGCACGCGTGCGTATGTCAGAAGTGTCGGCAGTGTCCGCCGGCGCCGGTCCAGTGTCCACCGTTGTCTGAAAACTGCACTTTTCTGACCTCTGACCTCACTGGACGGTCCGCCACACTTTTCTTTACACCTCTCGGGCTTATCCGAGAGTGTGGCGTTGTAGGGGAGGTGTCCCCGCACGCGTGCGTATGTCAGAAGTGTCGGCAGTGTCCGCCTAGCCTGGTAAACCCTCCCTCCGGAAATCTCAATTCCATTTGATTCCTGGAGTGAGTCTGGCATGAACCGCCTCTCTGCAATATTGGCTGTGTATGCCAAACGACCGCGCCTATCAGCGTCGTCGCTCATTGTTCTGTGATTGACAGCTTACGTTGGCCAATCAGGTGGCGAGTTCGAGTGAGCCCAAAACACGAACGGCAGCCATCTTTTTCTTGTGCGACCAATTCTCCGCTATTTTTTTACTTCAAAAAGCTCTCTAACTTCTATTTTGAGGCACGGAATTTACTTATAAGATATCGTTTGGATAGAATGTAGTTGTTTAACTTCATATATGTGGTCAATTAATCATGACAAAGCCTATTTTTAAAAAAAAAATTAGAGAACCGGTAGGGGCGGGCAGTGACACCATTGTACCCGAAAAAGGCAACCCATTTTGGGTATGGCTGTCTCAAAAGTCCCGTCGCGTCACATTAAGACTGGTTAACTGCTGATTGGCTGAAGGGGAAAAATTATCATTGGCTGAAGGGGTTGTCAGTCAACGGTATTACTCCCGCCCAACTCCAGCACAGCCAATATTGCAGACAGGCGGATCAGGCCAGACTCACTACTGAAATGAAATGGAATTGAGATTTCCGGAGGGAGGGTTTACCAGGCTAGTGTCCGCCGGCGCCGGTCCAGTGTCCACCGTTGTCTGAAAACTGCACTTTTCTGACCTCTGACCTCACTGGACGGTCCGCCACACTTTTCTTTACACCTCTCGGGCTTATCCGAGAGTGTGGCGTTGTAGGGGAGGTGTCCCCGCACGCGTGCGTATGTCAGAAGTGTCGGCAGTGTCCACCGGTGCCTGTCCAGTGTCCACCGTTGTCTGAAAACTGCACTTTTCTGACCTCTGACCTCACTGGACGGTCCGCCACACTTTTCTTTACACCTCTCGGGCTTATCCGAGAGTGTGGCGTTGTAGGGGAGGTGTCCCCGCACGCGTGCGTATGTCAGAAGTGTCGGCAGTGTCCGCCGGCGCCGGTCCAGTGTCCACCGTTGTCTGAAAACTGCACTTTTCTGACCTCTGACCTCACTGGACGGTCCGCCACACTTTTCTTTACACCTCTCGGGCTTATCCGAGAGTGTGGCGTTGTAGGGGAGGTGTCCCCGCACGCGTGCGTATGTCAGAAGTGTCGGCAGTGTCCGCCGGCGCCGGTCCAGTGTCCACCGTTGTCTGAAAACTGCACTTTTCTGACCTCTGACCTCACTGGACGGTCCGCCACACTTTTCTTTACACCTCTCGGGCTTATCCGAGAGTGTGGCGTTGTAGGGGAGGTGTCCCCGCACGCGTGCGTATGTCAGAAGTGTCGGCAGTGTCCACCGGTGCCTGTCCAGTGTCCACCGTTGTCTGAAAACGGCACTTTTCTGACCTCTGACCTCACTGGACGGTCCGCCACACTTTTTTTTACACCTCTCGGGCTTATCCGAGAGTGTGGCGTTGTAGGGGAGGTGTCCCCGCACGCGTGCGTATGTCAGAAGTGTCGGCAGTGTCCGCCGGCGCCGGTCCAGTGTCCACCGTTGTCTGAAAACTGCACTTTTCTGACCTCTGACCTCACTGGACGGTCCGCCACACTTTTCTTTACACCTCTCGGGCTTATCCGAGAGTGTGGCGTTGTAGGGGAGGTGTCCCCGCACGCGTGCGTATGTCAGAAGTGTCGGCAGTGTCCGCCGGCGCCGGTCCAGTGTCCACCGTTGTCTGAAAACTGCACTTTTCTGACCTCTGACCTCACTGGACGGTCCGCCACACTTTTCTTTACACCTCTCGGGCTTATCCGAGAGTGTGGCGTTGTAGGGGAGGTGTCCCCGCACGCGTGCGTATGTCAGAAGTGTCGGCAGTGTCCGCCGGCGCCGGTCCAGTGTCCACCGTTGTCTGAAAACTGCACTTTTCTGACCTCTGACCTCACTGGACGGTCCGCCACACTTTTCTTTACACCTCTCGGGCTTATCCGAGAGTGTGGCGTTGTAGGGGAGGTGTCCCCGCACGCGTGCGTATGTCAGAAGTGTCGGCAGTGTCCACCGGTGCCTGTCCAGTGTCCACCGTTGTCTGAAAACGGCACTTTTCTGACCTCTGACCTCACTGGACGGTCCGCCACACTTTTTTTTACACCTCTCGGGCTTATCCGAGAGTGTGGCGTTGTAGGGGAGGTGTCCCCGCACGCGTGCGTATGTCAGAAGTGTCGGCAGTGTCCGCCGGCGCCGGTCCAGTGTCCACCGTTGTCTGAAAACTGCACTTTTCTGACCTCTGACCTCACTGGACGGTCCGCCACACTTTTCTTTACACCTCTCGGGCTTATCCGAGAGTGTGGCGTTGTAGGGGAGGTGTCCCCGCACGCGTGCGTATGTCAGAAGTGTCGGCAGTGTCCGCCGGCGCCGGTCCAGTGTCCACCGTTGTCTGAAAACTGCACTTTTCTGACCTCTGACCTCACTGGACGGTCCGCCACACTTTTCTTTACACCTCTCGGGCTTATCCGAGAGTGTGGCGTTGTAGGGGAGGTGTCCCCGCACGCGTGCGTATGTCAGAAGTGTCGGCAGTGTCCACCGGTGCCTGTCCAGTGTCCACCGTTGTCTGAAAACGGCACTTTTCTGACCTCTGACCTCACTGGACGGTCCGCCACACTTTTCTTTACACCTCTCGGGCTTATCCGAGAGTCTGGCGTTGTAGGGGAGGTGTCCCCGCACGCGTGCGTATGTCAGAAGTGTCGGCAGTGTCCGCCGGCGCCGGTCCAGTGTCCACCGTTGTCTGAAAACTGCACTTTTCTGACCTCTGACCTCACTGGACGGTCCGCCAGACTTTTTTTTACATCTCTCGGGCTTATCCGAGAGTGTGGCGTTGTAGGGGAGGTGTCCCCGCACGCGTGCGTATGTCAGAAGTGTCGGCAGTGTCCGCCGGCGCCGGTCCAGTGTCCACCGTTGTCTGAAAACTGCACTTTTCTGACCTCTGACCTCACTGGACGGTCCGCCACACTTTTCTTTACACCTCTCGGGCTTATCCGAGAGTGTGGCGTTGTAGGGGAGGTGTCCCCGCACGCGTGCGTATGTCAGAAGTGTCGGCAGTGTCCGCCGGCGCCGGTCCAGTGTCCACCGTTGTCTGAAAACTGCACTTTTCTGACCTCTGACCTCACTGGACGGTCCGCCACACTTTTCTTTACACCTCTCGGGCTTATCCGAGAGTGTGGCGTTGTAGGGGAGGTGTCCCCGCACGCGTGCGTATGTCAGAAGTGTCGGCAGTGTCCACCGGTGCCTGTCCAGTGTCCACCGTTGTCTGAAAACGGCACTTTTCTGACCTCTGACCTCACTGGACGGTCCGCCACACTTTTTTTTACACCTCTCGGGCTTATCCGAGAGTGTGGCGTTGTAGGGGAGGTGTCCCCGCACGCGTGCGTATGTCAGAAGTGTCGGCAGTGTCCGCCGGCGCCGGTCCAGTGTCCACCGTTGTCTGAAAACTGCACTTTTCTGACCTCTGACCTCACTGGACGGTCCGCCACACTTTTCTTTACACCTCTCGGGCTTATCCGAGAGTGTGGCGTTGTAGGGGAGGTGTCCCCGCACGCGTGCGTATGTCAGAAGTGTCGGCAGTGTCCGCCGGCGCCGGTCCAGTGTCCACCGTTGTCTGAAAACTGCACTTTTCTGACCTCTGACCTCACTGGACGGTCCGCCACACTTTTCTTTACACCTCTCGGGCTTATCCGAGAGTGTGGCGTTGTAGGGGAGGTGTCCCCGCACGCGTGCGTATGTCAGAAGTGTCGGCAGTGTCCACCGGTGCCTGTCCAGTGTCCACCGTTGTCTGAAAACGGCACTTTTCTGACCTCTGACCTCACTGGACGGTCCGCCACACTTTTCTTTACACCTCTCGGGCTTATCCGAGAGTGTGGCGTTGTAGGGGAGGTGTCCCCGCACGCGTGCGTATGTCAGAAGTGTCGGCAGTGTCCGCCGGCGCCGGTCCAGTGTCCACCGTTGTCTGAAAACTGCACTTTTCTGACCTCTGACCTCACTGGACGGTCCGCCACACTTTTCTTTACACCTCTCGGGCTTATCCGAGAGTGTGGCGTTGTAGGGGAGGTGTCCCCGCACGCGTGCGTATGTCAGAAGTGTCGGCAGTGTCCGCCGGCGCCGGTCCAGTGTCCACCGTTGTCTGAAAACTGCACTTTTCTGACCTCTGACCTCACTGGACGGTCCGCCACACTTTTCTTTACACCTCTCGGGCTTATCCGAGAGTGTGGCGTTGTAGGGGAGGTGTCCCCGCACGCGTGCGTATGTCAGAAGTGTCGGCAGTGTCCACCGGTGCCTGTCCAGTGTCCACCGTTGTCTGAAAACGGCACTTTTCTGACCTCTGACCTCACTGGACGGTCCGCCACACTTTTCTTTACACCTCTCGGGCTTATCCGAGAGTCTGGCGTTGTAGGGGAGGTGTCCCCGCACGCGTGCGTATGTCAGAAGTGTCGGCAGTGTCCGCCGGCGCCGGTCCAGTGTCCACCGTTGTCTGAAAACTGCACTTTTCTGACCTCTGACCTCACTGGACGGTCCGCCAGACTTTTTTTTACATCTCTCGGGCTTATCCGAGAGTGTGGCGTTGTAGGGGAGGTGTCCCCGCACGCGTGCGTATGTCAGAAGTGTCGGCAGTGTCCGCCGGCGCCGGTCCAGTGTCCACCGTTGTCTGAAAACTGCACTTTTCTGACCTCTGACCTCACTGGACGGTCCGCCACACTTTTCTTTACACCTCTCGGGCTTATCCGAGAGTGTGGCGTTGTAGGGGAGGTGTCCCCGCACGCGTGCGTATGTCAGAAGTGTCGGCAGTGTCCGCCGGCGCCGGTCCAGTGTCCACCGTTGTCTGAAAACTGCACTTTTCTGACCTCTGACCTCACTGGACGGTCCGCCACACTTTTCTTTACACCTCTCGGGCTTATCCGAGAGTGTGGCGTTGTAGGGGAGGTGTCACCGCACGCGTGCGTATGTCAGAAGTGTCGGCAGTGTCCACCGGTGCCTGTCCAGTGTCCACCGTTGTCTGAAAACTGCACTTTTCTGACCTCTGACCTCACTGGACGGTCCGCCACACTTTTCTTTACACCTCTCGGGCTTATCCGAGAGTGTGGCGTTGTAGGGGAGGTGTCCCCGCACGCGTGCGTATGTCAGAAGTGTCGGCAGTGTCCGCCGGCGCCGGTCCAGTGTCCACCGTTGTCTGAAAACTGCACTTTTCTGACCTCTGACCTCACTGGACGGTCCGCCACACTTTTCTTTACACCTCTCGGGCTTATCCGAGAGTGTGGCGTTGTAGGGGAGGTGTCCCCGCACGCGTGCGTATGTCAGAAGTGTCGGCAGTGTCCGCCGGCGCCGGTCCAGTGTCCACCGTTGTCTGAAAACTGCACTTTTCTGACCTCTGACCTCACTGGACGGTCCGCCACACTTTTCTTTACACCTCTCGGGCTTATCCGAGAGTGTGGCGTTGTAGGGGAGGTGTCCCCGCACGCGTGCGTATGTCAGAAGTGTCGGCAGTGTCCACCGGTGCCTGTCCAGTGTCCACCGTTGTCTGAAAACGGCACTTTTCTGACCTCTGACCTCACTGGACGGTCCGCCACACTTTTTTTTACACCTCTCGGGCTTATCCGAGAGTGTGGCGTTGTAGGGGAGGTGTCCCCGCACGCGTGCGTATGTCAGAAGTGTCGGCAGTGTCCGCCGGCGCCGGTCCAGTGTCCACCGTTGTCTGAAAACTGCACTTTTCTGACCTCTGACCTCACTGGACGGTCCGCCACACTTTTCTTTACACCTCTCGGGCTTATCCGAGAGTGTGGCGTTGTAGGGGAGGTGTCCCCGCACGCGTGCGTATGTCAGAAGTGTCGGCAGTGTCCGCCGGCGCCGGTCCAGTGTCCACCGTTGTCTGAAAACTGCACTTTTCTGACCTCTGACCTCACTGGACGGTCCGCCACACTTTTCTTTACACCTCTCGGGCTTATCCGAGAGTGTGGCGTTGTAGGGGAGGTGTCCCCGCACGCGTGCGTATGTCAGAAGTGTCGGCAGTGTCCGCCGGCGCCGGTCCAGTGTCCACCGTTGTCTGAAAACTGCACTTTTCTGACCTCTGACCTCACTGGACGGTCCGCCACACTTTTCTTTACACCTCTCGGGCTTATCCGAGAGTGTGGCGTTGTAGGGGAGGTGTCCCCGCACGCGTGCGTATGTCAGAAGTGTCGGCAGTGTCCACCGGTGCCTGTCCAGTGTCCACCGTTGTCTGAAAACGGCACTTTTCTGACCTCTGACCTCACTGGACGGTCCGCCACACTTTTTTTTACACCTCTCGGGCTTATCCGAGAGTGTGGCGTTGTAGGGGAGGTGTCCCCGCACGCGTGCGTATGTCAGAAGTGTCGGCAGTGTCCGCCGGCGCCGGTCCAGTGTCCACCGTTGTCTGAAAACTGCACTTTTCTGACCTCTGACCTCACTGGACGGTCCGCCACACTTTTCTTTACACCTCTCGGGCTTATCCGAGAGTCTGGCGTTGTAGGGGAGGTGTCCCCGCACGCGTGCGTATGTCAGAAGTGTCGGCAGTGTCCGCCGGCGCCGGTCCAGTGTCCACCGTTGTCTGAAAACTGCACTTTTCTGACCTCTGACCTCACTGGACGGTCCGCCACACTTTTCTTTACACCTCTCGGGCTTATCCGAGAGTGTGGCGTTGTAGGGGAGGTGTCCCCGCACGCGTGCGTATGTCAGAAGTGTCGGCAGTGTCCGCCGGCGCCGGTCCAGTGTCCACCGTTGTCTGAAAACTGCACTTTTCTGACCTCTGACCTCACTGGACGGTCCGCCACACTTTTCTTTACACCTCTCGGGCTTATCCGAGAGACTGGCGTTGTAGGGGAGGTGTCCCCGCACGCGTGCGTATGTCAGAAGTGTCGGCAGTGTCCGCCGGCGCCGGTCCAGTGTCCACCGTTGTCTGAAAACTGCACTTTTCTGACCTCTGACCTCACTGGACGGTCCGCCACACTTTTCTTTACACCTCTCGGGCTTATCCGAGAGTGTGGCGTTGTAGGGGAGGTGTCCCCGCACGCGTGCGTATGTCAGAAGTGTCGGCAGTGTCCACCGGTGCCTGTCCAGTGTCCACCGTTGTCTGAAAACGGCACTTTTCTGACCTCTGACCTCACTGGACGGTCCGCCACACTTTTTTTTACACCTCTCGGGCTTATCCGAGAGTGTGGCGTTGTAGGGGAGGTGTCCCCGCACGCGTGCGTATGTCAGAAGTGTCGGCAGTGTCCGCCGGCGCCGGTCCAGTGTCCACCGTTGTCTGAAAACTGCACTTTTCTGACCTCTGACCTCACTGGACGGTCCGCCACACTTTTCTTTACACCTCTCGGGCTTATCCGAGAGTGTGGCGTTGTAGGGGAGGTGTCCCCGCACGCGTGCGTATGTCAGAAGTGTCGGCAGTGTCCGCCGGCGCCGGTCCAGTGTCCACCGTTGTCTGAAAACTGCACTTTTCTGACCTCTGACCTCACTGGACGGTCCGCCACACTTTTCTTTACACCTCTCGGGCTTATCCGAGAGTGTGGCGTTGTAGGGGAGGTGTCCCCGCACGCGTGCGTATGTCAGAAGTGTCAGCAGTGTCCACCGGTGCCTGTCCAGTGTCCACCGTTGTCTGAAAACGGCACTTTTCTGACCTCTGACCTCACTGGACGGTCCGCCACACTTTTTTTTACACCTCTCGGGCTTATCCGAGAGTGTGGCGTTGTAGGGGAGGTGTCCCCGCACGCGTGCGTATGTCAGAAGTGTCGGCAGTGTCCGCCGGCGCCGGTCCAGTGTCCACCGTTGTCTGAAAACTGCACTTTTCTGACCTCTGACCTCACTGGACGGTCCGCCACACTTTTCTTTACACCTCTCGGGCTTATCCGAGAGTGTGGCGTTGTAGGGGAGGTGTCCCCGCACGCGTGCGTATGTCAGAAGTGTCGGCAGTGTCCGCCGGCGCCGGTCCAGTGTCCACCGTTGTCTGAAAACTGCACTTTTCTGACCTCTGACCTCACTGGACGGTCCGCCACACTTTTCTTTACACCTCTCGGGCTTATCCGAGAGTGTGGCGTTGTAGGGGAGGTGTCCCCGCACGCGTGCGTATGTCAGAAGTGTCGGCAGTGTCCACCGGTGCCTGTCCAGTGTCCACCGTTGTCTGAAAACGGCACTTTTCTGACCTCTGACCTCACTGGACGGTCCGCCACACTTTTCTTTACACCTCTCGGGCTTATCCGAGAGTCTGGCGTTGTAGGGGAGGTGTCCCCGCACGCGTGCGTATGTCAGAAGTGTCGGCAGTGTCCGCCGGCGCCGGTCCAGTGTCCACCGTTGTCTGAAAACTGCACTTTTCTGACCTCTGACCTCACTGGACGGTCCGCCAGACTTTTTTTTACATCTCTCGGGCTTATCCGAGAGTGTGGCGTTGTAGGGGAGGTGTCCCCGCACGCGTGCGTATGTCAGAAGTGTCGGCAGTGTCCGCCGGCGCCGGTCCAGTGTCCACCGTTGTCTGAAAACTGCACTTTTCTGACCTCTGACCTCACTGGACGGTCCGCCACACTTTTCTTTACACCTCTCGGGCTTATCCGAGAGTGTGGCGTTGTAGGGGAGGTGTCCCCGCACGCGTGCGTATGTCAGAAGTGTCGGCAGTGTCCGCCGGCGCCGGTCCAGTGTCCACCGTTGTCTGAAAACTGCACTTTTCTGACCTCTGACCTCACTGGACGGTCCGCCACACTTTTCTTTACACCTCTCGGGCTTATCCGAGAGTGTGGCGTTGTAGGGGAGGTGTCACCGCACGCGTGCGTATGTCAGAAGTGTCGGCAGTGTCCACCGGTGCCTGTCCAGTGTCCACCGTTGTCTGAAAACTGCACTTTTCTGACCTCTGACCTCACTGGACGGTCCGCCACACTTTTCTTTACACCTCTCGGGCTTATCCGAGAGTGTGGCGTTGTAGGGGAGGTGTCCCCGCACGCGTGCGTATGTCAGAAGTGTCGGCAGTGTCCGCCGGCGCCGGTCCAGTGTCCACCGTTGTCTGAAAACTGCACTTTTCTGACCTCTGACCTCACTGGACGGTCCGCCACACTTTTCTTTACACCTCTCGGGCTTATCCGAGAGTGTGGCGTTGTAGGGGAGGTGTCCCCGCACGCGTGCGTATGTCAGAAGTGTCGGCAGTGTCCGCCGGCGCCGGTCCAGTGTCCACCGTTGTCTGAAAACTGCACTTTTCTGACCTCTGACCTCACTGGACGGTCCGCCACACTTTTCTTTACACCTCTCGGGCTTATCCGAGAGTGTGGCGTTGTAGGGGAGGTGTCCCCGCACGCGTGCGTATGTCAGAAGTGTCGGCAGTGTCCACCGGTGCCTGTCCAGTGTCCACCGTTGTCTGAAAACGGCACTTTTCTGACCTCTGACCTCACTGGACGGTCCGCCACACTTTTTTTTACACCTCTCGGGCTTATCCGAGAGTGTGGCGTTGTAGGGGAGGTGTCCCCGCACGCGTGCGTATGTCAGAAGTGTCGGCAGTGTCCGCCGGCGCCGGTCCAGTGTCCACCGTTGTCTGAAAACTGCACTTTTCTGACCTCTGACCTCACTGGACGGTCCGCCACACTTTTCTTTACACCTCTCGGGCTTATCCGAGAGTGTGGCGTTGTAGGGGAGGTGTCCCCGCACGCGTGCGTATGTCAGAAGTGTCGGCAGTGTCCGCCGGCGCCGGTCCAGTGTCCACCGTTGTCTGAAAACTGCACTTTTCTGACCTCTGACCTCACTGGACGGTCCGCCACACTTTTCTTTACACCTCTCGGGCTTATCCGAGAGTGTGGCGTTGTAGGGGAGGTGTCCCCGCACGCGTGCGTATGTCAGAAGTGTCGGCAGTGTCCGCCGGCGCCGGTCCAGTGTCCACCGTTGTCTGAAAACTGCACTTTTCTGACCTCTGACCTCACTGGACGGTCCGCCACACTTTTCTTTACACCTCTCGGGCTTATCCGAGAGTGTGGCGTTGTAGGGGAGGTGTCCCCGCACGCGTGCGTATGTCAGAAGTGTCGGCAGTGTCCACCGGTGCCTGTCCAGTGTCCACCGTTGTCTGAAAACGGCACTTTTCTGACCTCTGACCTCACTGGACGGTCCGCCACACTTTTTTTTACACCTCTCGGGCTTATCCGAGAGTGTGGCGTTGTAGGGGAGGTGTCCCCGCACGCGTGCGTATGTCAGAAGTGTCGGCAGTGTCCGCCGGCGCCGGTCCAGTGTCCACCGTTGTCTGAAAACTGCACTTTTCTGACCTCTGACCTCACTGGACGGTCCGCCACACTTTTCTTTACACCTCTCGGGCTTATCCGAGAGTCTGGCGTTGTAGGGGAGGTGTCCCCGCACGCGTGCGTATGTCAGAAGTGTCGGCAGTGTCCGCCGGCGCCGGTCCAGTGTCCACCGTTGTCTGAAAACTGCACTTTTCTGACCTCTGACCTCACTGGACGGTCCGCCACACTTTTCTTTACACCTCTCGGGCTTATCCGAGAGTGTGGCGTTGTAGGGGAGGTGTCCCCGCACGCGTGCGTATGTCAGAAGTGTCGGCAGTGTCCGCCGGCGCCGGTCCAGTGTCCACCGTTGTCTGAAAACTGCACTTTTCTGACCTCTGACCTCACTGGACGGTCCGCCACACTTTTCTTTACACCTCTCGGGCTTATCCGAGAGACTGGCGTTGTAGGGGAGGTGTCCCCGCACGCGTGCGTATGTCAGAAGTGTCGGCAGTGTCCGCCGGCGCCGGTCCAGTGTCCACCGTTGTCTGAAAACTGCACTTTTCTGACCTCTGACCTCAATGGACGGTCCGCCACACTTTTCTTTACACCTCTCGGGCTTATCCGAGAGTCTGGCGTTGTAGGGGAGGTGTCCCCGCACGCGTGCGTATGTCAGAAGTGTCGGCAGTGTCCGCCGGCGCCGGTCCAGTGTCCACCGTTGTCTGAAAACTGCACTTTTCTGACCTCTGACCTCACTGGACGGTCCGCCACACTTTTTTTTACATCTCTCCTGCTTATCCGAGAGTGTGGCGTTGTAGGGGAGGTGTCCCCGCACGCGTGCGTATGTCAGAAGTGTCGGCAGTGTCCACCGGTGCCTGTCCAGTGTCCACCGTTGTCTGAAAACGGCACTTTTCTGACCTCTGACCTCACTGGACGGTCCGCCACACTTTTTTTTACACCTCTCGGGCTTATCCGAGAGTGTGGCGTTGTAGGGGAGGTGTCCCCGCACGCGTGCGTATGTCAGAAGTGTCGGCAGTGTCCACCGGTGCCTGTCCAGTGTCCACCGTTGTCTGAAAACGGCACTTTTCTGACCTCTGACCTCACTGGACGGTCCGCCACACTTTTTTTTACACCTCTCGGGCTTATCCGAGAGTGTGGCGTTGTAGGGGAGGTGTCCCCGCACGCGTGCGTATGTCAGAAGTGTCGGCAGTGTCCGCCGGCGCCGGTCCAGTGTCCACCGTTGTCTGAAAACTGCACTTTTCTGACCTCTGACCTCACTGGACGGTCCGCCACACTTTTCTTTACACCTCTCGGGCTTATCCGAGAGTGTGGCGTTGTAGGGGAGGTGTCCCCGCACGCGTGCGTATGTCAGAAGTGTCGGCAGTGTCCGCCGGCGCCGGTCCAGTGTCCACCGTTGTCTGAAAACTGCACTTTTCTGACCTCTGACCTCACTGGACGGTCCGCCACACTTTTCTTTACACCTCTCGGGCTTATCCGAGAGTGTGGCGTTGTAGGGGAGGTGTCCCCGCACGCGTGCGTATGTCAGAAGTGTCGGCAGTGTCCGCCGGCGCCGGTCCAGTGTCCACCGTTGTCTGAAAACTGCACTTTTCTGACCTCTGACCTCACTGGACGGTCCGCCACACTTTTCTTTACACCTCTCGGGCTTATCCGAGAGTGTGGCGTTGTAGGGGAGGTGTCCCCGCACGCGTGCGTATGTCAGAAGTGTCGGCAGTGTCCACCGGTGCCTGTCCAGTGTCCACCGTTGTCTGAAAACTGCACTTTTCTGACCTCTGACCTCACTGGACGGTCCGCCACACTTTTCTTTACACCTCTCGGGCTTATCCGAGAGTGTGGCGTTGTAGGGGAGGTGTCCCCGCACGCGTGCGTATGTCAGAAGTGTCGGCAGTGTCCGCCGGCGCCGGTCCAGTGTCCACCGTTGTCTGAAAACTGCACTTTTCTGACCTCTGACCTCACTGGACGGTCCGCCACACTTTTCTTTACACCTCTCGGGCTTATCCGAGAGTGTGGCGTTGTAGGGGAGGTGTCCCCGCACGCGTGCGTATGTCAGAAGTGTCGGCAGTGTCCGCCGGCGCCGGTCCAGTGTCCACCGTTGTCTGAAAACTGCACTTTTCTGACCTCTGACCTCACTGGACGGTCCGCCACACTTTTCTTTACACCTCTCGGGCTTATCCGAGAGTGTGGCGTTGTAGGGGAGGTGTCCCCGCACGCGTGCGTATGTCAGAAGTGTCGGCAGTGTCCACCGGTGCCTGTCCAGTGTCCACCGTTGTCTGAAAACGGCACTTTTCTGACCTCTGACCTCACTGGACGGTCCGCCACACTTTTTTTTACACCTCTCGGGCTTATCCGAGAGTGTGGCGTTGTAGGGGAGGTGTCCCCGCACGCGTGCGTATGTCAGAAGTGTCGGCAGTGTCCGCCGGCGCCGGTCCAGTGTCCACCGTTGTCTGAAAACTGCACTTTTCTGACCTCTGACCTCACTGGACGGTCCGCCACACTTTTCTTTACACCTCTCGGGCTTATCCGAGAGTGTGGCGTTGTAGGGGAGGTGTCCCCGCACGCGTGCGTATGTCAGAAGTGTCGGCAGTGTCCACCGGTGCCTGTCCAGTGTCCACCGTTGTC
Organism: Gymnoscopelus braueri; assembly: GCF_963280865.1. Taxonomy (NCBI): domain Eukaryota; kingdom Metazoa; phylum Chordata; class Actinopteri; order Myctophiformes; family Myctophidae; genus Gymnoscopelus; species Gymnoscopelus braueri. Next base: position 54,940,290 of record NC_137607.1, on the reverse strand, counting down.
TGAAAACGGCACTTTTCTGACCTCTGACCTCACTGGACGGTCCGCCACACTTTTTTTTACACCTCTCGGGCTTATCCGAGAGTGTGGCGTTGTAGGGGAGGTGTCCCCGCACGCGTGCGTATGTCAGAAGTGTCGGCAGTGTCCGCCGGCGCCGGTCCAGTGTCCACCGTTGTCTGAAAACTGCACTTTTCTGACCTCTGACCTCACTGGACGGTCCGCCACACTTTTCTTTACACCTCTCGGGCTTATCCGAGAGTGTGGCGTTGTAGGGGAGGTGTCCCCGCACGCGTGCGTATGTCAGAAGTGTCGGCAGTGTCCGCCGGCGCCGGTCCAGTGTCCACCGTTGTCTGAAAACTGCACTTTTCTGACCTCTGACCTCACTGGACGGTCCGCCACACTTTTCTTTACACCTCTCGGGCTTATCCGAGAGTGTGGCGTTGTAGGGGAGGTGTCCCCGCACGCGTGCGTATGTCAGAAGTGTCGGCAGTGTCCACCGGTGCCTGTCCAGTGTCCACCGTTGTCTGAAAACGGCACTTTTCTGACCTCTGACCTCACTGGACGGTCCGCCACACTTTTCTTTACACCTCTCGGGCTTATCCGAGAGTCTGGCGTTGTAGGGGAGGTGTCCCCGCACGCGTGCGTATGTCAGAAGTGTCGGCAGTGTCCGCCGGCGCCGGTCCAGTGTCCACCGTTGTCTGAAAACTGCACTTTTCTGACCTCTGACCTCACTGGACGGTCCGCCAGACTTTTTTTTACATCTCTCGGGCTTATCCGAGAGTGTGGCGTTGTAGGGGAGGTGTCCCCGCACGCGTGCGTATGTCAGAAGTGTCGGCAGTGTCCGCCGGCGCCGGTCCAGTGTCCACCGTTGTCTGAAAACTGCACTTTTCTGACCTCTGACCTCACTGGACGGTCCGCCACACTTTTCTTTACACCTTTCGGGCTTATCCGAGAGTGTGGCGTTGTAGGGGAGGTGTCCCCGCACGCGTGCGTATGTCAGAAGTGTCGGCAGTGTCCGCCGGCGCCGGTCCAGTGTCCACCGTTGTCTGAAAACTGCACTTTTCTGACCTCTGACCTCACTGGACGGTCCGCCACACTTTTCTTTACACCTCTCGGGCTTATCCGAGAGTGTGGCGTTGTAGGGGAGGTGTCACCGCACGCGTGCGTATGTCAGAAGTGTCGGCAGTGTCCACCGGTGCCTGTCCAGTGTCCACCGTTGTCTGAAAACTGCACTTTTCTGACCTCTGACCTCACTGGACGGTCCGCCACACTTTTCTTTACACCTCTCGGGCTTATCCGAGAGTGTGGCGTTGTAGGGGAGGTGTCCCCGCACGCGTGCGTATGTCAGAAGTGTCGGCAGTGTCCGCCGGCGCCGGTCCAGTGTCCACCGTTGTCTGAAAACTGCACTTTTCTGACCTCTGACCTCACTGGACGGTCCGCCACACTTTTCTTTACACCTCTCGGGCTTATCCGAGAGTGTGGCGTTGTAGGGGAGGTGTCCCCGCACGCGTGCGTATGTCAGAAGTGTCGGCAGTGTCCGCCGGCGCCGGTCCAGTGTCCACCGTTGTCTGAAAACTGCACTTTTCTGACCTCTGACCTCACTGGACGGTCCGCCACACTTTTCTTTACACCTCTCGGGCTTATCCGAGAGTGTGGCGTTGTAGGGGAGGTGTCCCCGCACGCGTGCGTATGTCAGAAGTGTCGGCAGTGTCCACCGGTGCCTGTCCAGTGTCCACCGTTGTCTGAAAACGGCACTTTTCTGACCTCTGACCTCACTGGACGGTCCGCCACACTTTTCTTTACACCTCTCGGGCTTATCCGAGAGTGTGGCGTTGTAGGGGAGGTGTCCCCGCACGCGTGCGTATGTCAGAAGTGTCGGCAGTGTCCACCGGTGCCTGTCCAGTGTCCACCGTTGTCTGAAAACGGCACTTTTCTGACCTCTGACCTCACTGGACGGTCCGCCACACTTTTTTTTACACCTCTCGGGCTTATCCGAGAGTGTGGCGTTGTAGGGGAGGTGTCCCCGCACGAGTGCGTATGTCAGAAGTGTCGGCAGTGTCCGCCGGCGCCGGTCCAGTGTCCACCGTTGTCTGAAAACTGCACTTTTCTGACCTCTGACCTCACTGGACGGTCCGCCACACTTTTCTTTACACCTCTCGGGCTTATCCGAGAGTCTGGCGTTGTAGGGGAGGTGTCCCCGCACGCGTGCGTATGTCAGAAGTGTCGGCAGTGTCCGCCGGCGCCGGTCCAGTGTCCACCGTTGTCTGAAAACTGCACTTTTCTGACCTCTGACCTCACTGGACGGTCCGCCACACTTTTCTTTAAACCTCTCGGGCTTATCCGAGAGTGTGGCGTTGTAGGGGAGGTGTCCCCGCACGCGTGCGTATGTCAGAAGTGTCGGCAGTGTCCGCCGGCGCCGGTCCAGTGTCCACCGTTGTCTGAAAACTGCACTTTTCTGACCTCTGACCTCACTGGACGGTCCGCCACACTTTTCTTTACACCTCTCGGGCTTATCCGAGAGACTGGCGTTGTAGGGGAGGTGTCCCCGCACGCGTGCGTATGTCAGAAGTGTCGGCAGTGTCCGCCGGCGCCGGTCCAGTGTCCACCGTTGTCTGAAAACTGCACTTTTCTGACCTCTGACCTCAATGGACGGTCCGCCACACTTTTCTTTACACCTCTCGGGCTTATCCGAGAGTCTGGCGTTGTAGGGGAGGTGTCCCCGCACGCGTGCGTATGTCAGAAGTGTCGGCAGTGTCCGCCGGCGCCGGTCCAGTGTCCACCGTTGTCTGAAAACTGCACTTTTCTGACCTCTGACCTCACTGGACGGTCCGCCACACTTTTTTTTACATCTCTCCTGCTTATCCGAGAGTGTGGCGTTGTAAGGGAGGTGTCCCCGCACGCGTGCGTATGTCAGAAGTGTCGGCAGTGTCCACCGGTGCCTGTCCAGTGTCCACCGTTGTCTGAAAACGGCACTTTTCTGACCTCTGACCTCACTGGACGGTCCGCCACACTTTTTTTTACACCTCTCGGGCTTATCCGAGAGTGTGGCGTTGTAGGGGAGGTGTCCCCGCACGCGTGCGTATGTCAGAAGTGTCGGCAGTGTCCACCGGTGCCTGTCCAGTGTCCACCGTTGTCTGAAAACGGCACTTTTCTGACCTCTGACCTCACTGGACGGTCCGCCACACTTTTTTTTACACCTCTCGGGCTTATCCGAGAGTGTGGCGTTGTAGGGGAGGTGTCCCCGCACGCGTGCGTATGTCAGAAGTGTCGGCAGTGTCCGCCGGCGCCGGTCCAGTGTCCACCGTTGTCTGAAAACTGCACTTTTCTGACCTCTGACCTCACTGGACGGTCCGCCACACTTTTCTTTACACCTCTCGGGCTTATCCGAGAGTGTGGCGTTGTAGGGGAGGTGTCCCCGCACGCGTGCGTATGTCAGAAGTGTCGGCAGTGTCCGCCGGCGCCGGTCCAGTGTCCACCGTTGTCTGAAAACTGCACTTTTCTGACCTCTGACCTCACTGGACGGTCCGCCACACTTTTCTTTACACCTCTCGGGCTTATCCGAGAGTGTGGCGTTGTAGGGGAGGTGTCCCCGCACGCGTGCGTATGTCAGAAGTGTCGGCAGTGTCCGCCGGCGCCGGTCCAGTGTCCACCGTTGTCTGAAAACTGCACTTTTCTGACCTCTGACCTCACTGGACGGTCCGCCACACTTTTCTTTACACCTCTCGGGCTTATCCGAGAGTGTGGCGTTGTAGGGGAGGTGTCCCCGCACGCGTGCGTATGTCAGAAGTGTCGGCAGTGTCCACCGGTGCCTGTCCAGTGTCCACCGTTGTCTGAAAACTGCACTTTTCTGACCTCTGACCTCACTGGACGGTCCGCCACACTTTTCTTTACACCTCTCGGGCTTATCCGAGAGTGTGGCGTTGTAGGGGAGGTGTCCCCGCACGCGTGCGTATGTCAGAAGTGTCGGCAGTGTCCGCCGGCGCCGGTCCAGTGTCCACCGTTGTCTGAAAACTGCACTTTTCTGACCTCTGACCTCACTGGACGGTCCGCCACACTTTTCTTTACACCTCTCGGGCTTATCCGAGAGTGTGGCGTTGTAGGGGAGGTGTCCCCGCACGCGTGCGTATGTCAGAAGTGTCGGCAGTGTCCGCCGGCGCCGGTCCAGTGTCCACCGTTGTCTGAAAACTGCACTTTTCTGACCTCTGACCTCACTGGACGGTCCGCCACACTTTTCTTTACACCTCTCGGGCTTATCCGAGAGTGTGGCGTTGTAGGGGAGGTGTCCCCGCACGCGTGCGTATGTCAGAAGTGTCGGCAGTGTCCACCGGTGCCTGTCCAGTGTCCACCGTTGTCTGAAAACGGCACTTTTCTGACCTCTGACCTCACTGGACGGTCCGCCACACTTTTTTTTACACCTCTCGGGCTTATCCGAGAGTGTGGCGTTGTAGGGGAGGTGTCCCCGCACGCGTGCGTATGTCAGAAGTGTCGGCAGTGTCCGCCGGCGCCGGTCCAGTGTCCACCGTTGTCTGAAAACTGCACTTTTCTGACCTCTGACCTCACTGGACGGTCCGCCACACTTTTCTTTACACCTCTCGGGCTTATCCGAGAGTGTGGCGTTGTAGGGGAGGTGTCCCCGCACGCGTGCGTATGTCAGAAGTGTCGGCAGTGTCCACCGGTGCCTGTCCAGTGTCCACCGTTGTCTGAAAACGGCACTTTTCTGACCTCTGACCTCACTGGACGGTCCGCCACACTTTTTTTTACACCTCTCGGGCTTATCCGAGAGTGTGGCGTTGTAGGGGAGGTGTCCCCGCACGCGTGCGTATGTCAGAAGTGTCGGCAGTGTCCGCCGGCGCCGGTCCAGTGTCCACCGTTGTCTGAAAACTGCACTTTTCTGACCTCTGACCTCACTGGACGGTCCGCCACACTTTTCTTTACACCTCTCGGGCTTATCCGAGAGTGTGGCGTTGTAGGGGAGGTGTCCCCGCACGCGTGCGTATGTCAGAAGTGTCGGCAGTGTCCGCCGGCGCCGGTCCAGTGTCCACCGTTGTCTGAAAACTGCACTTTTCTGACCTCTGACCTCACTGGACGGTCCGCCACACTTTTCTTTACACCTCTCGGGCTTATCCGAGAGTGTGGCGTTGTAGGGGAGGTGTCCCCGCACGCGTGCGTATGTCAGAAGTGTCGGCAGTGTCCACCGGTGCCTGTCCAGTGTCCACCGTTGTCTGAAAACGGCACTTTTCTGACCTCTGACCTCACTGGACGGTCCGCCACACTTTTCTTTACACCTCTCGGGCTTATCCGAGAGTCTGGCGTTGTAGGGGAGGTGTCCCCGCACGCGTGCGTATGTCAGAAGTGTCGGCAGTGTCCGCCGGCGCCGGTCCAGTGTCCACCGTTGTCTGAAAACTGCACTTTTCTGACCTCTGACCTCACTGGACGGTCCGCCAGACTTTTTTTTACATCTCTCGGGCTTATCCGAGAGTGTGGCGTTGTAGGGGAGGTGTCCCCGCACGCGTGCGTATGTCAGAAGTGTCGGCAGTGTCCGCCGGCGCCGGTCCAGTGTCCACCGTTGTCTGAAAACTGCACTTTTCTGACCTCTGACCTCACTGGACGGTCCGCCACACTTTTCTTTACACCTCTCGGGCTTATCCGAGAGTGTGGCGTTGTAGGGGAGGTGTCCCCGCACGCGTGCGTATGTCAGAAGTGTCGGCAGTGTCCGCCGGCGCCGGTCCAGTGTCCACCGTTGTCTGAAAACTGCACTTTTCTGACCTCTGACCTCACTGGACGGTCCGCCACACTTTTCTTTACACCTCTCGGGCTTATCCGAGAGTGTGGCGTTGTAGGGGAGGTGTCACCGCACGCGTGCGTATGTCAGAAGTGTCGGCAGTGTCCACCGGTGCCTGTCCAGTGTCCACCGTTGTCTGAAAACTGCACTTTTCTGACCTCTGACCTCACTGGACGGTCCGCCACACTTTTCTTTACACCTCTCGGGCTTATCCGAGAGTGTGGCGTTGTAGGGGAGGTGTCCCCGCACGCGTGCGTATGTCAGAAGTGTCGGCAGTGTCCGCCGGCGCCGGTCCAGTGTCCACCGTTGTCTGAAAACTGCACTTTTCTGACCTCTGACCTCACTGGACGGTCCGCCACACTTTTCTTTACACCTCTCGGGCTTATCCGAGAGTGTGGCGTTGTAGGGGAGGTGTCCCCGCACGCGTGCGTATGTCAGAAGTGTCGGCAGTGTCCGCCGGCGCCGGTCCAGTGTCCACCGTTGTCTGAAAACTGCACTTTTCTGACCTCTGACCTCACTGGACGGTCCGCCACACTTTTCTTTACACCTCTCGGGCTTATCCGAGAGTGTGGCGTTGTAGGGGAGGTGTCCCCGCACGCGTGCGTATGTCAGAAGTGTCGGCAGTGTCCACCGGTGCCTGTCCAGTGTCCACCGTTGTCTGAAAACGGCACTTTTCTGACCTCTGACCTCACTGGACGGTCCGCCACACTTTTTTTTACACCTCTCGGGCTTATCCGAGAGTGTGGCGTTGTAGGGGAGGTGTCCCCGCACGCGTGCGTATGTCAGAAGTGTCGGCAGTGTCCGCCGGCGCCGGTCCAGTGTCCACCGTTGTCTGAAAACTGCACTTTTCTGACCTCTGACCTCACTGGACGGTCCGCCACACTTTTCTTTACACCTCTCGGGCTTATCCGAGAGTGTGGCGTTGTAGGGGAGGTGTCCCCGCACGCGTGTGTATGTCAGAAGTGTCGGCAGTGTCCGCCGGCGCCGGTCCAGTGTCCACCGTTGTCTGAAAACTGCACTTTTCTGACCTCTGACCTCACTGGACGGTCCGCCACACTTTTCTTTACACCTCTCGGGCTTATCCGAGAGTGTGGCGTTGTAGGGGAGGTGTCCCCGCACGCGTGCGTATGTCAGAAGTGTCGGCAGTGTCCGCCGGCGCCGGTCCAGTGTCCACCGTTGTCTGAAAACTGCACTTTTCTGACCTCTGACCTCACTGGACGGTCCGCCACACTTTTCTTTACACCTCTCGGGCTTATCCGAGAGTGTGGCGTTGTAGGGGAGGTGTCCCCGCACGCGTGCGTATGTCAGAAGTGTCGGCAGTGTCCACCGGTGCCTGTCCAGTGTCCACCGTTGTCTGAAAACGGCACTTTTCTGACCTCTGACCTCACTGGACGGTCCGCCACACTTTTTTTTACACCTCTCGGGCTTATCCGAGAGTGTGGCGTTGTAGGGGAGGTGTCCCCGCACGCGTGCGTATGTCAGAAGTGTCGGCAGTGTCCGCCGGCGCCGGTCCAGTGTCCACCGTTGTCTGAAAACTGCACTTTTCTGACCTCTGACCTCACTGGACGGTCCGCCACACTTTTCTTTACACCTCTCGGGCTTATCCGAGAGTGTGGCGTTGTAGGGGAGGTGTCCCCGCACGCGTGCGTATGTCAGAAGTGTCGGCAGTGTCCACCGGTGCCTGTCCAGTGTCCACCGTTGTCTGAAAACGGCACTTTTCTGACCTCTGACCTCACTGGACGGTCCGCCACACTTTTTTTTACACCTCTCGGGCTTATCCGAGAGTTAGGCGTTGTAGGGGAGGTGTCCCTGCACGCGTGCGTATGTCAGAAGTGTCGGCAGTGTCCGCCGGCGCCGGTCCAGTGTCCACCGTTGTCTGAAAACTGCACTTTTCTGACCTCTGACCTCACTGGACGGTCCGCCACACTTTTTTTTACATCTCTCGGGCTTATCCGAGAGTGTGGCGTTGTAGGGGAGGTGTCCCCGCACGCGTGCGTATGTCAGAAGTGTCGGCAGTGTCCGCCGGCGCCGGTCCAGTGTCCACCGTTGTCTGAAAACTGCACTTTTCTGACCTCTGACCTCACTGGACGGTCCGCCACACTTTTCTTTACACCTCTCGGGCTTATCCGAGAGTCTGGCGTTGTAGGGGAGGTGTCCCCGCACGCGTGCGTATGTCAGAAGTGTCGGCAGTGTCCGCCGGCGCCGGTCCAGTGTCCACCGTTGTCTGAAAACTGCACTTTTCTGACCTCTGACCTCACTGGACGGTCCGCCACACTTTTCTTTACACCTCTCGGGCTTATCCGAGAGTGTGGCGTTGTAGGGGAGGTGTCCCCGCACGCGTGCGTATGTCAGAAGTGTCGGCAGTGTCCGCCGGCGCCGGTCCAGTGTCCACCGTTGTCTGAAAACTGCACTTTTCTGACCTCTGACCTCACTGGACGGTCCGCCACACTTTTCTTTACACCTCTCGGGCTTATCCGAGAGACTGGCGTTGTAGGGGAGGTGTCCCCGCACGCGTGCGTATGTCAGAAGTGTCGGCAGTGTCCGCCGGCGCCGGTCCAGTGTCCACCGTTGTCTGAAAACTGCACTTTTCTGACCTCTGACCTCAATGGACGGTCCGCCACACTTTTCTTTACACCTCTCGGGCTTATCCGAGAGTCTGGCGTTGTAGGGGAGGTGTCCCCGCACGCGTGCGTATGTCAGAAGTGTCGGCAGTGTCCGCCGGCGCCGGTCCAGTGTCCACCGTTGTCTGAAAACTGCACTTTTCTGACCTCTGACCTCACTGGACGGTCCGCCACACTTTTTTTTACATCTCTCCTGCTTATCCGAGAGTGTGGCGTTGTAGGGGAGGTGTCCCCGCACGCGTGCGTATGTCAGAAGTGTCGGCAGTGTCCACCGGTGCCTGTCCAGTGTCCACCGTTGTCTGAAAACGGCACTTTTCTGACCTCTGACCTCACTGGACGGTCCGCCACACTTTTTTTTACACCTCTCGGGCTTATCCGAGAGTGTGGCGTTGTAGGGGAGGTGTCCCCGCACGCGTGCGTATGTCAGAAGTGTCGGCAGTGTCCACCGGTGCCTGTCCAGTGTCCACCGTTGTCTGAAAACGGCACTTTTCTGACCTCTGACCTCACTGGACGGTCCGCCACACTTTTTTTTACACCTCTCGGGCTTATCCGAGAGTGTGGCGTTGTAGGGGAGGTGTCCCCGCACGCGTGCGTATGTCAGAAGTGTCGGCAGTGTCCGCCGGCGCCGGTCCAGTGTCCACCGTTGTCTGAAAACTGCACTTTTCTGACCTCTGACCTCACTGGACGGTCCGCCACACTTTTCTTTACACCTCTCGGGCTTATCCGAGAGTGTGGCGTTGTAGGGGAGGTGTCCCCGCACGCGTGCGTATGTCAGAAGTGTCGGCAGTGTCCGCCGGCGCCGGTCCAGTGTCCACCGTTGTCTGAAAACTGCACTTTTCTGACCTCTGACCTCACTGGACGGTCCGCCACACTTTTCTTTACACCTCTCGGGCTTATCCGAGAGTGTGGCGTTGTAGGGGAGGTGTCCCCGCACGCGTGCGTATGTCAGAAGTGTCGGCAGTGTCCGCCGGCGCCGGTCCAGTGTCCACCGTTGTCTGAAAACTGCACTTTTCTGACCTCTGACCTCACTGGACGGTCCGCCACACTTTTCTTTACACCTCTCGGGCTTATCCGAGAGTGTGGCGTTGTAGGGGAGGTGTCCCCGCACGCGTGCGTATGTCAGAAGTGTCGGCAGTGTCCACCGGTGCCTGTCCAGTGTCCACCGTTGTCTGAAAACTGCACTTTTCTGACCTCTGACCTCACTGGACGGTCCGCCACACTTTTCTTTACACCTCTCGGGCTTATCCGAGAGTGTGGCGTTGTAGGGGAGGTGTCCCCGCACGCGTGCGTATGTCAGAAGTGTCGGCAGTGTCCGCCGGCGCCGGTCCAGTGTCCACCGTTGTCTGAAAACTGCACTTTTCTGACCTCTGACCTCACTGGACGGTCCGCCACACTTTTCTTTACACCTCTCGGGCTTATCCGAGAGTGTGGCGTTGTAGGGGAGGTGTCCCCGCACGCGTGCGTATGTCAGAAGTGTCGGCAGTGTCCGCCGGCGCCGGTCCAGTGTCCACCGTTGTCTGAAAACTGCACTTTTCTGACCTCTGACCTCACTGGACGGTCCGCCACACTTTTCTTTACACCTCTCGGGCTTATCCGAGAGTGTGGCGTTGTAGGGGAGGTGTCCCCGCACGCGTGCGTATGTCAGAAGTGTCGGCAGTGTCCACCGGTGCCTGTCCAGTGTCCACCGTTGTCTGAAAACGGCACTTTTCTGACCTCTGACCTCACTGGACGGTCCGCCACACTTTTTTTTACACCTCTCGGGCTTATCCGAGAGTGTGGCGTTGTAGGGGAGGTGTCCCCGCACGCGTGCGTATGTCAGAAGTGTCGGCAGTGTCCGCCGGCGCCGGTCCAGTGTCCACCGTTGTCTGAAAACTGCACTTTTCTGACCTCTGACCTCACTGGACGGTCCGCCACACTTTTCTTTACACCTCTCGGGCTTATCCGAGAGTGTGGCGTTGTAGGGGAGGTGTCCCCGCACGCGTGCGTATGTCAGAAGTGTCGGCAGTGTCCACCGGTGCCTGTCCAGTGTCCACCGTTGTCTGAAAACGGCACTTTTCTGACCTCTGACCTCACTGGACGGTCCGCCACACTTTTTTTTACACCTCTCGGGCTTATCCGAGAGTGTGGCGTTGTAGGGGAGGTGTCCCCGCACGCGTGCGTATGTCAGAAGTGTCGGCAGTGTCCGCCGGCGCCGGTCCAGTGTCCACCGTTGTCTGAAAACTGCACTTTTCTGACCTCTGACCTCACTGGACGGTCCGCCACACTTTTCTTTACACCTCTCGGGCTTATCCGAGAGTGTGGCGTTGTAGGGGAGGTGTCCCCGCACGCGTGCGTATGTCAGAAGTGTCGGCAGTGTCCGCCGGCGCCGGTCCAGTGTCCACCGTTGTCTGAAAACTGCACTTTTCTGACCTCTGACCTCACTGGACGGTCCGCCACACTTTTCTTTACACCTCTCGGGCTTATCCGAGAGTGTGGCGTTGTAGGGGAGGTGTCCCCGCACGCGTGCGTATGTCAGAAGTGTCGGCAGTGTCCACCGGTGCCTGTCCAGTGTCCACCGTTGTCTGAAAACGGCACTTTTCTGACCTCTGACCTCACTGGACGGTCCGCCACACTTTTCTTTACACCTCTCGGGCTTATCCGAGAGTCTGGCGTTGTAGGGGAGGTGTCCCCGCACGCGTGCGTATGTCAGAAGTGTCGGCAGTGTCCGCCGGCGCCGGTCCAGTGTCCACCGTTGTCTGAAAACTGCACTTTTCTGACCTCTGACCTCACTGGACGGTCCGCCAGACTTTTTTTTACATCTCTCGGGCTTATCCGAGAGTGTGGCGTTGTAGGGGAGGTGTCCCCGCACGCGTGCGTATGTCAGAAGTGTCGGCAGTGTCCGCCGGCGCCGGTCCAGTGTCCACCGTTGTCTGAAAACTGCACATTTCTGACCTCTGACCTCACTGGACGGTCCGCCACACTTTTCTTTACACCTCTCGGGCTTATCCGAGAGTGTGGCGTTGTAGGGGAGGTGTCCCCGCACGCGTGCGTATGTCAGAAGTGTCGGCAGTGTCCGCCGGCGCCGGTCCAGTGTCCACCGTTGTCTGAAAACTGCACTTTTCTGACCTCTGACCTCACTGGACGGTCCGCCACACTTTTCTTTACACCTCTCGGGCTTATCCGAGAGTGTGGCGTTGTAGGGGAGGTGTCACCGCACGCGTGCGTATGTCAGAAGTGTCGGCAGTGTCCACCGGTGCCTGTCCAGTGTCCACCGTTGTCTGAAAACTGCACTTTTCTGACCTCTGACCTCACTGGACGGTCCGCCACACTTTTCTTTACACCTCTCGGGCTTATCCGAGAGTGTGGCGTTGTAGGGGAGGTGTCCCCGCACGCGTGCGTATGTCAGAAGTGTCGGCAGTGTCCGCCGGCGCCGGTCCAGTGTCCACCGTTGTCTGAAAACTGCACTTTTCTGACCTCTGACCTCACTGGACGGTCCGCCACACTTTTCTTTACACCTCTCGGGCTTATCCGAGAGTGTGGCGTTGTAGGGGAGGTGTCCCCGCACGCGTGCGTATGTCAGAAGTGTCGGCAGTGTCCGCCGGCGCCGGTCCAGTGTCCACCGTTGTCTGAAAACTGCACTTTTCTGACCTCTGACCTCACTGGACGGTCCGCCACACTTTTCTTTACACCTCTCGGGCTTATCCGAGAGTGTGGCGTTGTAGGGGAGGTGTCCCCGCACGCGTGCGTATGTCAGAAGTGTCGGCAGTGTCCACCGGTGCCTGTCCAGTGTCCACCGTTGTCTGAAAACGGCACTTTTCTGACCTCTGACCTCACTGGACGGTCCGCCACACTTTTTTTTACACCTCTCGGGCTTATCCGAGAGTGTGGCGTTGTAGGGGAGGTGTCCCCGCACGCGTGCGTATGTCAGAAGTGTCGGCAGTGTCCGCCGGCGCCGGTCCAGTGTCCACCGTTGTCTGAAAACTGCACTTTTCTGACCTCTGACCTCACTGGACGGTCCGCCACACTTTTCTTTACACCTCTCGGGCTTATCCGAGAGTGTGGCGTTGTAGGGGAGGTGTCCCCGCACGCGTGTGTATGTCAGAAGTGTCGGCAGTGTCCGCCGGCGCCGGTCCAGTGTCCACCGTTGTCTGAAAACTGCACTTTTCTGACCTCTGACCTCACTGGACGGTCCGCCACACTTTTCTTTACACCTCTCGGGCTTATCCGAGAGTGTGGCGTTGTAGGGGAGGTGTCCCCGCACGCGTGCGTATGTCAGAAGTGTCGGCAGTGTCCGCCGGCGCCGGTCCAGTGTCCACCGTTGTCTGAAAACTGCACTTTTCTGACCTCTGACCTCACTGGACGGTCCGCCACACTTTTCTTTACACCTCTCGGGCTTATCCGAGAGTGTGGCGTTGTAGGGGAGGTGTCCCCGCACGCGTGCGTATGTCAGAAGTGTCGGCAGTGTCCACCGGTGCCTGTCCAGTGTCCACCGTTGTCTGAAAACGGCACTTTTCTGACCTCTGACCTCACTGGACGGTCCGCCACACTTTTTTTTACACCTCTCGGGCTTATCCGAGAGTGTGGCGTTGTAGGGGAGGTGTCCCCGCACGCGTGCGTATGTCAGAAGTGTCGGCAGTGTCCGCCGGCGCCGGTCCAGTGTCCACCGTTGTCTGAAAACTGCACTTTTCTGACCTCTGACCTCACTGGACGGTCCGCCACACTTTTCTTTACACCTCTCGGGCTTATCCGAGAGTGTGGCGTTGTAGGGGAGGTGTCCCCGCACGCGTGCGTATGTCAGAAGTGTCGGCAGTGTCCACCGGTGCCTGTCCAGTGTCCACCGTTGTCTGAAAACGGCACTTTTCTGACCTCTGACCTCACTGGACGGTCCGCCACACTTTTTTTTACACCTCTCGGGCTTATCCGAGAGTTAGGCGTTGTAGGGGAGGTGTCCCTGCACGCGTGCGTATGTCAGAAGTGTCGGCAGTGTCCGCCGGCGCCGGTCCAGTGTCCACCGTTGTCTGAAAACTGCACTTTTCTGACCTCTGACCTCACTGGACGGTCCGCCACACTTTTTTTTACATCTCTCGGGCTTATCCGAGAGTGTGGCGTTGTAGGGGAGGTGTCCCCGCACGCGTGCGTATGTCAGAAGTGTCGGCAGTGTCCGCCGGCGCCGGTCCAGTGTCCACCGTTGTCTGAAAACTGCACTTTTCTGACCTCTGACCTCACTGGACGGTCCGCCACACTTTTCTTTACACCTCTCGGGCTTATCCGAGAGTCTGGCGTTGTAGGGGAGGTGTCCCCGCACGCGTGCGTATGTCAGAAGTGTCGGCAGTGTCCGCCGGCGCCGGTCCAGTGTCCACCGTTGTCTGAAAACTGCACTTTTCTGACCTCTGACCTCACTGGACGGTCCGCCACACTTTTCTTTACACCTCTCGGGCTTATCCGAGAGTGTGGCGTTGTAGGGGAGGTGTCCCCGCACGCGTGCGTATGTCAGAAGTGTCGGCAGTGTCCGCCGGCGCCGGTCCAGTGTCCACCGTTGTCTGAAAACTGCACTTTTCTGACCTCTGACCTCACTGGACGGTCCGCCACACTTTTCTTTACACCTCTCGGGCTTATCCGAGAGACTGGCGTTGTAGGGGAGGTGTCCCCGCACGCGTGCGTATGTCAGAAGTGTCGGCAGTGTCCGCCGGCGCCGGTCCAGTGTCCACCGTTGTCTGAAAACTGCACTTTTCTGACCTCTGACCTCAATGGACGGTCCGCCACACTTTTCTTTACACCTCTCGGGCTTATCCGAGAGTCTGGCGTTGTAGGGGAGGTGTCCCCGCACGCGTGCGTATGTCAGAAGTGTCGGCAGTGTCCGCCGGCGCCGGTCCAGTGTCCACCGTTGTCTGAAAACTGCACTTTTCTGACCTCTGACCTCACTGGACGGTCCGCCACACTTTTTTTTACATCTCTCCTGCTTATCCGAGAGTGTGGCGTTGTAGGGGAGGTGTCCCCGCACGCGTGCGTATGTCAGAAGTGTCGGCAGTGTCCACCGGTGCCTGTCCAGTGTCCACCGTTGTCTGAAAACGGCACTTTTCTGACCTCTGACCTCACTGGACGGTCCGCCACACTTTTTTTTACACCTCTCGGGCTTATCCGAGAGTGTGGCGTTGTAGGGGAGGTGTCCCTGCACGCGTGCGTATGTCAGAAGTGTCGGCAGTGTCCGCCGGCGCCGGTCCAGTGTCCACCGTTGTCTGAAAACTGCACTTTTCTGACCTCTGACCTCACTGGACGGTCCGCCACACTTTTTTTTACATCTCTCGGGCTTATCCGAGAGTGTGGCGTTGTAGGGGAGGTGTCCCCGCACGCGTGCGTATGTCAGAAGTGTCGGCAGTGTCCGCCGGCGCCGGTCCAGTGTCCACCGTTGTCTGAAAACTGCACTTTTCTGACCTCTGACCTCACTGGACGGTCCGCCACACTTTTCTTTACACCTCTCGGGCTTATCCGAGAGTCTGGCGTTGTAGGGGAGGTGTCCCCGCACGCGTGCGTATGTCAGAAGTGTCGGCAGTGTCCGCCGGCGCCGGTCCAGTGTCCACCGTTGTCTGAAAACTGCACTTTTCTGACCTCTGACCTCACTGGACGGTCCGCCACACTTTTCTTTACACCTCTCGGGCTTATCCGAGAGTGTGGCGTTGTAGGGGAGGTGTCCCCGCACGCGTGCGTATGTCAGAAGTGTCGGCAGTGTCCGCCGGCGCCGGTCCAGTGTCCACCGTTGTCTGAAAACTGCACTTTTCTGACCTCTGACCTCACTGGACGGTCCGCCACACTTTTCTTTACACCTCTCGGGCTTATCCGAGAGACTGGCGTTGTAGGGGAGGTGTCCCCGCACGCGTGCGTATGTCAGAAGTGTCGGCAGTGTCCGCCGGCGCCGGTCCAGTGTCCACCGTTGTCTGAAAACTGCACTTTTCTGACCTCTGACCTCAATGGACGGTCCGCCACACTTTTCTTTACACCTCTCGGGCTTATCCGAGAGTCTGGCGTTGTAGGGGAGGTGTCCCCGCACGCGTGCGTATGTCAGAAGTGTCGGCAGTGTCCGCCGGCGCCGGTCCAGTGTCCACCGTTGTCTGAAAACTGCACTTTTCTGACCTCTGACCTCACTGGACGGTCCGCCACACTTTTTTTTACATCTCTCCTGCTTATCCGAGAGTGTGGCGTTGTAGGGGAGGTGTCCCCGCACGCGTGCGTATGTCAGAAGTGTCGGCAGTGTCCGCCGGCGCCGGTCCAGTGTCCACCGTTGTCTGAAAACTGCACTTTTCTGACCTCTGACCTCACTGGACGGTCCGCCACACTTTTCTTTACACCTCTCGGGCTTATCCGAGAGTCTGGCGTTGTAGGGGAGGTGTCCCCGCACGCGTGCGTATGTCAGAAGTGTCGGCAGTGTCCGCCGGCGCCGGTCCAGTGTCCACCGTTGTCTGAAAACTGCACTTTTCTGACCTCTGACCTCACTGGACGGTCCGCCAGACTTTTTTTTACATCTCTCGGGCTTATCCGAGAGTGTGGCGTTGTAGGGGAGGTGTCCCCGCACGCGTGCGTATGTCAGAAGTGTCGGCAGTGTCCGCCGGAGCCGGTCCAGTGTCCACCGTTGTCTGAAAACTGCACTTTTCTGACCTCTGACCTCACTGGACGGTCCGCCACACTTTTCTTTACACCTCTCGGGCTTATCCGAGAGTGTGGCGTTGTAGGGGAGGTGTCCCCGCACGCGTGCGTATGTCAGAAGTGTCGGCAGTGTTCGCCGGCGCCGGTCCAGTGTCCACCGTTGTCTGAAAACTGCACTTTTCTGACCTCTGACCTCACTGGACGGTCCGCCACACTTTTCTTTACACCTCTCGGGCTTATCCGAGAGTGTGGCGTTGTAGGGGAGGTGTCCCCGCACGCGTGCGTATGTCAGAAGTGTCGGCAGTGTCCGCCGGCGCCGGTCCAGTGTCCACCGTTGTCTGAAAACTGCACTTTTCTGACCTCTGACCTCACTGGACGGTCCGCCACACTTTTCTTTACACCTCTCGGGCTTATCCGAGAGTGTGGCGTTGTAGGGGAGGTGTCCCCGCACGCGTGCGTATGTCAGAAGTGTCGGCAGTGTCCACCGGTGCCTGTCCAGTGTCCACCGTTGTCTGAAAACGGCACTTTTCTGACCTCTGACCTCACTGGACGGTCCGCCACACTTTTTTTTACACCTCTCGGGCTTATCCGAGAGTGTGGCGTTGTAGGGGAGGTGTCCCCGCACGCGTGCGTATGTCAGAAGTGTCGGCAGTGTCCGCCGGCGCCGGTCCAGTGTCCACCGTTGTCTGAAAACTGCACTTTTCTGACCTCTGACCTCACTGGACGGTCCGCCACACTTTTCTTTACACCTCTCGGGCTTATCCGAGAGTGTGGCGTTGTAGGGGAGGTGTCCCCGCACGCGTGCGTATGTCAGAAGTGTCGGCAGTGTCCGCCGGCGCCGGTCCAGTGTCCACCGTTGTCTGAAAACTGCACTTTTCTGACCTCTGACCTCACTGGACGGTCCGCCACACTTTTCTTTACACCTCTCGGGCTTATCCGAGAGTGTGGCGTTGTAGGGGAGGTGTCCCCGCACGCGTGCGTATGTCAGAAGTGTCGGCAGTGTCCGCCGACGCCGGTCCAGTGTCCACCGTTGTCTGAAAACTGCACTTTTCTGACCTCTGACCTCACTGGACGGTCCGCCACACTTTTCTTTACACCTCTCGGGCTTATCCGAGAGTGTGGCGTTGTAGGGGAGGTGTCCCCGCACGCGTGCGTATGTCAGAAGTGTCGGCAGTGTCCGCCGGCGCCGGTCCAGTGTCCATCGTTGTCTGAAAACTGCACTTTTCTGACCTCTGACCTCACTGGACGGTCCGCCACACTTTTCTTTACACCTCTCGGGCTTATCCGAGAGTGTGGCGTTGTAGGGGAGGTGTCCCCGCACGCGTGCGTATGTCAGAAGTGTCGGCAGTGTCCACCGGTGCCTGTCCAGTGTCCACCGTTGTCTGAAAACGGCACTTTTCTGACCTCTGACCTCACTGGACGGTCCGCCACACTTTTTTTTACACCTCTCGGGCTTATCCGAGAGTGTGGCGTTGTAGGGGAGGTGTCCCCGCACGCGTGCGTATGTCAGAAGTGTCGGCAGTGTCCGCCGGCGCCGGTCCAGTGTCCACCGTTGTCTGAAAACTGCACTTTTCTGACCTCTGACCTCACTGGACGGTCCGCCACACTTTTCTTTACACCTCTCGGGCTTATCCGAGAGTCTGGCGTTGTAGGGGAGGTGTCCCCGCACGCGTGCGTATGTCAGAAGTGTCGGCAGTGTCCGCCGGCGCCGGTCCAGTGTCCACCGTTGTCTGAAAACTGCACTTTTCTGACCTCTGACCTCACTGGACGGTCCGCCAGACTTTTTTTACATTTTTTTCTTTACACCTCTCGGGCTTATCCGAGAGTCTGGCGTTGTAGGGGAGGTGTCCCCGCACGCGTGTGTATGTCAGAAGTGTCGGCAGTGTCTGCCGGCGCCGGTCCAGTGTCCACCGTTGTCTGAAAACTGCACTTTTCTGACCTCTGACCTCACTGGACGGTCCGCCACACTTTTTTTTACACCTCTCGGGCTTATCCGAGAGTGTGGCGTTGTAGGGGAGGTGTCCCCGCACGCGTGCGTATGTCAGAAGTGTCGGCAGTGTCCACCGGTGCCTGTCCAGTGTCCACTGTTGTCTGAAAACGGCACTTTTCTGACCTCTGACCTCACTGGACGGTCCGCCACACTTTTCTTTACACCTCTCGGGCTTATCCGAGAGTGTGGCGTTGTAGGGGAGGTGTCCCCGCACGCGTGCGTATGTCAGAAGTGTCGGCAGTGTCCGCCGGCGCCGGTCCAGTGTCCACCGTTGTCTGAAAACTGCACTTTTCTGACCTCTGACCTCACTGGACGGTCCGCCACACTTTTTTTTACATCTCTCGGGCTTATCCGAGAGTGTGGCGTTGTAGGGGAGGTGTCCCCGCACGCGTGCGTATGTCAGAAGTGTCGGCAGTGTCCGCCGGCGCCGGTCCAGTGTCCACCGTTGTCTGAAAACTGCACTTTTCTGACCTCTGACCTCACTGGACGGTCCGCCACACTTTTCTTTACACCTCTCGGGCTTATCCGAGAGTGTGGCGTTGTAGGGGAGGTGTCCCCGCACGCGTGCGTATGTCAGAAGTGTCGGCAGTGTCCGCCGGCGCCGGTCCAGTGTCCACCGTTGTCTGAAAACTGCACTTTTCTGACCTCTGACCTCACTGGACGGTCCGCCACACTTTTCTTTACACCTCTCGGGCTTATCCGAGAGTGTGGCGTTGTAGGGGAGGTGTCCCCGCACGCGTGCGTATGTCAGAAGTGTCGGCAGTGTCCGCCGGCGCCGGTCCAGTGTCCACCGTTGTCTGAAAACTGCACTTTTCTGACCTCTGACCTCACTGGACGGTCCGCCACACTTTTCTTTACACCTCTCGGGCTTATCCGAGAGTGTGGCGTTGTAGGGGAGGTGTCCCCGCACGCGTGCGTATGTCAGAAGTGTCGGCAGTGTCCGCCGGCGCCGGTCCAGTGTCCACCGTTGTCTGAAAACTGCACTTTTCTGACCTCTGACCTCACTGGACGGTCCGCCACACTTTTCTTTACACCTCTCGGGCTTATCCGAGAGTGTGGCGTTGTAGGGGAGGTGTCCCCGCACGCGTGCGTATGTCAGAAGTGTCGGCAGTGTCCGCCGGCGCCGGTCCAGTGTCCACCGTTGTCTGAAAACTGCACTTTTCTGACCTCTGACCTCACTGGACGGTCCGCCACACTTTTCTTTACACCTCTCGGGCTTATCCGAGAGTGTGGCGTTGTAGGGGAGGTGTCCCCGCACGCGTGCGTATGTCAGAAGTGTCGGCAGTGTCCACCGGTGCCTGTCCAGTGTCCACCGTTGTCTGAAAACGGCACTTTTCTGACCTCTGACCTCACTGGACGGTCCGCCACACTTTTCTTTACACCTCTCGGGCTTATCCGAGAGTCTGGCGTTGTAGGGGAGGTGTCCCCGCACGCGTGCGTATGTCAGAAGTGTCGGCAGTGTCCGCCGGCGCCGGTCCAGTGTCCACCGTTGTCTGAAAACTGCACTTTTCTGACCTCTGACCTCACTGGACGGTCCGCCAGACTTTTTTTTACATCTCTCGGGCTTATCCGAGAGTGTGGCGTTGTAGGGGAGGTGTCCCCGCACGCGTGCGTATGTCAGAAGTGTCGGCAGTGTCCGCCGGCGCCGGTCCAGTGTCCACCGTTGTCTGAAAACTGCACTTTTCTGACCTCTGACCTCACTGGACGGTCCGCCACACTTTTCTTTACACCTCTCGGGCTTATCCGAGAGTGTGGCGTTGTAGGGGAGGTGTCCCCGCACGCGTGCGTATGTCAGAAGTGTCGGCAGTGTCCGCCGGCGCCGGTCCAGTGTCCACCGTTGTCTGAAAACTGCACTTTTCTGACCTCTGACCTCACTGGACGGTCCGCCACACTTTTCTTTACACCTCTCGGGCTTATCCGAGAGTGTGGCGTTGTAGGGGAGGTGTCCCCGCACGCGTGCGTATGTCAGAAGTGTCGGCAGTGTCCGCCGGCGCCGGTCCAGTGTCCACCGTTGTCTGAAAACTGCACTTTTCTGACCTCTGACCTCACTGGACGGTCCGCCACACTTTTCTTTACACCTCTCGGGCTTATCCGAGAGTGTGGCGTTGTAGGGGAGGTGTCCCCGCACGCGTGCGTATGTCAGAAGTGTCGGCAGTGTCCACCGGTGCCTGTCCAGTGTCCACCGTTGTCTGAAAACGGCACTTTTCTGACCTCTGACCTCACTGGACGGTCCGCCACACTTTTTTTTACACCTCTCGGGCTTATCCGAGAGTGTGGCGTTGTAGGGGAGGTGTCCCCGCACGCGTGCGTATGTCAGAAGTGTCGGCAGTGTCCGCCGGCGCCGGTCCAGTGTCCACCGTTGTCAGAAAACTGCACTTTTCTGACCTCACTGAACGGTCCGCCACACTTTTCTTTACACCTCTCGGGCTTATCCGAGAGTGTGGCGTTGTAGGGGAGGTGTCCCCGCACGCGTGCGTATGTCAGAAGTGTCGGCAGTGTCCGCCGGCGCCGGTCCAGTGTCCACCGTTGTCTGAAAACTGCACTTTTCTGACCTCTGACCTCACTGGACGGTCCGCCACACTTTTCTTTACACCTCTCGGGCTTATCCGAGAGTGTGGCGTTGTAGGGGAGGTGTCCCCGCACGCGTGCGTATGTCAGAAGTGTCGGCAGTGTCCGCCGGCGCCGGTCCAGTGTCCACCGTTGTCTGAAAACTGCACTTTTCTGACCTCTGACCTCACTGGACGGTCCGCCACACTTTTCTTTACACCTCTCGGGCTTATCCGAGAGTGTGGCGTTGTAGGGGAGGTGTCCCCGCACGCGTGCGTATGTCAGAAGTGTCGGCAGTGTCCGCCGGCGCCGGTCCAGTGTCCACCGTTGTCTGAAAACTGCACTTTTCTGACCTCTGACCTCACTGGACGGTCCGCCACACTTTTCTTTACACCTCTCGGGCTTATCCGAGAGTGTGGCGTTGTAGGGGAGGTGTCCCCGCACGCGTGCGTATGTCAGAAGTGTCGGCAGTGTCCGCCGGCGCCGGTCCAGTGTCCACCGTTGTCTGAAAACTGCACTTTTCTGACCTCTGACCTCACTGGACGGTCCGCCACACTTTTCTTTACACCTCTCGGGCTTATCCGAGAGTGTGGCGTTGTAGGGGAGGTGTCCCCGCACGCGTGCGTATGTCAGAAGTGTCGGCAGTGTCCACCGGTGCCTGTCCAGTGTCCACCGTTGTCTGAAAACGGCACTTTTCTGACCTCTGACCTCACTGGACGGTCCGCCACACTTTTTTTTACACCTCTCGGGCTTATCCGAGAGTGTGGCGTTGTAGGGGAGGTGTCCCCGCACGCGTGCGTATGTCAGAAGTGTCGGCAGTGTCCGCCGGCGCCGGTCCAGTGTCCACCGTTGTCTGAAAACTGCACTTTTCTGACCTCTGACCTCACTGGACGGTCCGCCACACTTTTCTTTACACCTCTCGGGCTTATCCGAGAGTGTGGCGTTGTAGGGGAGGTGTCCCCGCACGCGTGCGTATGTCAGAAGTGTCGGCAGTGTCCGCCGGCGCCGGTCCAGTGTCCACCGTTGTCTGAAAACTGCACTTTTCTGACCTCTGACCTCACTGGACGGTCCGCCACACTTTTCTTTACACCTCTCGGGCTTATCCGAGAGTGTGGCGTTGTAGGGGAGGTGTCCCCGCAAGCGTGTGTATGTCAGAAGTGTCGGCAGTGTCCGCCGGCGCCGGTCCAGTGTCCACCGTTGTCTGAAAACTGCACTTTTCTGACCTCTGACCTCACTGGACGGTCCGCCACACTTTTCTTTACACCTCTCGGGCTTATCCGAGAGTGTGGCGTTGTAGGGGAGGTGTCCCCGCACGCGTGCGTATGTCAGAAGTGTCGGCAGTGTCCGCCGGCGCCGGTCCAGTGTCCACCGTTGTCTGAAAACTGCACTTTTCTGACCTCTGACCTCACTGGACGGTCCGCCAAACTTTTCTTTACACCTCTCGGGCTTATCCGAGAGTGTGGCGTTGTAGGGGAGGTGTCCCCGCACGCGTGCGTATGTCAGAAGTGTCGGCAGTGTCCACCGGTGCCTGTCCAGTGTCCACCGTTGTCTGAAAACTGCACTTTTCTGACCTCTGACCTCACTGGACGGTCCGCCACACTTTTCTTTACACCTCTCGGGCTTATCCGAGAGTGTGGCGTTGTAGGGGAGGTGTCCCCGCACGCGTGCGTATGTCAGAAGTGTCGGCAGTGTCCGCCGGCGCCGGTCCAGTGTCCACCGTTGTCTGAAAACTGCACTTTTCTGACCTCTGACCTCACTGGACGGTCCGCCACACTTTTCTTTACACCTCTCGGGCTTATCCGAGAGTGTGGCGTTGTAGGGGAGGTGTCCCCGCACGCGTGCGTATGTCAGAAGTGTCGGCAGTGTCCGCCGGCGCCGGTCCAGTGTCCACCGTTGTCTGAAAACTGCACTTTTCTGACCTCTGACCTCACTGGACGGTCCGCCACACTTTTCTTTACACCTCTCGGGCTTATCCGAGAGTGTGGCGTTGTAGGGGAGGTGTCCCCGCACGCGTGCGTATGTCAGAAGTGTCGGCAGTGTCCACCGGTGCCTGTCCAGTGTCCACCGTTGTCTGAAAACGGCACTTTTCTGACCTCTGACCTCACTGGACGGTCCGCCACACTTTTTTTTACACCTCTCGGGCTTATCCGAGAGTGTGGCGTTGTAGGGGAGGTGTCCCCGCACGCGTGCGTATGTCAGAAGTGTCGGCAGTGTCCGCCGGCGCCGGTCCAGTGTCCACCGTTGTCTGAAAACTGCACTTTTCTGACCTCTGACCTCACTGGATGGTCCGCCACACTTTTCTTTACACCTCTCGGGCTTATCCGAGAGTGTGGCGTTGTAGGGGAGGTGTCCCCGCACGCGTGCGTATGTCAGAAGTGTCGGCAGTGTCCGCCGGCGCCGGTCCAGTGTCCACCGTTGTCTGAAAACTGCACTTTTCTGACCTCTGACCTCACTGGACGGTCCGCCACACTTTTCTTTACACCTCTCGGGCTTATCCGAGAGTGTGGCGTTGTAGGGGAGGTGTCCCCGCACGCGTGCGTATGTCAGAAGTGTCGGCAGTGTCCGCCGGCGCCGGTCCAGTGTCCACCGTTGTCTGAAAACTGCACTTTTCTGACCTCTGACCTCACTGGACGGTCCGCCACACTTTTCTTTACACCTCTCGGGCTTATCCGAGAGTGTGGCGTTGTAGGGGAGGTGTCCCCGCACGCGTGCGTATGTCAGAAGTGTCGGCAGTGTCCACCGGTGCCTGTCCAGTGTCCACCGTTGTCTGAAAACGGCACTTTTCTGACCTCTGACCTCACTGGACGGTCCGCCACACTTTTTTTTACACCTCTCGGGCTTATCCGAGAGTATGGCGTTGTAGGGGAGGTGTCCCCGCACGCGTGCGTATGTCAGAAGTGTCGGCAGTGTCCGCCGGCGCCGGTCCAGTGTCCACCGTTGTCTGAAAACTGCACTTTTCTGACCTCTGACCTCACTGGACGGTCCGCCACACTTTTCTTTACACCTCTCGGGCTTATCCGAGAGTGTGGCGTTGTAGGGGAGGTGTCCCCGCACGCGTGCGTATGTCAGAAGTGTCGGCAGTGTCCGCCGGCGCCGGTCCAGTGTCCACCGTTGTCTGAAAACTGCACTTTTCTGACCTCTGACCTCACTGGACGGTCCGCCACACTTTTCTTTACACCTCTCGGGCTTATCCGAGAGTGTGGCGTTGTAGGGGAGGTGTCCCCGCACGCGTGCGTATGTCAGAAGTGTCGGCAGTGTCCACCGGTGCCTGTCCAGTGTCCACCGTTGTCTGAAAACGGCACTTTTCTGACCTCTGACCTCACTGGACGGTCCGCCACACTTTTCTTTACACCTCTCGGGCTTATCCGAGAGTCTGGCGTTGTAGGGGAGGTGTCCCCGCACGCGTGCGTATGTCAGAAGTGTCGGCAGTGTCCGCCGGCGCCGGTCCAGTGTCCACCGTTGTCTGAAAACTGCACTTTTCTGACCTCTGACCTCACTGGACGGTCCGCCACACTTTTTTTTACATCTCTCGGGCTTATCCGAGAGTGTGGCGTTGTAGGGGAGGTGTCCCCGCACGCGTGCGTATGTCAGAAGTGTCGGCAGTGTCCACCGGTGCCTGTCCAGTGTCCACCGTTGTCTGAAAACTGCACTTTTCTGACCTCTGACCTCACTGGACGGTCCGCCACACTTTTCTTTACACCTCTCGGGCTTATCCGAGAGTGTGGCGTTGTAGGGGAGGTGTCCCCGCACGCGTGCGTATGTCAGAAGTGTCGGCAGTGTCCGCCGGCGCCGGTCCAGTGTCCACCGTTGTCTGAAAACTGCACTTTTCTGACCTCTGACCTCACTGGACGGTCCGCCACACTTTTCTTTACACCTCTCGGGCTTATCCGAGAGTGTGGCGTTGTAGGGGAGGTGTCCCCGCACGCGTGCGTATGTCAGAAGTGTCGGCAGTGTCCGCCGGCGCCGGTCCAGTGTCCACCGTTGTCTGAAAACTGCACTTTTCTGACCTCTGACCTCACTGGACGGTCCGCCACACTTTTCTTTACACCTCTCGGGCTTATCCGAGAGTGTGGCGTTGTAGGGGAGGTGTCCCCGCACGCGTGCGTATGTCAGAAGTGTCGGCAGTGTCCACCGGTGCCTGTCCAGTGTCCACCGTTGTCTGAAAACGGCACTTTTCTGACCTCTGACCTCACTGGACGGTCCGCCACACTTTTTTTTACACCTCTCGGGCTTATCCGAGAGTGTGGCGTTGTAGGGGAGGTGTCCCCGCACGCGTGCGTATGTCAGAAGTGTCGGCAGTGTCCGCCGGCGCCGGTCCAGTGTCCACCGTTGTCTGAAAACTGCACTTTTCTGACCTCTGACCTCACTGGATGGTCCGCCACACTTTTCTTTACACCTCTCGGGCTTATCCGAGAGTGTGGCGTTGTAGGGGAGGTGTCCCCGCACGCGTGCGTATGTCAGAAGTGTCGGCAGTGTCCGCCGGCGCCGGTCCAGTGTCCACCGTTGTCTGAAAACTGCACTTTTCTGACCTCTGACCTCACTGGACGGTCCGCCACACTTTTCTTTACACCTCTCGGGCTTATCCGAGAGTGTGGCGTTGTAGGGGAGGTGTCCCCGCACGCGTGCGTATGTCAGAAGTGTCGGCAGTGTCCGCCGGCGCCGGTCCAGTGTCCACCGTTGTCTGAAAACTGCACTTTTCTGACCTCTGACCTCACTGGACGGTCCGCCACACTTTTCTTTACACCTCTCGGGCTTATCCGAGAGTGTGGCGTTGTAGGGGAGGTGTCCCCGCACGCGTGCGTATGTCAGAAGTGTCGGCAGTGTCCACCGGTGCCTGTCCAGTGTCCACCGTTGTCTGAAAACGGCACTTTTCTGACCTCTGACCTCACTGGACGGTCCGCCACACTTTTTTTTACACCTCTCGGGCTTATCCGAGAGTGTGGCGTTGTAGGGGAGGTGTCCCCGCACGCGTGCGTATGTCAGAAGTGTCGGCAGTGTCCACCGGTGCCTGTCCAGTGTCCACCGTTGTCTGAAAACGGCACTTTTCTGACCTCTGACCTCACTGGACGGTCCGCCACACTTTTCTTTACACCTCTCGGGCTTATCCGAGAGTCTGGCGTTGTAGGGGAGGTGTCCCCGCACGCGTGCGTATGTCAGAAGTGTCGGCAGTGTCCGCCGGCGCCGGTCCAGTGTCCACCGTTGTCTGAAAACTGCACTTTTCTGACCTCTGACCTCACTGGACGGTCCGCCAGACTTTTTTTTACATCTCTCGGGCTTATCCGAGAGTGTGGCGTTGTAGGGGAGGTGTCCCCGCACGCGTGCGTATGTCAGAAGTGTCGGCAGTGTCCGCCGGCGCCGGTCCAGTGTCCACCGTTGTCTGAAAACTGCACTTTTCTGACCTCTGACCTCACTGGACGGTCCGCCACACTTTTCTTTACACCTCTCGGGCTTATCCGAGAGTCTGGCGTTGTAGGGGAGGTGTCCCCGCACGCGTGCGTATGTCAGAAGTGTCGGCAGTGTCCGCCGGCG
This sequence comes from Gymnoscopelus braueri, assembly GCF_963280865.1. NCBI lineage: Eukaryota > Metazoa > Chordata > Actinopteri > Myctophiformes > Myctophidae > Gymnoscopelus > Gymnoscopelus braueri. The sequence continues at coordinate 54,914,207 of NC_137607.1, read as the reverse complement.
CCGGTCCAGTGTCCACCGTTGTCTGAAAACTGCACTTTTCTGACCTCTGACCTCACTGGACGGTCCGCCAGACTTTTTTTTACATCTCTCGGGCTTATCCGAGAGTGTGGCGTTGTAGGGGAGGTGTCCCCGCACGCGTGCGTATGTCAGAAGTGTCGGCAGTGTCCGCCGGCGCCGGTCCAGTGTCCACCGTTGTCTGAAAACTGCACTTTTCTGACCTCTGACCTCACTGGACGGTCCGCCACACTTTTCTTTACACCTCTCGGGCTTATCCGAGAGTGTGGCGTTGTAGGGGAGGTGTCCCCGCACGCGTGCGTATGTCAGAAGTGTCGGCAGTGTCCGCCGGCGCCGGTCCAGTGTCCACCGTTGTCTGAAAACTGCACTTTTCTGACCTCTGACCTCACTGGACGGTCCGCCACACTTTTATTTACACCTCTCGGGCTTATCCGAGAGTGTGGCGTTGTAGGGGAGGTGTCCCCGCACGCGTGCGTATGTCAGAAGTGTCGGCAGTGTCCGCCGGCGCCGGTCCAGTGTCCACCGTTGTCTGAAAACTGCACTTTTCTGACCTCTGACCTCACTGGACGGTCCGCCACACTTTTCTTTACACCTCTCGGGCTTATCCGAGAGTGTGGTGCGTTGTAGGGGAGGTGTCCCCGCACGCGTGCGTATGTCAGAAGTGTCGGCAGTGTCCGCCGGCGCCGGTCCAGTGTCCACCGTTGTCTGAAAACTGCACTTTTCTGACCTCTGACCTCACTGGACGGTCCGCCACACTTTTCTTTACACCTCTCGGGCTTATCCGAGAGTGTGGCGTTGTAGGGGAGGTGTCCCCGCACGCGTGCGTATGTCAGAAGTGTCGGCAGTGTCCACCGGTGCCTGTCCAGTGTCCACCGTTGTCTGAAAACGGCACTTTTCTGACCTCCGACCTCACTGGACGGTCCGCCACAATTTTCTTTACACCTCTCGGGCTTATCCGAGAGTCTGGCGTTGTAGGGGAGGTGTCCCCGCACGCGTGCGTATGTCAGAAGTGTCGGCAGTGTCCGCCGGCGCCGGTCCAGTGTCCACCGTTGTCTGAAAACTGCACTTTTCTGACCTCTGACCTCACTGGACGGTCCGCCACACTTTTCTTTACACCTCTCGGGCTTATCCGAGAGTGTGGCGTTGTAGGGGAGGTGTCCCCGCACGCGTGCGTATGTCAGAAGTGTCGGCAGTGTCCGCCGGCGCCGGTCCAGTGTCCACCGTTGTCTGAAAACTGCACTTTTCTGACCTCTGACCTCACTGGACGGTCCGCCACACTTTTCTTTACACCTCTCGGGCTTATCCGAGAGTGTGGCGTTGTAGGGGAGGTGTCCCCGCACGCGTGCGTATGTCAGAAGTGTCGGCAGTGTCCGCCGGCGCCGGTCCAGTGTCCACCGTTGTCTGAAAACTGCACTTTTCTGACCTCTGACCTCACTGGACGGTCCGCCACACTTTTCTTTACACCTCTCGGGCTTATCCGAGAGTGTGGCGTTGTAGGGGAGGTGTCCCCGCACGCGTGCGTATGTCAGAAGTGTCGGCAGTGTCCACCGGTGCCTGTCCAGTGTCCACCGTTGTCTGAAAACGGCACTTTTCTGACCTCTGACCTCACTGGACGGTCCGCCACACTTTTTTTTACACCTCTCGGGCTTATCCGAGAGTGTGGCGTTGTAGGGGAGGTGTCCCCGCACGCGTGCGTATGTCAGAAGTGTCGGCAGTGTCCGCCGGCGCCGGTCCAGTGTCCACCGTTGTCTGAAAACTGCACTTTTCTGACCTCTGACCTCACTGGACGGTCCGCCACACTTTTCTTTACACCTCTCGGGCTTATCCGAGAGTGTGGCGTTGTAGGGGAGGTGTCCCCGCACGCGTGCGTATGTCAGAAGTGTCGGCAGTGTCCGCCGGCGCCGGTCCAGTGTCCACCGTTGTCTGAAAACTGCACTTTTCTGACCTCTGACCTCACTGGACGGTCCGCCACACTTTTCTTTACACCTCTCGGGCTTATCCGAGAGTGTGGCGTTGTAGGGGAGGTGTCCCCGCACGCGTGCGTATGTCAGAAGTGTCGGCAGTGTCCGCCGGCGCCGGTCCAGTGTCCACCGTTGTCTGAAAACTGCACTTTTCTGACCTCTGACCTCACTGGACGGTCCGCCACACTTTTCTTTACACCTCTCGGGCTTATCCGAGAGTGTGGCGTTGTAGGGGAGGTGTCCCCGCACGCGTGCGTATGTCAGAAGTGTCGGCAGTGTCCGCCGGCGCCGGTCCAGTGTCCACCGTTGTCTGAAAACTGCACTTTTCTGACCTCTGACCTCACTGGACGGTCCGCCACACTTTTCTTTACACCTCTCGGGCTTATCCGAGAGTGTGGCGTTGTAGGGGAGGTGTCCCCGCACGCGTGCGTATGTCAGAAGTGTCGGCAGTGTCCGCCGGCGCCGGTCCAGTGTCCACCGTTGTCTGAAAACTGCACTTTTCTGACCTCTGACCTCACTGGACGGTCCGCCACACTTTTCTTTACACCTCTCGGGCTTATCCGAGAGTTTGGCGTTGTAGGGGAGGTGTCCCCGCACGCGTGCGTATGTCAGAAGTGTCGGCAGTGTCCGCCGGCGCCGGTCCAGTGTCCACCGTTGTCTGAAAACTGCACTTTTCTGACCTCTGACCTCACTGGACGGTCCGCCACACTTTTCTTTACACCTCTCGGGCTTATCCGAGAGTGTGGCGTTGTAGGGGAGGTGTCCCCGCACGCGTGCGTATGTCAGAAGTATCGGCAGTGTCCACCGGTGCCTGTCCAGTGTCCACCGTTGTCTGAAAACTGCACTTTTCTGACCTCTGACCTCACTGGACGGTCCGCCACACTTTTTTTTACACCTCTCGGGCTTATCCGAGAGTGTGGCGTTGTAGGGGAGGTGTCCCCGCACGCGTGCGTATGTCAGAAGTGTCGGCAGTGTCCGCCGGCGCCGGACCAGTGTCCACCGTTGTCTGAAAACTGCACTTTTCTGACCTCTGACCTCACTGGACGGTCCGCCACACTTTTTTTTACACCTCTCGGGCTTATCCGAGAGTGTGGCGTTGTAGGGGAGGTGTCCCCGCACGCGTGCGTATGTCAGAAGTGTCGGCAGTGTCCGCCGGCGCCGGACCAGTGTCCACCGTTGTCTGAAAACTGCACTTTTCTGACCTCTGACCTCACTGGACGGTCCGCCACACTTTTCTTTACACCTCTCGGGCTTATCCGAGAGTGTGGCGTTGTAGGGGAGGTGTCCCCGCACGCGTGCGTATGTCAGAAGTGTCGGCAGTGTCCACCGGTGCCTGTCCAGTGTCCACCGTTGTCTGAAAACTGCACTTTTCTGACCTCTGACCTCACTGGACGGTCCGCCACACTTTTTTTTACACCTCTCGGGCTTATCCGAGAGTTTGGCGTTGTAGGGGAGGTGTCCCCGCACGCGTGCGTATGTCAGAAGTGACGGCAGTGTCCGCCGGCGCCGGTCCAGTGTCCACCGTTGTCTGAAAACTGCACTTTTCTGACCTCTGACCTCACTGGACGGTCCGCCACACTTTTCTTTACACCTCTCGGGCTTATCCGAGAGTGTGGCTTTGTAGGGGAGGTGTCCCCGCACGCGTGCGTATGTCAGAAGTGTCGGCAGTGTCCGCCGGCGCCGGTCCAGTGTCCACCGTTGTCTGAAAACTGCACTTTTCTGACCTCTGACCTCACTGGACGGTCCGCCACACTTTTCTTTACACCTCTCGGGCTTATCCGAGAGTGTGGCGTTGTAGGGGAGGTGTCCCCGCACGCGTGCGTATGTCAGAAGTGTCGGCAGTGTCCGCCGGCGCCGGTCCAGTGTCCACCGTTGTCTGAAAACTGCACTTTTCTGACCTCTGACCTCACTGGACGGTCCGCCACACTTTTCTTTACACCTCTCGGGCTTATCCGAGAGTGTGGCGTTGTAGGGGAGGTGTCCCCGCATGCGTGCGTATGTCAGAAGTGTCGGCAGTGTCCACTGGTGCCTGTCCAGTGTCCACCGTTGTCTGAAAACGGCACTTTTCTGACCTCTGACCTCACTGGACGGTCCGCCACACTTTTTTTTTACACCTCTCGGGCTTATCCGAGAGTGTGGCGTTGTAGGGGAGGTGTCCCCGCACGCGTGCGTATGTCAGAAGTGTCGGCAGTGTCCGCCGGCGCCGGTCCAGTGTCCACCGTTGTCTGAAAACTGCACTTTTCTGACCTCTGACCTCACTGGACGGTCCGCCACACTTTTCTTTACACCTCTCGGGCTTATCCGAGAGTGTGGCGTTGTAGGGGAGGTGTCCCCGCACGCGTGCGTATGTCAGAAGTGTCGGCAGTGTCCGCCGGCGCCGGTCCAGTGTCCACCGTTGTCTGAAAACTGCACTTTTCTTACCTCTGACCTCACTGGACGGTCCGCCACACTTTTCTTTACACCTCTCGGGCTTATCCGAGAGTGTGGCGTTGTAGGGGAGGTGTCCCCGCACGCGTGCGTATGTCAGAAGTGTCGGCAGTGTCTGCCGGCGCCGGTCCAGTGTCCACCGTTGTCTGAAAACTGCACTTTTCTGACCTCTGACCTCACTGGACGGTCCGCCACACTTTTTTTTACACCTCTCGGGCTTATCCGAGAGTGTGGCGTTGTAGGGGAGGTGTCCCCGCACGCGTGCGTATGTCAGAAGTGTCGGCAGTGTCCACCGGTGCCTGTCCAGTGTCCACTGTTGTCTGAAAACGGCACTTTTCTGACCTCTGACCTCACTGGACGGTCCGCCACACTTTTCTTTACACCTCTCGGGCTTATCCGCACGCGTGCGTATGTCAGAAGTGTCGGCAGTGTCCACCGGTGCCTGTCCAGTGTCCACCGTTGTCTGAAAACTGCACTTTTCTGACCTCTGACCTCACTGGATGGTCCGCCACACTTTTTTTTACATCTCTCGGGCTTATCCGAGAGTGTGGCGTTGTAGGGGAGGTGTCCCCGCACGCGTGCGTATGTCAGAAGTGTCGGCAGTGTCCGCCGGCGCCGGTCCAGTGTCCACCGTTGTCTGAAAACTGCACTTTTCTGACCTCTGACCTCACTGGACGGTCCGCCAGACTTTTTTTTACATCTCTCGGGCTTATCCGAGAGTGTGGCGTTGTAGGGGAGGTGTCCCCGCACGCGTGCGTATGTCAGAAGTGTCGGCAGTGTCCGCCGGCGCCGGTCCAGTGTCCACCGTTGTCTGAAAACTGCACTTTTCTGACCTCTGACCTCACTGGACGGTCCGCCACACTTTTCTTTACACCTCTCGGGCTTATCCGAGAGTCTGGCGTTGTAGGGGAGGTGTCCCCGCACGCGTGCGTATGTCAGAAGTGTCGGCAGTGTCCGCCTGCGCCGGTCCAGTGTCCACCGTTGTCTGAAAACTGCACTTTTCTGACCTCTGACCTCACTGGACGGTCCGCCACACTTTTCTTTACACCTCTCGGGCTTATCCGAGAGTGTGGCGTTGTAGGGGAGGTGTCCCCGCACGCGTGTGTATGTCAGAAGTGTCGGCAGTGTCCGCCGGCGCCGGTCCAGTGTCCACCGTTGTCTGAAAACTGCACTTTTCTGACCTCTGACCTCACTGGACGGTCCGCCACACTTTTCATACACCTCTCGGGCTTATCCGAGAGTGTGGCGTTGTAGGGGAGGTGTCCCCGCACGCGTGCGTATGTCAGAAGTGTCGGCAGTGTCCGCCGGCGCCGGTCCAGTGTCCACCGTTGTCTGAAAACTGCACTTTTCTGTCCTCTGACCTCACTGGACGGTCCGCCACAATTTTCTTTACACCTCTCGGGCTTATCCGAGAGTCTGGCGTTGTAGGGGAGGTGTCCCCGCACGCGTGCGTATGTCAGAAGTGTTGGCAGTGTCTGCCGGCGCCGGTCCAGTGTCCACCGTTGTCTGAAAACTGCACTTTTCTGACCTCTGACCTCACTGGACGGTCCGCCACACTTTTTTTTACACCTCTCGGGCTTATCCGAGAGTGTGGCGTTGTAGGGGAGGTGTCCCCGCACGCGTGCGTATGTCAGAAGTGTCGGCAGTGTCCACCGGTGCCTGTCCAGTGTCCACTGTTGTCTGAAAACGGCACTTTTCTGACCTCTGACCTCACTGGACGGTCCGCCACACTTTTCTTTACACCTCTCGGGCTTATCCGAGAGTGTGGCGTTGTAGGGGAGGTGTCCCCGCACGCGTGCGTATGTCAGAAGTGTCGGCAGTGTCCGCCGGCGCCGGTCCAGTGTCCACCGTTGTCTGAAAACTGCACTTTTCTGACCTCTGACCTCACTGGACGGTCCGCCACACTTTTTTTTACACCTCTCGGGCTTATCCGAGAGTGTGGCGTTGTAGGGGAGGTGTCCCCGCATGCGTGCGTATGTCAGAAGTGTCGGCAGTGTCCACCGGTGCCTGTCCAGTGTCCACTGTTGTCTGAAAACGGCACTTTTCTGACCTCTGACCTCACTGGACGGTCCGCCACACTTTTCTTTACACCTCTCGGGCTTATCCGAGAGTGTGGCGTTGTAGGGGAGGTGTCCCCGCACGCGTGCGTATGTCAGAAGTGTCGGCAGTGTCCGCCGGCGCCGGTCCAGTGTCCACCGTTGTCTGAAAACTGCACTTTTCTGACCTCTGACCTCACTGGACGGTCCGCCACACTTTTTTTTACATCTCTCGGGCTTATCCGAGAGTGTGGCGTTGTAGGGGAGGTGTCCCCGCACGCGTGCGTATGTCAGAAGTGTCGGCAGTGTCCGCCGGCGCCGGTCCAGTGTCCACCGTTGTCTGAAAACTGCACTTTTCTGACCTCTGACCTCACTGGACGGTCCGCCACACTTTTCTTTACACCTCTCGGGCTTATCCGAGAGTCTGGCGTTGTAGGGGAGGTGTCCCCGCACGCGTGCGTATGTCAGAAGTGTCGGCAGTGTCCGCCGGCGCCGGTCCAGTGTCCACCGTTGTCTGAAAACTGCACTTTTCTGACCTCTGACCTCACTGGACGGTCCGCCAGACTTTTTTTTACATCTCTCGGGCTTATCCGAGAGTGTGGCGTTGTAGGGGAGGTGTCCCCGCACGCGTGCGTATGTCAGAAGTGTCGGCAGTGTCCGCCGGCGCCGGTCCAGTGTCCACCGTTGTCTGAAAACTGCACTTTTCTGACCTCTGACCTCACTGGACGGTCCGCCACACTTTTCTTTACACCTCTCGGGCTTATCCGAGAGTGTGGCGTTGTAGGGGAGGTGTCCCTGCACGCGTGCGTATGTCAGAAGTGTCGGCAGTGTCCGCCGGCGCCGGTCCAGTGTCCACCGTTGTCTGAAAACTGCACTTTTCTGACCTCTGACCTCACTGGACGGTCCGCCACACTTTTTTTTACACCTCTCGGGCTTATCCGAGAGTGTGGCGTTGTAGGGGAGGTGTCCCCGCACGCGTGCGTATGTCAGAAGTGTCGGCAGTGTCCACCGGTGCCTGTCCAGTGTCCACCGTTGTCTGAAAACGGCACTTTTCTGACCTCTGACCTCACTGGACGGTCCGCCACACTTTTTTTTACACCTCTCGGGCTTATCCGAGAGTGTGGCGTTGTAGGGGAGGTGTCCCCGCACGCGTGCGTATGTCAGAAGTGTCGGCAGTGTCCGCCGGCGCCGGTCCAGTGTCCACCGTTGTCTGAAAACTGCACTTTTCTGACCTCTGACCTCACTGGACGGTCCGCCACACTTTTTTTTACATCTCTCGGGCTTATCCGAGAGTGTGGCGTTGTAGGGGAGGTGTCCCCGCACGCGTGCGTATGTCAGAAGTGTCGGCAGTGTCCGCCGGCGCCGGTCCAGTGTCCACCGTTGTCTGAAAACTGCACTTTTCTGACCTCTAACCTCACTGGACGGTCCGCCACACTTTTCTTTACACCTCTCGGGCTTATCCGAGAGTGTGGCGTTGTAGGGGAGGTGTCTCCGCACGCGTGCGTATGTCAGATGTGTCGGCAGTGTCCACCGGTGCCTGTCCAGTGTCCACTGTTGTCTGAAAACGGCACTATTCTGACCTCTGACCTCACTGGACGGTCCGCCACACTTTTTTTTACACCTCTCGGGCTTATCCGAGAGTGTGGCGTTGTAGGGGAGGTGTCCCCGCACGCGTGCGTATGTCAGAAGTGTCGGCAGTTATCGCCGGCGCCGGTCCAGTGTCCACCGTTGTCTGAAAACTGCACTTTTCTGACCTCTGACCTCACTGGACGGTCAGCCACACTTTTTTTTACATCTCTCGGGCTTATCCGAGAGTGTGGCGTTGTAGGGGAGGTGTCCCCGCACGCGTGCGTATGTCAGAAGTGTCGGCAGTGTCCGCCGGCGCCGGTCCAGTGTCCACCGTTGTCTGAAAACTGCACTTTTCTGACCTCTGACCTCACTGGACGGTCCGCCACACTTTTCTTTACACATCTCGGGCTTATCCGAGAGTCTGGCGTTGTAGGGGAGGTGTCCCCGCACGCGTGCGTATGTCAGAAGTGTCGGCAGTGTCCGCCTGCGCCGGTCCAGTGTCCACCGTTGTCTGAAAACTGCACTTTTCTGACCTCTGACCTCACTGGACGGTCCGCCACACTTTTCTTTACACCTCTCGGGCTTATCCGAGAGTGTGGCGTTGTAGGGGAGGTGTCCCCGCACGCGTGCGTATGTCAGAAGTGTCGGCAGTGTCCGCCGGCGCCGGTCCAGTGTCCACCGTTGTCTGAAAACTGCACTTTTCTGACCTCTGACCTCACTGGACGGTCCGCCACACTTTTCTTTACACATCTCGGGCTTATCCGAGAGTCTGGCGTTGTAGGGGAGGTGTCCCCGCACGCGTGCGTATGTCAGAAGTGTCGGCAGTGTCCGCCTGCGCCGGTCCAGTGTCCACCGTTGTCTGAAAACTGCACTTTTCTGACCTCTGACCTCACTGGACGGTCCGCCACACTTTTCTTTACACCTCTCGGGCTTATCCGAGAGTGTGGCGTTGTAGGGGAGGTGTCCCCGCACGCGTGCGTATGTCAGAAGTGTCGGCAGTGTCCGCCGGCGCCGGTCCAGTGTCCACCGTTGTCTGAAAACTGCACTTTTCTGACCTCTGACCTCACTGGACGGTCCGCCACACTTTTCTTTACACCTCTCGGGCTTATCCGAGAGTGTGGCGTTGTAGGGGAGGTGTCCCCGCACGCGTGCGTATGTCAGAAGTGTCGGCAGTGTCCGCCGGCGCCGGTCCAGTGTCCACCGTTGTCTGAAAACTGCACTTTTCTGACCTCTGACCTCACTGGACGGTCCGCCAGACTTTTTTTTACATCTCTCGGGCTTATCCGAGAGTGTGGCGTTGTAGGGGAGGTGTCCCCGCACGCGTGCGTATGTCAGAAGTGTCGGCAGTGTCCGCCGGCGCCGGTCCAGTGTCCACCGTTGTCTGAAAACTGCACTTTTCTGACCTCTGACCTCACTGGACGGTCCGCCACACTTTTCTTTACACCTCTCGGGCTTATCCGAGAGTGTGGCGTTGTAGGGGAGGTGTCCCCGCACGCGTGCGTATGTCAGAAGTGTCGGCAGTGTCCGCCGGCGCCGGTCCAGTGTCCACCGTTGTCTGAAAACTGCACTTTTCTGACCTCTGACCTCACTGGACGGTCCGCCACACTTTTCTTTACACATCTCGGGCTTATCCGAGAGTCTGGCGTTGTAGGGGAGGTGTCCCCGCACGCGTGCGTATGTCAGAAGTGTCGGCAGTGTCCGCCTGCGCCGGTCCAGTGTCCACCGTTGTCTGAAAACTGCACTTTTCTGACCTCTGACCTCACTGGACGGTCCGCCACACTTTTCTTTACACCTCTCGGGCTTATCCGAGAGTGTGGCGTTGTAGGGGAGGTGTCCCCGCACGCGTGCGTATGTCAGAAGTGTCGGCAGTGTCCGCCGGCGCCGGTCCAGTGTCCACCGTTGTCTGAAAACTGCACTTTTCTGACCTCTGACCTCACTGGACGGTCCGCCACACTTTTTTTTACACTTGGGCTTATCCGAGAGTGTGGCGTTGTAGGGGAGGTGTCCCCGCATGCGTGCGTATGTCAGAAGTGTCGGCAGTGTCCACCGGTGCCTGTCCAGTGTCCACTGTTGTCTGAAAACGGCACTTTTCTGACCTCTGACCTCACTGGACGGTCCGCCACACTTTTCTTTACACCTCTCGGGCTTATCCGAGAGTTTGGCGTTGTAGGGGAGGTGTCCCCGCACGCGTGCGTATGTCAGAAGTGTCGGCAGTGTCCGCCGGCGCCGGTCCAGTGTCCACCGTTGTCTGAAAACTGCACTTTTCTGACCTCTGACCTCACTGGACGGTCCGCCACACTTTTTTTTACATCTCTCGGGCTTATCCGAGAGTGTGGCGTTGTAGGGGAGGTGTCCCCGCACGCGTGCGTATGTCAGAAGTGTCGGCAGTGTCCGCCGGCGCCGGTCCAGTGTCCACCGTTGTCTGAAAACTGCACTTTTCTGACCTCTGACCTCACTGGACGGTCCGCCACACTTTTCTTTACACCTCTCGGGCTTATCCGAGAGTGTGGCGTTGTAGGGGAGGTGTCCCCGCACGCGTGCGTATGTCAGAAGTGTCGGCATTGTCCGCCGGCGCCGGTCCAGTGTCCACCGTTGTCTGAAAACTGCACTTTTCTGACCTCACTGGACGGTAGGCCACACTTTTCTTTACACCTCTCGGGCTTATCCGAGAGTGTGGCGTTGTAGGGGAGGTGTCCCCGCACGCGTGCGTATGTCAGAAGTGTCGGCAGTGTCCGCCGGCGCCGGTCCAGTGTCCACCGTTGTCTGAAAACTGCACTTTTCTGACCTCTGACCTCACTGGACGGTCCGCCAGACTTTTTTTTACATCTCTCGGGCTTATCCGAGAGTGTGGCGTTGTAGGGGAGGTGTCCCCGCACGCGTGCGTATGTCAGAAGTGTCGGCAGTGTCCGCCGGCGCCGGTCCAGTGTCCACCGTTGTCTGAAAACTGCACTTTTCTGACCTCTGACCTCACTGGACGGTCCGCCACACTTTTCTTTACACCTCTCGGGCTTATCCGAGAGTCTGGCGTTGTAGGGGAGGTGTCCCCGCACGCGTGCGTATGTCAGAAGTGTCGGCAGTGTCCGCCGGCGCCGGTCCAGTGTCCACCGTTGTCTGAAAACTGCACTTTTCTGACCTCTGACCTTACTGGACGGTCCGCCACACTTTTCTTTACACCTCTCGGGCTTATCCGAGAGTGTGGCGTTGTAGGGGAGGTGTCCCCGCACGCGTGCGTATGTCAAAAGTGTCGGCACTGTCCACCGGTGCCTGTCCAGTGTCCACTGTTAGTCTGAAAACGGCACTTTTCTGACCTCTGACCTCACTGGACGGTCCGCCACACTTTTTTTTACACCTCTCGGGCTTATCCGAGAGTGTGGCGTTGTAGGGGAGGTGTCCCCGCACGCGTGCGTATGTCAGAAGTGTCGGCAGTGTCCGCCGGCGCCGGTCCAGTGTCCACCGTTGTCTGAAAACTGCACTTTTCTGACCTCACTGGACGGTCCGCCAGACTTTTTTTTACATCTCTCGGGCTTATCCGAGAGTGTGGCGTTGTAGGGGAGGTGTCCCCGCACGCGTGCGTATGTCAGAAGTGTCGGCAGTGTCCACCGGTGCCTGTCCAGTGTCCACCGTTGTCTGAAAACGGCACTTTTCTGACCTCTGACCTCACTGGACGGTCCGCCACACTTTTTTTTACACCTCTCGGGCTTATCCGAGAGTGTGGCGTTGTAGGGGAGGTGTCCCCGCACGCGTGCGTATGTCAGAAGTGTCGGCAGTGTCCGCCGGCGCCGGTCCAGTGTCCACCGTTGTCTGAAAACTGCACTTTTCTGACCTCTGACCTCACTGGACGGTCCGCCACACTTTTTTTTACATCTCTCGGGCTTATCCGAGAGTGTGGCGTTGTAGGGGAGGTGTCCCCGCACGCGTGCGTATGTCAGAAGTGTCGGCAGTGTCCGCCGGCGCCGGTCCAGTGTCCACCGTTGTCTGAAAACTGCACTTTTCTGACCTCTGACCTCACTGGACGGTCCACCACACTTTTTTTTACACCTCTCGGGCTTATCCGAGAGTTTGGCGTTGTAGGGGAGGTGTCCCCGCACGCGTGCGTATGTCAGAAGTGTCGGCAGTGTCCGCCGGCGCCGGTCCAGTGTCCACCGTTGTCTGAAAACTGCACTTTTCTGACCTCTGACCTCACTGGACGGTCCGCCACACTTTTCTTTACACCTCTCGGGCTTATCCGAGAGTGTGGCGTTGTAGGGGAGGTGTCCCCGCACGCGTGCGTATGTCAGAAGTGTCGGCAGTGTCCGCCGGCGCCGGTCCAGTGTCCACCGTTGTCTGAAAACTGCACTTTTCTGACTTCTGACCTCACTGGACGGTCCGCCACACTTTTCTTTACACCTCTCGGGCTTCCCGAGAGTGTGGCGTTGTAGGGGAGGTGTCCCCGCACGCGTGCGTATGTCAGAAGTGTCGGCAGTGTCCACCGGTGCCTGTCCAGTGTCCACCGTTGTCTGAAAACGGCACTTTTCTGACCTCTGACCTCACTGGACGGTCCGCCACACTTTTTTTTACACCTCTCGGGCTTATCCGAGAGTGTGGCGTTGTAGGGGAGGTGTCCCCGCACGCGTGCGTATGTCAGAAGTGTCGGCAGTGTCCGCCGGCGCCGGTCCAGTGTCCACCGTTGTCTGAAAACTGCACTTTTCTGACCTCTGACCCTACTGGACGGTCCGCCACACTTTTTTTTACATCTCTCGGGCTTATCCGAGAGTGTGGCGTTGTAGGGGAGGTGTCCCCGCACGCGTGCGTATGTCAGAAGTGTCGGCAGTGTCCGCCGGCGCCGGTCCAGTGTCCACCGTTGTCTGAAAACTGCACTTTTCTGACCTCTGACCTCACTGGACGGTCCGCCACACTTTTTTTTACATCTCTCGGGCTTATCCGAGAGTGTGGCGTTGTAGGGGAGGTGTCCCCGCACGCGTGCGTATGTCAGAAGTGTCGGCAGTGTCCGCCGGCGCCGGTCCAGTGTCCACCGTTGTCTGAAAACTGCACTTTTCTGACCTCTGACCTCACTGGACGGTCCGCCACACTTTTCTTTACACCTCTCGGGCTTATCCGAGAGTGTGGCGTTGTAGGGGAGGTGTCCCCGCACGCGTGCGTATGTCAGAAGTGTCGGCAGTGTCCGCCGGCGCCGGTCCAGTGTCCACCGTTGTCTGAAAACTGCACTTTTCTGACCTCTGACCTCACTGGACGGTCCGCCACACTTTTCTTTACACATCTCGGGCTTATCCGAGAGTCTGGCGTTGTAGGGGAGGTGTCCCCGCACGCGTGCGTATGTCAGAAGTGTCGGCAGTGTCCGCCTGCGCCGGTCCAGTGTCCACCGTTGTCTGAAAACTGCACTTTTCTGACCTCTGACCTCACTGGACGGTCCGCCACACTTTTCTTTACACCTCTCGGGCTTATCCGAGAGTGTGGCGTTGTAGGGGAGGTGTCCCCGCACGCGTGCGTATGTCAGAAGTGTCGGCAGTGTCCGCCGGCGCCGGTCCAGTGTCCACCGTTGTCTGAAAACTGCACTTTTCTGACCTCTGACCTCACTGGACGGTCCGCCAAACTTTTCTTTACACCTCTCGGGCTTATCCGAGAGTCTGGCGTTGTAGGGGAGGTGTCCCCGCACGCGTGCGTATGTCAGAAGTGTCGGCAGTGTCCGCCGGCGCCGGTCCAGTGTCCACCGTTGTCTGAAAACTGCACTTTTCTGACCTCTGACCTCACTGGACGGTCCGCCAGACTTTTTTTTACATCTCTCGGGCTTATCCGAGAGTGTGGCGTTGTAGGGGAGGTGTCCCCGCACGCGTGCGTATGTCAGAAGTGTCGGCAGTGTCCGCCGGCGCCGGTCCAGTGTCCACCGTTGTCTGAAAACTGCACTTTTCTGACCTCTGACCTCACTGGACGGTCCGCCACACTTTTCTTTACACCTCTCGGGCTTATCCGAGAGTGTGGCGTTGTAGGGGAGGTGTCCCCGCACGCGTGCGTATGTCAGAAGTGTCGGCAGTGTCCGCCGGTGCCGGTCCAGTGTCCACCGTTGTCTGAAAACTGCACTTTTCTGACCTCTGACCTCACTGGACGGTCCGCCACACTTTTCTTTACACCTCTCGGGCTTATCCGAGAGTGTGGCGTTGTAGGGGAGGTGTCCCCGCACGCGTGCGTATGTCAGAAGTGTCGGCAGTGTCCGCCGGCGCCGGTCCAGTGTCCACCGTTGTCTGAAAACGGCACTTTTCTGACCTCTGACCTCACTGGACGGTCCGCCACACTTTTTTTTACACCTCTCGGGCTTATCCGAGAGTGTGGCGTTGTAGGGGAGGTGTCCCCGCACGCGTGCGTATGTCAGAAGTGTCGGCAGTGTCCGCCGGCGCCGGTCCAGTGTCCACCGTTGTCTGAAAACTGCACTTTTCTGACCTCTGACCTCACTGGACGGTCCGCCACACTTTTTTTTACATCTCTCGGGCTTATCCGAGAGTGTGGCGTTGTAGGGGAGGTGTCCCCGCACGCGTGCGTATGTCAGAAGTGTCGGCAGTGTCCGCCTGCGCCGGTCCAGTGTCCACCGTTGTCTGAAAACTGCACTTTTCTGACCTCTGACCTCACTGGACGGTCCGCCACACTTTTTTTTACATCTCTCGGGCTTATCCGAGAGTGTGGCGTTGTAGGGGAGGTGTCCCCGCACGCGTGCGTATGTCAGAAGTGTCGGCAGTGTCCGCCGGCGCCGGTCCAGTGTCCACCGTTGTCTGAAAACTGCACTTTTCTGACCTCTGACCTCACTGGACGGTCCGCCACACTTTTCTTTACACATCTCGGGCTTATCCGAGAGTCTGGCGTTGTAGGGGAGGTGTCCCCGCACGCGTGCGTATGTCAGAAGTGTCGGCAGTGTCCGCCTGCGCCGGTCCAGTGTCCACCGTTGTCTGAAAACTGCACTTTTCTGACCTCTGACCTCACTGGACGGTCCGCCACACTTTTCTTTACACCTCTCGGGCTTATCCGAGAGTTTGGCGTTGTAGGGGAGGTGTCCCCGCACGCGTGCGTATGTCAGAAGTGTCGGCAGTGTCCGCCGGCGCCGGTCCAGTGTCCACCGTTGTCTGAAAACTGCACTTTTCTGACCTCTGACCTCACTGGACGGTCCGCCACACTTTTCTTTACACATCTCGGGCTTATCCGAGAGTCTGGCGTTGTAGGGGAGGTGTCCCCGCACGCGTGCGTATGTCAGAAGTGTCGGCAGTGTCCGCCTGCGCCGGTCCAGTGTCCACCGTTGTCTGAAAACTGCACTTTTCTGACCTCTGACCTCACTGGACGGTCCGCCACACTTTTCTTTACACCTCTCGGGCTTATCCG
Organism: Gymnoscopelus braueri; assembly: GCF_963280865.1. Taxonomy (NCBI): domain Eukaryota; kingdom Metazoa; phylum Chordata; class Actinopteri; order Myctophiformes; family Myctophidae; genus Gymnoscopelus; species Gymnoscopelus braueri. The sequence continues at coordinate 54,898,840 of NC_137607.1, read as the reverse complement.
AGAGTGTGGCGTTGTAGGGGAGGTGTCCCCGCACGCGTGCGTATGTCAGAAGTGTCGGCAGTGTCCGCCGGCGCCGGTCCAGTGTCCACCGTTGTCTGAAAACTGCACTTTTCTGACCTCTGACCTCACTGGACGGTCCGCCACACTTTTCTTTACACCTCTCGGGCTTATCCGAGAGTGTGGCGTTGTAGGGGAGGTGTCCCCGCACGCGTGCGTATGTCAGAAGTGTCGGCAGTGTCCACCGGTGCCTGTCCAGTGTCCACCGTTGTCTGAAAACGGCACTTTTCTGACCTCTGACCTCACTGGACGGTCCGCCACACTTTTTTTTACACCTCTCGGGCTTATCCGAGAGTGTGGCGTTGTAGGGGAGGTGTCCCCGCACGCGTGCGTATGTCAGAAGTGTCGGCAGTGTCCGCCGGCGCCGGTCCAGTGTCCACCGTTGTCTGAAAACTGCACTTTTCTGACCTCTGACCTCACTGGACGGTCCGCCACACTTTTTTTTACATCTCTCGGGCTTATCCGAGAGTGTGGCGTTGTAGGGGAGGTGTCCCCGCACGCGTGCGTATGTCAGAAGTGTCGGCAGTTATCGCCGGCGCCGGTCCAGTGTCCACCGTTGTCTGAAAACTGCACTTTTCTGACCTCTGACCTCACTGGACGGTCCGCCACACTTTTTTTTACATCTCTCGGGCTTATCCGAGAGTGTGGCGTTGTAGGGGAGGTGTCCCCGCACGCGTGCGTATGTCAGAAGTGTCGGCAGTGTCCGCCGGCGCCGGTCCAGTGTCCACCGTTGTCTGAAAACTGCACTTTTCTGACCTCTGACCTCACTGGACGGTCCGCCACACTTTTCTTTACACATCTCGGGCTTATCCGAGAGTCTGGCGTTGTAGGGGAGGTGTCCCCGCACGCGTGCGTATGTCAGAAGTGTCGGCAGTGTCCGCCTGCGCCGGTCCAGTGTCCACCGTTGTCTGAAAACTGCACTTTTCTGACCTCTGACCTCACTGGACGGTCCGCCACACTTTTCTTTACACCTCTCGGGCTTATCCGAGAGTTTGGCGTTGTAGGGGAGGTGTCCCCGCACGCGTGCGTATGTCAGAAGTGTCGGCAGTGTCCGCCGGCGCCGGTCCAGTGTCCACCGTTGTCTGAAAACTGCACTTTTCTGACCTCTGACCTCACTGGACGGTCCGCCACACTTTTCTTTACACATCTCGGGCTTATCCGAGAGTCTGGCGTTGTAGGGGAGGTGTCCCCGCACGCGTGCGTATGTCAGAAGTGTCGGCAGTGTCCGCCTGCGCCGGTCCAGTGTCCACCGTTGTCTGAAAACTGCACTTTTCTGACCTCTGACCTCACTGGACGGTCCGCCACACTTTTCTTTACACCTCTCGGGCTTATCCGAGAGTGTGGCGTTGTAGGGGAGGTGTCCCCGCACGCGTGCGTATGTCAGAAGTGTCGGCAGTGTCCGCCGGCGCCGGTCCAGTGTCCACCGTTGTCTGAAAACTGCACTTTTCTGACCTCTGACCTCACTGGACGGTCCGCCACACTTTTCTTTACACCTCTCGGGCTTATCCGAGAGTGTGGCGTTGTAGGGGAGGTGTCCCCGCACGCGTGCGTATGTCAGAAGTGTCGGCAGTGTCCACCGGTGCCTGTCCAGTGTCCACCGTTGTCTGAAAACGGCACTTTTCTGACCTCTGACCTCACTGGACGGTCCGCCACACTTTTTTTTACACCTCTCGGGCTTATCCGAGAGTGTGGCGTTGTAGGGGAGGTGTCCCCGCACGCGTGCGTATGTCAGAAGTGTCGGCAGTGTCCGCCGGCGCCGGTCCAGTGTCCACCGTTGTCTGAAAACTGCACTTTTCTGACCTCTGACCTCACTGGACGGTCCGCCACACTTTTTTTTACATCTCTCGGGCTTATCCGAGAGTGTGGCGTTTTAGGGGAGGTGTCCCCGCACGCGTGCGTATGTCAGAAGTGTCGGCAGTGTCCGCCGGCGCCGGTCCAGTGTCCACCGTTGTCTGAAAACTGCACTTTTCTGACCTCTGACCTCACTGGACGGTCCACCACACTTTTTTTTACACCTCTCGGGCTTATCCGAGAGTTTGGCGTTGTAGGGGAGGTGTCCCCGCACGCGTGCGTATGTCAGAAGTGTCGGCAGTGTCCGCCGGCGCCGGTCCAGTGTCCACCGTTGTCTGAAAACTGCACTTTTCTGACCTCTGACCTCACTGGACGGTCCGCCACACTTTTCTTTACACCTCTCGGGCTTATCCGAGAGTGTGGCGTTGTAGGGGAGGTGTCCCCGCACGCGTGCGTATGTCAAAAGTGTCGGCAGTGTCCACCGGTGCCTGTCCAGTGTCCACTGTTAGTCTGAAAACGGCACTTTTCTGACCTCTGACCTCACTGGACGGTCCGCCACACTTTTCTTTACACCTCTCGGGCTTATCCGAGAGTCTGGCGTTGTAGGGGAGGTGTCCCCGCACGCGTGCGTATGTCAGAAGTGTCGGCAGTGTCCGCCGGCGCCGGTCCAGTGTCCACCGTTGTCTGAAAACTGCACTTTTCTGACCTCTGACCTCACTGGACGGTCCGCCAGACTTTTTTTTACATCTCTCGGGCTTATCCGAGAGTGTGGCGTTGTAGGGGAGGTGTCCCCGCACGCGTGCGTATGTCAGAAGTGTCGGCAGTGTCCGCCGGCGCCGGTCCAGTGTCCACCGTTGTCTGAAAACTGCACTTTTCTGACCTCTGACCTAACTGGACGGTCCGCCACACTTTTCTTTACACCTCTCGGGCTTATCCGAGAGTGTGGCGTTGTAGGGGAGGTGTCCCCGCACGCGTGCGTATGTCAGAAGTGTCGGCAGTGTCCGCCGGCGCCGGTCCAGTGTCCACCGTTGTCTGAAAACTGCACTTTTCTGACCTCTGACCTCACTGGACGGTCCGCCACACTTTTCTTTACACCTCTCGGGCTTATCCGAGAGTGTGGCGTTGTAGGGGAGGTGTCCCCGCACGCGTGCGTATGTCAGAAGTGTCGGCAGTGTCCGCCGGCGCCGGTCCAGTGTCCACCGTTGTCTGAAAACTGCACTTTTCTGACCTCTGACCTCACTGGACGGTCCGCCACACTTTTCTTTACACCTCTCGGGCTTATCCGAGAGTGTGGCGTTGTAGGGGAGGTGTCCCCGCACGCGTGCGTATGTCAGAAGTGTCGGCAGTGTCCACCGGTGCCTGTCCAGTGTCCACCGTTGTCTGAAAACGGCACTTTTCTGACCTCTGACCTCACTGGACGGTCCGCCACACTTTTTTTTACACCTCTCGGGCTTATCCGAGAGTGTGGCGTTGTAGGGGAGGTGTCCCCGCACGCGTGCGTATGTCAGAAGTGTCGGCAGTGTCCGCCGGCGCCGGTCCAGTGTCCACCGTTGTCTGAAAACTGCACTTTTCTGACCTCTGACCTCACTGGACGGTCCGCCACACTTTTTTTTACATCTCTCGGGCTTATCCGAGAGTGTGGCGTTGTAGGGGAGGTGTCCCCGCACGCGTGCGTATGTCAGAAGTGTCGGCAGTGTCCGCCGGCGCCGGTCCAGTGTCCACCGTTGTCTGAAAACTGCACTTTTCTGACCTCTAACCTCACTGGACGGTCCGCCACACTTTTCTTTACACCTCTCGGGCTTATCCGAGAGTGTGGCGTTGTAGGGGAGGTGTCCCCGCACGCGTGCGTATGTCAGATGTGTCGGCAGTGTCCACCGGTGCCTGTCCAGTGTCCACTGTTGTCTGAAAACGGCACTATTCTGACCTCTGACCTCACTGGACGGTCCGCCACACTTTTTTTTACACCTCTCGGGCTTATCCGAGAGTGTGGCGTTGTAGGGGAGGTGTCCCCGCACGCGTGCGTATGTCAGAAGTGTCGGCAGTTATCGCCGGCGCCGGTCCAGTGTCCACCGTTGTCTGAAAACTGCACTTTTCTGACCTCTGACCTCACTGGACGGTCCGCCACACTTTTTTTTACATCTCTCGGGCTTATCCGAGAGTGTGGCGTTGTAGGGGAGGTGTCCCCGCACGCGTGCGTATGTCAGAAGTGTCGGCAGTGTCCGCCGGCGCCGGTCCAGTGTCCACCGTTGTCTGAAAACTGCACTTTTCTGACCTCTGACCTCACTGGACGGTCCGCCACACTTTTCTTTACACATCTCGGGCTTATCCGAGAGTCTGGCGTTGTAGGGGAGGTGTCCCCGCACGCGTGCGTATGTCAGAAGTGTCGGCAGTGTCCGCCTGCGCCGGTCCAGTGTCCACCGTTGTCTGAAAACTGCACTTTTCTGACCTCTGACCTCACTGGACGGTCCGCCACACTTTTCTTTACACCTCTCGGGCTTATCCGAGAGTGTGGCGTTGTAGGGGAGGTGTCCCCGCACGCGTGCGTATGTCAGAAGTGTCGGCAGTGTCCGCCGGCGCCGGTCCAGTGTCCACCGTTGTCTGAAAACTGCACTTTTCTGACCTCTGACCTCACTGGACGGTCCGCCACACTTTTCTTTACACATCTCGGGCTTATCCGAGAGTCTGGCGTTGTAGGGGAGGTGTCCCCGCACGCGTGCGTATGTCAGAAGTGTCGGCAGTGTCCGCCTGCGCCGGTCCAGTGTCCACCGTTGTCTGAAAACTGCACTTTTCTGACCTCTGACCTCACTGGACGGTCCGCCACACTTTTCTTTACACCTCTCGGGCTTATCCGAGAGTGTGGCGTTGTAGGGGAGGTGTCCCCGCACGCGTGCGTATGTCAGAAGTGTCGGCAGTGTCCGCCGGCGCCGGTCCAGTGTCCACCGTTGTCTGAAAACTGCACTTTTCTGACCTCTGACCTCACTGGACGGTCCGCCACACTTTTCTTTACACCTCTCGGGCTTATCCGAGAGTGTGGCGTTGTAGGGGAGGTGTCCCCGCACGCGTGCGTATGTCAGAAGTGTCGGCAGTGTCCGCCGGCGCCGGTCCAGTGTCCACCGTTGTCTGAAAACTGCACTTTTCTGACCTCTGACCTCACTGGACGGTCCGCCAGACTTTTTTTTACATCTCTCGGGCTTATCCGAGAGTGTGGCGTTGTAGGGGAGGTGTCCCCGCACGCGTGCGTATGTCAGAAGTGTCGGCAGTGTCCGCCGGCGCCGGTCCAGTGTCCACCGTTGTCTGAAAACTGCACTTTTCTGACCTCTGACCTCACTGGATGGTCCGCCACACTTTTCTTTACACCTCTCGGGCTTATCCGAGAGTGTGGCGTTGTAGGGGAGGTGTCCCCGCACGCGTGCGTATGTCAGAAGTGTCGGCAGTGTCCGCCGGCGCCGGTCCAGTGTCCACCGTTGTCTGAAAACTGCACTTTTCTGACCTCTGACCTCACTGGACGGTCCGCCACACTTTTCTTTACACATCTCGGGCTTATCCGAGAGTCTGGCGTTGTAGGGGAGGTGTCCCCGCACGCGTGCGTATGTCAGAAGTGTCGGCAGTGTCCGCCTGCGCCGGTCCAGTGTCCACCGTTGTCTGAAAACTGCACTTTTCTGACCTCTGACCTCACTGGACGGTCCGCCAAACTTTTCTTTACACCTCTCGGGCTTATCCGAGAGTGTGGCGTTGTAGGGGAGGTGTCCCCGCACGCGTGCGTATGTCAGAAGTGTCGGCAGTGTCCGCCGGCGCCGGTCCAGTGTCCACCGTTGTCTGAAAACTGCACTTTTCTGACCTCTGACCTCACTGGACGGTCCGCCAAACTTTTCTTTACACCTCTCGGGCTTATCCGAGAGTCTGGCGTTGTAGGGGAGGTGTCCCCGCACGCGTGCGTATGTCAGAAGTGTCGGCAGTGACCTCACTGGACGGTCCGCCACACTTTTTTTTACACCTCTCGGGCTTATCCGAGAGTGTGGCGTTGTAGGGGAGGTGTCCCCGCACGCGTGCGTATGTCAGAAGTGTCGGCAGTGTCCGCCGGCGCCGGTCCAGTGTCCACCGTTGTCTGAAAACTGCACTTTTCTGACCTCTGACCTCACTGGACGGTCCGCCACACTTTTTTTTACATCTCTCGGGCTTATCCGAGAGTGTGGCGTTGTAGGGGAGGTGTCCCCGCACGCGTGCGTATGTCAGAAGTGTCGGCAGTGTCCGCCGGCGCCGGTCCAGTGTCCACCGTTGTCTGAAAACTGCACTTTTCTGACCTCTGACCTCACTGGACGGTCCGCCACACTTTTTTTTACATCTCTCGGGCTTATCCGAGAGTGTGGCGTTGTAGGGGAGGTGTCCCCGCACGCGTGCGTATGTCAGAAGTGTCGGCAGTGTCCGCCGGCGCCGGTCCAGTGTCCACCGTTGTCTGAAAACTGCACTTTTCTGACCTCTGACCTCACTGGACGGTCCGCCACACTTTTCTTTACACCTCTCGGGCTTATCCGAGAGTCTGGCGTTGTAGGGGAGGTGTCCCCGCACGCGTGCGTATGTCAGAAGTGTCGGCAGTGTCCGCCGGCGCCGGTCCAGTGTCCACCGTTGTCTGAAAACTGCACTTTTCTGACCTCTGACCTCACTGGACGGTCCGCCACACTTTTTTTTACACCTCTCGGGCTTATCCGAGAGTGTGGCGTTGTAGGGGAGGTGTCCCCGCACGCGTGCGTATGTCAGAAGTGTCGGCAGTGTCCGCCGGCGCCGGTCCAGTGTCCACCGTTGTCTGAAAACTGCACTTTTCTGACCTCTGACCTCACTGGACGGTCCGCCACACTTTTCTTTACACCTCTCGGGCTTATCCGAGAGTCTGGCGTTGTAGGGGAGGTGTCCCCGCACGCGTGCGTATGTCAGAAGTGTCGGCAGTGTCCGCCGGCGCCGGTCCAGTGTCCACCGTTGTCTGAAAACTGCACTTTTCTGACCTCTGACCTCACTGGACGGTCCGCCACACTTTTTTTTACACCTCTCGGGCTTATCCGAGAGTGTGGCGTTGTAGGGGAGGTGTCCCCGCACGCGTGCGTATGTCAGAAGTGTCGGCAGTGTCCGCCGGCGCCGGTCCAGTGTCCACCGTTGTCTGAAAACTGCACTTTTCTGAACTCTGACCTCACTGGACGGTCCGCCACACTTTTTTTTACACCTCTCGGGCTTATCCGAGAGTGTGGCGTTGTAGGGGAGGTGTCCCCGCACGCGTGCGTATGTCAGAAGTGTCGGCAGTGTCCGCCGGCGCCGGTCCAGTGTCCACCGTTGTCTGAAAACTGCACTTTTCTGACCTCTGACCTCACTGGACGGTCCGCCACACTTTTCTTTACACCTCTCGGGCTTATCCGAGAGTGTGGCGTTGTAGGGGAGGTGTCCCCGCACGCGTGCGTATGTCAAAAGTGTCGGCAGTGTCCACCGGTGCCTGTCCAGTGTCCACTGTTAGTCTGAAAACGGCACTTTTCTGACCTCTGACCTCACTGGACGGTCCGCCACACTTTTCTTTACACCTCTCGGGCTTATCCGAGAGTCTGGCGTTGTAGGGGAGGTGTCCCCGCACGCGTGCGTATGTCAGAAGTGTCGGCAGTGTCCGCCGGCGCCGGTCCAGTGTCCACCGTTGTCTGAAAACTGCACTTTTCTGACCTCTGACCTCACTGGACGGTCCGCCACACTTTTTTTTACACCTCTCGGGCTTATCCGAGAGTGTGGCGTTGTAGGGGAGGTGTCCCCGCACGCGTGCGTATGTCAGAAGTGTCGGCAGTGTCCGCCGGCGCCGGTCCAGTGTCCACCGTTGTCTGAAAACTGCACTTTTCTGACCTCTGACCTCACTGGACGGTCCGCCACACTTTTTTTTACATCTCTCGGGCTTATCCGAGAGTGTGGCGTTGTAGGGGAGGTGTCCCCGCACGCGTGCGTATGTCAGAAGTGTCGGCAGTGTCCGCCGGCGCCGGTCCAGTGTCCACCGTTGTCTGAAAACTGCACTTTTCTGACCTCTGACCTCACTGGACGGTCCGCCACACTTTTTTTTACATCTCTCGGGCTTATCCGAGAGTGTGGCGTTGTAGGGGAGGTGTCCCCGCACGCGTGCGTATGTCAGAAGTGTCGGCAGTGTCCGCCGGCGCCGGTCCAGTGTCCACCGTTGTCTGAAAACTGCACTTTTCTGACCTCTGACCTCACTGGACGGTCCGCCACACTTTTCTTTACACCTCTCGGGCTTATCCGAGAGTCTGGCGTTGTAGGGGAGGTGTCCCCGCACGCGTGCGTATGTCAGAAGTGTCGGCAGTGTCCGCCGGCGCCGGTCCAGTGTCCACCGTTGTCTGAAAACTGCACTTTTCTGACCTCTGACCTCACTGGACGGTCCGCCACACTTTTTTTTACACCTCTCGGGCTTATCCGAGAGTGTGGCGTTGTAGGGGAGGTGTCCCCGCACGCGTGCGTATGTCAGAAGTGTCGGCAGTGTCCGCCGGCGCCGGTCCAGTGTCCACCGTTGTCTGAAAACTGCACTTTTCTGACCTCTGACCTCACTGGACGGTCCGCCACACTTTTCTTTACACCTCTCGGGCTTATCCGAGAGTCTGGCGTTGTAGGGGAGGTGTCCCCGCACGCGTGCGTATGTCAGAAGTGTCGGCAGTGTCCGCCGGCGCCGGTCCAGTGTCCACCGTTGTCTGAAAACTGCACTTTTCTGACCTCTGACCTCACTGGACGGTCCGCCACACTTTTTTTTACACCTCTCGGGCTTATCCGAGAGTGTGGCGTTGTAGGGGAGGTGTCCCCGCACGCGTGCGTATGTCAGAAGTGTCGGCAGTGTCCGCCGGCGCCGGTCCAGTGTCCACCGTTGTCTGAAAACTGCACTTTTCTGAACTCTGACCTCACTGGACGGTCCGCCACACTTTTTTTTACACCTCTCGGGCTTATCCGAGAGTGTGGCGTTGTAGGGGAGGTGTCCCCGCACGCGTGCGTATGTCAGAAGTGTCGGCAGTGTCCGCCGGCGCCGGTCCAGTGTCCACCGTTGTCTGAAAACTGCACTTTTCTGACCTCTGACCTCACTGGACGGTCCGCCACAATTTTCTTTACACCTCTCGGGCTTATCCGAGAGTCTGGCGTTGTAGGGGAGGTGTCCCCGCACGCGTGCGTATGTCAGAAGTGTCGGCAGTGTCTGCCGGCGCCGGTCCAGTGTCCACCGTTGTCTGAAAACTGCACTTTTCTGACCTCTGACCTCACTGGACGGTCCGCCACACTTTTCTTTACACCTCTCGGGCTTATCCGAGAGTGTGGCGTTGTAGGGGAGGTGTCCCCGCACGCGTGCGTATGTCAGAAGTGTCGGCAGTGTCCACCGGTGCCTGTCCAGTGTCCACTGTTGTCTGAAAACGGCACTTTTCTGACCTCTGACCTCACTGGACGGTCCGCCACACTTTTCTTTACACCTCTCGGGCTTATCCGAGAGTGTGGCGTTGTAGGGGAGGTGTCCCCGCACGCGTGCGTATGTCAAAAGTGTCGGCAGTGTCCACCGGTGCCTGTCCAGTGTCCACTGTTAGTCTGAAAACGGCACTTTTCTGACCTCTGACCTCACTGGACGGTCCGCCACACTTTTCTTTACACCTCTCGGGCTTATCCGAGAGTCTGGCGTTGTAGGGGAGGTGTCCCCGCACGCGTGCGTATGTCAGAAGTGTCGGCAGTGTCCGCCGGCGCCGGTCCAGTGTCCACCGTTGTCTGAAAACTGCACTTTTCTGACCTCTGACCTCACTGGACGGTCCGCCACACTTTTTTTTACACCTCTCGGGCTTATCCGAGAGTGTGGCGTTGTAGGGGAGGTGTCCCCGCACGCGTGCGTATGTCAGAAGTGTCGGCAGTGTCCGCCGGCGCCGGTCCAGTGTCCACCGTTGTCTGAAAACTGCACTTTTCTGACCTCTGACCTCACTGGACGGTCCGCCACACTTTTTTTTACATCTCTCGGGCTTATCCGAGAGTGTGGCGTTGTAGGGGAGGTGTCCCCGCACGCGTGCGTATGTCAGAAGTGTCGGCAGTGTCCGCCGGCGCCGGTCCAGTGTCCACCGTTGTCTGAAAACTGCACTTTTCTGACCTCTGACCTCACTGGACGGTCCGCCACACTTTTTTTTACATCTCTCGGGCTTATCCGAGAGTGTGGCGTTGTAGGGGAGGTGTCCCCGCACGCGTGCGTATGTCAGAAGTGTCGGCAGTGTCCGCCGGCGCCGGTCCAGTGTCCACCGTTGTCTGAAAACTGCACTTTTCTGACCTCTGACCTCACTGGACGGTCCGCCACACTTTTCTTTACACCTCTCGGGCTTATCCGAGAGTCTGGCGTTGTAGGGGAGGTGTCCCCGCACGCGTGCGTATGTCAGAAGTGTCGGCAGTGTCCGCCGGCGCCGGTCCAGTGTCCACCGTTGTCTGAAAACTGCACTTTTCTGACCTCTGACCTCACTGGACGGTCCGCCACACTTTTTTTTACACCTCTCGGGCTTATCCGAGAGTGTGGCGTTGTAGGGGAGGTGTCCCCGCACGCGTGCGTATGTCAGAAGTGTCGGCAGTGTCCGCCGGCGCCGGTCCAGTGTCCACCGTTGTCTGAAAACTGCACTTTTCTGAACTCTGACCTCACTGGACGGTCCGCCACACTTTTTTTTACACCTCTCGGGCTTATCCGAGAGTGTGGCGTTGTAGGGGAGGTGTCCCCGCACGCGTGCGTATGTCAGAAGTGTCGGCAGTGTCCGCCGGCGCCGGTCCAGTGTCCACCGTTGTCTGAAAACTGCACTTTTCTGACCTCTGACCTCACTGGACGGTCCGCCACAATTTTCTTTACACCTCTCGGGCTTATCCGAGAGTCTGGCGTTGTAGGGGAGGTGTCCCCGCACGCGTGCGTATGTCAGAAGTGTCGGCAGTGTCTGCCGGCGCCGGTCCAGTGTCCACCGTTGTCTGAAAACTGCACTTTTCTGACCTCTGACCTCACTGGACGGTCCGCCACACTTTTCTTTACACCTCTCGGGCTTATCCGAGAGTGTGGCGTTGTAGGGGAGGTGTCCCCGCACGCGTGCGTATGTCAGAAGTGTCGGCAGTGTCCACCGGTGCCTGTCCAGTGTCCACTGTTGTCTGAAAACGGCACTTTTCTGACCTCTGACCTCACTGGACGGTCCGCCACACTTTTCTTTACACCTCTCGGGCTTATCCGAGAGTGTGGCGTTGTAGAGGAGGTGTCCCCGCACGCGTGCGTATGTCAGAAGTGTCGGCAGTGTCCGCCGGCGCCGGTCCAGTGTCCACCGTTGTCTGAAAACTGCACTTTTCTGACCTCTGACCTCACTGGACGGTCCGCCACACTTTTTTTTACATCTCTCGGGCTTATCCGAGAGTGTGGCGTTGCAGGGGAGGTGTCCCAGCACGCGTGCGTATGTCAGAAGTGTCGGCAGTGTCCGCCGGCGCCGGTCCAGTGTCCACCGTTGTCTGAAAACTGCACTTTTCTGACCTCTGACCTCACTGGACGGTCCGCCACACTTTTCTTTACACCTCTCGGGCTTATCCGAGAGTCTGGCGTTGTAGGGGAGGTGTCCCCGCACGCGTGCGTATGTCAGAAGTGTCGGCAGTGTCCGCCGGCGCCGGTCCAGTGTCCACCGTTGTCTGAAAACTGCACTTTTCTGACCTCTGACCTCACTGGACGGTCCGCCAGACTTTTTTTTACATCTCTCGGGCTTATCCGAGAGTTTGGCGTTGTAGGGAAGGTGTCCCCGCACGCGTGCGTATGTCAGAAGTGTCGGCAGTGTCCGCCGGCGCCGGTCCAGTGTCCACCGTTGTCTGAAAACTGCACTTTTCTGACCTCTGACCTCACTGGACGGTCCGCCACACTTTTCTTTACACCTCTCGGGCTTATCCGAGAGTGTGGCGTTGTAGGGGAGGTGTCCCCGCACGCGTGCGTATGTCAGAAGTGTCGGCAGTGTCCGCCGGCGCCGGTCCAGTGTCCACCGTTGTCTGAAAACTGCACTTTTCTGACCTCTGACCTCACTGGACGGTCCGCCACACTTTTCTTTACACCTCTCGGGCTTATCCGAGAGTGTGGCGTTGTAGGGGAGGTGTCCCCGCACGCGTGCATATGTCAGAAGTGTCGGCAGTGTCCGCCGGCGCCGGTCCAGTGTCCACCGTTGTCTGAAAACTGCACTTTTCTGACCTCTGACCTCACTGGACGGTCCGCCACAATTTTCTTTACACCTCTCGGGCTTATCCGAGAGTCTGGCGTTGTAGGGGAGGTGTCCCCGCACGCGTGCGTATGTCAGAAGTGTCGGCAGTGTCTGCCGGCGCCGGTCCAGTGTCCACCGTTGTCTGAAAACTGCACTTTTCTGACCTCTGACCTCACTGGACGGTCCGCCAGACTTTTTTTTACATCTCTCGGGCTTATCCGAGAGTTTGGCGTTGTAGGGAAGGTGTCCCCGCACGCGTGCGTATGTCAGAAGTGTCGGCAGTGTCCGCCGGCGCCGGTCCAGTGTCCACCGTTGTCTGAAAACTGCACTTTTCTGACCTCTGACCTCACTGGACGGTCCGCCACACTTTTCTTTACACCTCTCGGGCTTATCCGAGAGTGTGGCGTTGTAGGGGAGGTGTCCCCGCACGCGTGCGTATGTCAGAAGTGTCGGCAGTGTCCGCCGGCGCCGGTCCAGTGTCCACCGTTGTCTGAAAACTGCACTTTTCTGACCTCTGACCTCACTGGACGGTCCGCCACACTTTTCTTTACACCTCTCGGGCTTATCCGAGAGTGTGGCGTTGTAGGGGAGGTGTCCCCGCACGCGTGCATATGTCAGAAGTGTCGGCAGTGTCCGCCGGCGCCGGTCCAGTGTCCACCGTTGTCTGAAAACTGCACTTTTCTGACCTCTGACCTCACTGGACGGTCCGCCACAATTTTCTTTACACCTCTCGGGCTTATCCGAGAGTCTGGCGTTGTAGGGGAGGTGTCCCCGCACGCGTGCGTATGTCAGAAGTGTCGGCAGTGTCTGCCGGCGCCGGTCCAGTGTCCACCGTTGTCTGAAAACTGCACTTTTCTGACCTCTGACCTCACTGGACGGTCCGCCACACTTTTTTTTACACTTGGGCTTATCCGAGAGTGTGGCGTTGTAGGGGAGGTGTCCCCGCATGCGTGCGTATGTCAGAAGTGTCGGCAGTGTCCACCGGTGCCTGTCCAGTGTCCACTGTTGTCTGAAAACGGCACTTTTCTGACCTCTGACCTCACTGGACGGTCCGCCACACTTTTCTTTACACCTCTCGGGCTTATCCGAGAGTTTGGCGTTGTAGGGGAGGTGTCCCCGCACGCGTGCGTATGTCAGAAGTGTCGGCAGTGTCCGCCGGCGCCGGTCCAGTGTCCACCGTTGTCTGAAAACTGCACTTTTCTGACCTCTGACCTCACTGGACGGTCCGCCAAACTTTTTTTTACATCTCTCGGGCTTATCCGAGAGTGTGGCGTTGTAGGGGAGGTGTCCCCGCACGCGTGCGTATGTCAGAAGTGTCGGCAGTGTCCGCCGGCGCCGGTCCAGTGTCCACCGTTGTCTGAAAACTGCACTTTTCTGACCTCTGACCTCACTGGACGGTCCGCCACACTTTTCTTTACACCTCTCGGGCTTATCCGAGAGTGTGGCGTTGTAGGGGAGGTGTCCCCGCACGCGTGCGTATGTCAGAAGTGTCGGCATTGTCCGCCGGCGCCGGTCCAGTGTCCACCGTTGTCTGAAAACTGCACTTTTCTGACCTCACTGGACGGTAGGCCACACTTTTCTTTACACCTCTCGGGCTTATCCGAGAGTGTGGCGTTGTAGGGGAGGTGTCCCCGCACGCGTGCGTATGTCAGAAGTGTCGGCAGTGTCCGCCGGCGCCGGTCCAGTGTCCACCGTTGTCTGAAAACTGCACTTTTCTGACCTCTGACCTCACTGGACGGTCCGCCAGACTTTTTTTTACATCTCTCGGGCTTATCCGAGAGTGTGGCGTTGTAGGGGAGGTGTCCCCGCACGCGTGCGTATGTCAGAAGTGTCGGCAGTGTCCGCCGGCGCCGGTCCAGTGTCCACCGTTGTCTGAAAACTGCACTTTTCTGACCTCTGACCTCACTGGACGGTCCGCCACACTTTTCTTTACACCTCTCGGGCTTATCCGAGAGTCTGGCGTTGTAGGGGAGGTGTCCCCGCACGCGTGCGTATGTCAGAAGTGTCGGCAGTGTCCGCCGGCGCCGGTCCAGTGTCCACCGTTGTCTGAAAACTGCACTTTTCTGACCTCTGACCTTACTGGACGGTCCGCCACACTTTTCTTTACACCTCTCGGGCTTATCCGAGAGTGTGGCGTTGTAGGGGAGGTGTCCCCGCACGCGTGCGTATGTCAAAAGTGTCGGCACTGTCCACCGGTGCCTGTCCAGTGTCCACTGTTAGTCTGAAAACGGCACTTTTCTGACCTCTGACCTCACTGGACGGTCCGCCACACTTTTTTTTACACCTCTCGGGCTTATCCGAGAGTGTGGCGTTGTAGGGGAGGTGTCCCCGCACGCGTGCGTATGTCAGAAGTGTCGGCAGTGTCCGCCGGCGCCGGTCCAGTGTCCACCGTTGTCTGAAAACTGCACTTTTCTGACCTCACTGGACGGTCCGCCAGACTTTTTTTTACATCTCTCGGGCTTATCCGAGAGTGTGGCGTTGTAGGGGAGGTGTCCCCGCACGCGTGCGTATGTCAGAAGTGTCGGCAGTGTCCACCGGTGCCTGTCCAGTGTCCACCGTTGTCTGAAAACGGCACTTTTCTGACCTCTGACCTCACTGGACGGTCCGCCACACTTTTTTTTACACCTCTCGGGCTTATCCGAGAGTGTGGCGTTGTAGGGGAGGTGTCCCCGCACGCGTGCGTATGTCAGAAGTGTCGGCAGTGTCCGCCGGCGCCGGTCCAGTGTCCACCGTTGTCTGAAAACTGCACTTTTCTGACCTCTGACCTCACTGGACGGTCCGCCACACTTTTTTTTACATCTCTCGGGCTTATCCGAGAGTGTGGCGTTGTAGGGGAGGTGTCCCCGCACGCGTGCGTATGTCAGAAGTGTCGGCAGTGTCCGCCGGCGCCGGTCCAGTGTCCACCGTTGTCTGAAAACTGCACTTTTCTGACCTCTGACCTCACTGGACGGTCCACCACACTTTTTTTTACACCTCTCGGGCTTATCCGAGAGTTTGGCGTTGTAGGGGAGGTGTCCCCGCACGCGTGCGTATGTCAGAAGTGTCGGCAGTGTCCGCCGGCGCCGGTCCAGTGTCCACCGTTGTCTGAAAACTGCACTTTTCTGACCTCTGACCTCACTGGACGGTCCGCCACACTTTTCTTTACACCTCTCGGGCTTATCCGAGAGTGTGGCGTTGTAGGGGAGGTGTCCCCGCACGCGTGCGTATGTCAGAAGTGTCGGCAGTGTCCGCCGGCGCCGGTCCAGTGTCCACCGTTGTCTGAAAACTGCACTTTTCTGACCTCTGACCTCACTGGACGGTCCGCCACACTTTTCTTTACACCTCTCGGGCTTATCCGAGAGTGTGGCGTTGTAGGGGAGGTGTCCCCGCACGCGTGCGTATGTCAGAAGTGTCGGCAGTGTCCACCGGTGCCTGTCCAGTGTCCACCGTTGTCTGAAAACGGCACTTTTCTGACCTCTGACCTCACTGGACGGTCCGCCACACTTTTTTTTACACCTCTCGGGCTTATCCGAGAGTGTGGCGTTGTAGGGGAGGTGTCCCCGCACGCGTGCGTATGTCAGAAGTGTCGGCAGTGTCCGCCGGCGCCGGTCCAGTGTCCACCGTTGTCTGAAAACTGCACTTTTCTGACCTCTGACCCTACTGGACGGTCCGCCACACTTTTTTTTACATCTCTCGGGCTTATCCGAGAGTGTGGCGTTGTAGGGGAGGTGTCCCCGCACGCGTGCGTATGTCAGAAGTGTCGGCAGTGTCCGCCGGCGCCGGTCCAGTGTCCACCGTTGTCTGAAAACTGCACTTTTCTGACCTCTGACCTCACTGGACGGTCCGCCACACTTTTTTTTACATCTCTCGGGCTTATCCGAGAGTGTGGCGTTGTAGGGGAGGTGTCCCCGCACGCGTGCGTATGTCAGAAGTGTCGGCAGTGTCCGCCGGCGCCGGTCCAGTGTCCACCGTTGTCTGAAAACTGCACTTTTCTGACCTCTGACCTCACTGGACGGTCCGCCACACTTTTCTTTACACCTCTCGGGCTTATCCGAGAGTCTAGCGTTGTAGGGGAGGTGTCCCCGCACGCGTGCGTATGTCAGAAGTGTCGGCAGTGTCCGCCGGCGCCGGTCCAGTGTCCACCGTTGTCTGAAAACTGGACTTTTCTGACCTCTGACCTCACTGGACGGTCCGCCACACTTTTCTTTACACCTCTCGGGCTTATCCGAGAGTGTGGCGTTGTAGGGGAGGTGTCCCCGCACGCGTGCGTATGTCAAAAGTGTCGGCAGTGTCCACCGGTGCCTGTCCAGTGTCCACTGTTAGTCTGAAAACGGCACTTTTCTGACCTCTGACCTCACTGGACGGTCCGCCACACTTTTCTTTACACCTCTCGGGCTTATCCGAGAGTCTGGCGTTGTAGGGGAGGTGTCCCCGCACGCGTGCGTATGTCAGAAGTGTCCGCAGTGTCCGCCGGCGCCGGTCCAGTGTCCACCGTTGTCTGAAAACTGCACTTTTCTGACCTCTGACCTCACTGGACGGTCCGCCAGACTTTTTTTTACATCTCTCGGGCTTATCCGAGAGTGTGGCGTTGTAGGGGAGGTGTCCCCGCACGCGTGCGTATGTCAGAAGTGTCGGCAGTGTCCGCCGGCGCCGGTCCAGTGTCCACCGTTGTCTGAAAACTGCACTTTTCTGACCTCTGACCTCACTGGACGGTCCGCCACACTTTTCTTTACACCTCTCGGGCTTATCCGAGAGTGTGGCGTTGTAGGGGAGGTGTCCCCGCACGCGTGCGTATGTCAGAAGTGTCGGCAGTGTCCGCCGGCGCCGGTCCAGTGTCCACCGTTGTCTGAAAACTGCACTTTTCTGACCTCTGACCTCACTGGACGGTCCGCCACACTTTTCTTTACACCTCTCGGGCTTATCCGAGAGTGTGGCGTTGTAGGGGAGGTGTCCCCGCACGCGTGCGTATGTCAGAAGTGTCGGCAGTGTCCGCCGGCGCCGGTCCAGTGTCCACCGTTGTCTGAAAACTGCACTTTTCTGACCTCTGACCTCACTGGACGGTCCGCCACACTTTTCTTTACACCTCTCGGGCTTATCCGAGAGTGTGGCGTTGTAGGGGAGGTGTCCCCGCACGCGTGCGTATGTCAGAAGTGTCGGCAGTGTCCACCGGTGCCTGTCCAGTGTCCACCGTTGTCTGAAAACGGCACTTTTCTGACCTCTGACCTCACTGGACGGTCCGCCACACTTTTTTTTACACCTCTCGGGCTTATCCGAGAGTGTGGCGTTGTAGGGGAGGTGTCCCCGCACGCGTGCGTATGTCAGAAGTGTCGGCAGTGTCCGCCGGCGCCGGTCCAGTGTCCACCGTTGTCTGAAAACTGCACTTTTCTGACCTCTGACCTCACTGGACGGTCCGCCACACTTTTTTTTACATCTCTCGGGCTTATCCGAGAGTGTGGCGTTGTAGGGGAGGTGTCCCCGCACGCGTGCGTATGTCAGAAGTGTCGGCAGTGTCCGCCGGCGCCGGTCCAGTGTCCACCGTTGTCTGAAAACTGCACTTTTCTGACCTCTAACCTCACTGGACGGTCCGCCACACTTTTCTTTACACCTCTCGGGCTTATCCGAGAGTGTGGCGTTGTAGGGGAGGTGTCCCCGCACGCGTGCGTATGTCAGATGTGTCGGCAGTGTCCACCGGTGCCTGTCCAGTGTCCACTGTTGTCTGAAAACGGCACTATTCTGACCTCTGACCTCACTGGACGGTCCGCCACACTTTTTTTTACACCTCTCGGGCTTATCCGAGAGTGTGGCGTTGTAGGGGAGGTGTCCCCGCACGCGTGCGTATGTCAGAAGTGTCGGCAGTTATCGCCGGCGCCGGTCCAGTGTCCACCGTTGTCTGAAAACTGCACTTTTCTGACCTCTGACCTCACTGGACGGTCCGCCACACTTTTTTTTACATCTCTCGGGCTTATCCGAGAGTGTGGCGTTGTAGGGGAGGTGTCCCCGCACGCGTGCGTATGTCAGAAGTGTCGGCAGTGTCCGCCGGCGCCGGTCCAGTGTCCACCGTTGTCTGAAAACTGCACTTTTCTGACCTCTGACCTCACTGGACGGTCCGCCACACTTTTCTTTACACATCTCGGGCTTATCCGAGAGTCTGGCGTTGTAGGGGAGGTGTCCCCGCACGCGTGCGTATGTCAGAAGTGTCGGCAGTGTCCGCCTGCGCCGGTCCAGTGTCCACCGTTGTCTGAAAACTGCACTTTTCTGACCTCTGACCTCACTGGACGGTCCGCCACACTTTTCTTTACACCTCTCGGGCTTATCCGAGAGTGTGGCGTTGTAGGGGAGGTGTCCCCGCACGCGTGCGTATGTCAAAAGTGTCGGCAGTGTCCACCGGTGCCTGTCCAGTGTCCACTGTTAGTCTGAAAACGGCACTTTTCTGACCTCTGACCTCACTGGACGGTCCGCCACACTTTTCTTTACACCTCTCGGGCTTATCCGAGAGTCTGGCGTTGTAGGGGAGGTGTCCCCGCACGCGTGCGTATGTCAGAAGTGTCGGCAGTGTCCGCCGGCGCCGGTCCAGTGTCCACCGTTGTCTGAAAACTGCACTTTTCTGACCTCTGACCTCACTGGACGGTCCGCCAGACTTTTTTTTACATCTCTCGGGCTTATCCGAGAGTGTGGCGTTGTAGGGGAGGTGTCCCCGCACGCGTGCGTATGTCAGAAGTGTCGGCAGTGTCCGCCGGCGCCGGTCCAGTGTCCACCGTTGTCTGAAAACTGCACTTTTCTGACCTCTGACCTCACTGGACGGTCCGCCACACTTTTCTTTACACCTCTCGGGCTTATCCGAGAGTGTGGCGTTGTAGGGGAGGTGACCCCGCACGCGTGCGTATGTCAGAAGTGTCGGCAGTGTCCGCCGGCGCCGGTCCAGTGTCCACCGTTGTCTGAAAACTGCACTTTTCTGACCTCTGACCTCACTGGACGGTCCGCCACACTTTTCTTTACACCTCTCGGGCTTATCCGAGAGTGTGGCGTTGTAGGGGAGGTGTCCCCGCACGCGTGCGTATGTCAGAAGTGTCGGCAGTGTCCGCCGGCGCCGGTCCAGTGTCCACCGTTGTCTGAAAACTGCACTTTTCTGACCTCTGACCTCACTGGACGGTCCGCCACACTTTTCTTTACACCTCTCGGGCTTATCCGAGAGTTTGGCGTTGTAGGGGAGGTGTCCCCGCACGCGTGCGTATGTCAGAAGTGTCGGCAGTGTCCACCGGTGCCTGTCCAGTGTCCACCGTTGTCTGAAAACGGCACTTTTCTGACCTCTGACCTCACTGGACGGTCCGCCACACTTTTTTTTACACCTCTCGGGCTTATCCGAGAGTGTGGCGTTGTAGGGGAGGTGTCCCCGCACGCGTGCGTATGTCAGAAGTGTCGGCAGTGTCCGCCGGCGCCGGTCCAGTGTCCACCGTTGTCTGAAAACTGCACTTTTCTGACCTCTGACCTCACTGGACGGTCCGCCACACTTTTTTTAACATCTCTCGGGCTTATCCGAGAGTGTGGCGCTGTAGGGGAGGTGTCCCCGCACGCGTGCGTATGTCAGAAGTGTCGGCAGTGTCCGCCGGCGCCGGTCCAGTGTCCACCGTTGTCTGAAAACTGCACTTTTCTGACCTCTAACCTCACTGGACGGTCCGCCACACTTTTCTTTACACCTCTCGGGCTTATCCGAGAGTGTGGCGTTGTAGGGGAGGTGTCCCCGCACGCGTGCGTATGTCAGATGTGTCGGCAGTGTCCACCGGTGCCTGTCCAGTGTCCACTGTTGTCTGAAAACGGCACTATTCTGACCTCTGACCTCACTGGACGGTCCGCCACACTTTTTTTTACACCTCTCGGGCTTATCCGAGAGTGTGGCGTTGTAGGGGAGGTGTCCCCGCACGCGTGCGTATGTCAGAAGTGTCGGCAGTTATCGCCGGCGCCGGTCCAGTGTCCACCGTTGTCTGAAAACTGCACTTTTCTGACCTCTGACCTCACTGGACGGTCCGCCACACTTTTTTTTACATCTCTCGGGCTTATCCGAGAGTGTGGCGTTGTAGGGGAGGTGTCCCCGCACGCGTGCGTATGTCAGAAGTGTCGGCAGTGTCCGCCGGCGCCGGTCCAGTGTCCACCGTTGTCTGAAAACTGCACTTTTCTGACCTCTGACCTCACTGGACGGTCCGCCACACTTTTCTTTACACATCTCGGGCTTATCCGAGAGTCTGGCGTTGTAGGGGAGGTGTCCCCGCACGCGTGCGTATGTCAGAAGTGTCGGCAGTGTCCGCCTGCGCCGGTCCAGTGTCCACCGTTGTCTGAAAACTGCACTTTTCTGACCTCTGACCTCACTGGACGGTCCGCCACACTTTTCTTTACACCTCTCGGGCTTATCCGAGAGTGTGGCGTTGTAGGGGAGGTGTCCCCGCACGCGTGCGTATGTCAGAAGTGTCGGCAGTGTCCGCCGGCGCCGGTCCAGTGTCCACCGTTGTCTGAAAACTGCACTTTTCTGACCTCTGACCTCACTGGACGGTCCGCCACACTTTTCTTTACACATCTCGGGCTTATCCGAGAGTCTGGCGTTGTAGGGGAGGTGTCCCGCACGCGTGCGTATGTCAGAAGTGTCGGCAGTGTCCGCCTGCGCCGGTCCAGTGTCCACCGTTGTCTGAAAACTGCACTTTTCTGACCTCTGATCTCACTGGACGGTCCGCCACACTTTTCTTTACACCTCTCGGGCTTATCCGAGAGTGTGGCGTTGTAGGGGAGGTGTCCCCGCACGCGTGCGTATGTCAGAAGTGTGGGCAGTGTCCGCCGGCGCCGGTCCAGTGTCCACCGTTGTCTGAAAACTGCACTTTTCTGACCTCTGACCTCACTGGACGGTCCGCCACACTTTTCTTTACACCTCTCGGGCTTATCCGAGAGTGTGGCGTTGTAGGGGAGGTGTCCCCGCACGCGTGCGTATGTCAGAAGTGTCGGCAGTGTCCGCCGGCGCCGGTCCAGTGTCCACCGTTGTCTGAAAACTGCACTTTTCTGACCTCTGACCTCACTGGACGGTCCGCCAGACTTTTTTTTACATCTCTCGGGCTTATCCGAGAGTTTGGCGTTGTAGGGGAGGTGTCCCCGCACGCGTGCGTATGTCAGAAGTGTCGGCAGTGTCCGCCGGCGCCGGTCCAGTGTCCACCGTTGTCTGAAAACTGCACTTTTCTGACCTCTGACCTCACTGGACGGTCCGCCACACTTTTCTTTACACCTCTCGGGCTTATCCGAGAGTGTGGCGTTGTAGGGGAGGTGTCCCCGCACGCGTGCGTATGTCAGAAGTGTCGGCAGTGTCCGCCGGCGCCGGTCCAGTGTCCACCGTTGTCTGAAAACTGCACTTTTCTGACCTCTGACCTCACTGGACGGTCCGCCACACTTTTCTTTACACATCTCGGGCTTATCCGAGAGTCTGGCGTTGTAGGGGAGGTGTCCCCGCACGCGTGCGTATGTCAGAAGTGTCGGCAGTGTCCGCCTGCGCCGGTCCAGTGTCCACCGTTGTCTGAAAACTGCACTTTTCTGACCTCTGACCTCACTGGACGGTCCGCCACACTTTTCTTTACACCTCTCGGGCTTATCCGAGAGTGTGGCGTTGTAGGGGAGGTGTCCCCGCACGCGTGCGTATGTCAGAAGTGTCGGCAGTGTCCGCCGGCGCCGGTCCAGTGTCCACCGTTGTCTGAAAACTGCACTTTTCTGACCTCTGACCTCACTGGACGGTCCGCCAAACTTTTCTTTACACCTCTCGGGCTTATCCGAGAGTCTGGCGTTGTAGGGGAGGTGTCCCCGCACGCGTGCGTATGTCAGAAGTGTCGGCAGTGTCCGCCGGCGCCGGTCCAGTGTCCACCGTTGTCTGAAAACTGCACTTTTCTGACCTCTGACCTCACTGGACGGTCCGCCACACTTTTCTTTACACCTCTCGGGCTTATCCGAGAGTGTGGCGTTGTAGGGGAGGTGTCCCCGCACGCGTGCGTATGTCAGAAGTGTCGGCAGTGTCCGCCGGCGCCGGTCCAGTGTCCACCGTTGTCTGAAAACTGCACTTTTCTGACCTCTGACCTCACTGGACGGTCCGCCACACTTTTCTTTACACCTCTCGGGCTTATCCGAGAGTGTGGCGTTGTAGGGGAGGTGTCCCCGCACGCGTGCGTATGTCAGAAGTGTCGGCAGTGTCCACCGGTGCCTGTCCAGTGTCCACCGTTGTCTGAAAACGGCACTTTTCTGACCTCTGACCTCACTGGACGGTCCGCCACACTTTTTTTTACACCTCTCGGGCTTATCCGAGAGTGTGGCGTTGTAGGGGAGGTGTCCCCGCACGCGTGCGTATGTCAGAAGTGTCGGCAGTGTCCGCCGGCGCCGGTCCAGTGTCCACCGTTGTCTGAAAACTGCACTTTTCTGACCTCTGACCTCACTGGACGGTCCGCCACACTTTTTTTTACATCTCTCGGGCTTATCCGAGAGTGTGGCGTTGTAGGGGAGGTGTCCCCGCACGCGTGCGTATGTCAGAAGTGTCGGCAGTGTCCGCCGGCGCCGGTCCAGTGTCCACCGTTGTCTGAAAACTGCACTTTTCTGACCTCTGACCTCACTGGACGGTCCGCCACACTTTTTTTTACATCTCTCGGGCTTATCCGAGAGTGTGGCGTTGTAGGGGAGGTGTCCCCGCACGCGTGCGTATGTCAAAAGTGTCGGCAGTGTCCGCCGGCGCCGGTCCAGTGTCCACCGTTGTCTGAAAACTGCACTTTTCTGACCTCTGACCTCACTGGACGGTCCGCCACACTTTTCTTTACACCTCTCGGGCTTATCCGAGAGTCTGGCGTTGTAGGGGAGGTGTCCCCGCACGTGTGCGTATGTCAGAAGTGTCGGCAGTGTCCGCCGGCGCCGGTCCAGTGTCCACCGTTGTCTGAAAACTGCACTTTTCTGACCTCTGACCTCACTGGACGGTCCGCCACACTTTTTTTTACACCTCTCGGGCTTATCCGAGAGTGTGGCGTTGTAGGGGAGGTGTCCCCGCACGCGTGCGTATGTCAGAAGTGTCGGCAGTGTCCGCCGGCGCCGGTCCAGTGTCCACCGTTGTCTGAAAACTGCACTTTTCTGACCTCTGACCTCACTGGACGGTCCGCCACACTTTTCTTTACACCTCTCGGGCTTATCCGAGAGTCTGGCGTTGTAGGGGAGGTGTCCCCGCACGCGTGCGTATGTCAGAAGTGTCGGCAGTGTCCGCCGGCGCCGGTCCAGTGTCCACCGTTGTCTGAAAACTGCACTTTTCTGACCTCTGACCTCACTGGACGGTCCGCCACACTTTTTTTTACACCTCTCGGGCTTATCCGAGAGTGTGGCGTTGTAGGGGAGGTGTCCCCGCACGCGTGCGTATGTCAGAAGTGTCGGCAGTGTCCGCCGGCGCCGGTCCAGTGTCCACCGTTGTCTGAAAACTGCACTTTTCTGAACTCTGACCTCACTGGACGGTCCGCCACACTTTTTTTTACACCTCTCGGGCTTATCCGAGAGTGTGGCGTTGTAGGGGAGGTGTCCCCGCACGCGTGCGTATGTCAGAAGTGTCGGCAGTGTCCGCCGGCGCCGGTCCAGTGTCCACCGTTGTCTGAAAACTGCACTTTTCTGACCTCTGACCTCACTGGACGGTCCGCCACAATTTTCTTTACACCTCTCGGGCTTATCCGAGAGTCTGGCGTTGTAGGGGAGGTGTCCCCGCACGCGTGCGTATGTCAGAAGTGTCGGCAGTGTCTGCCGGCGCCGGTCCAGTGTCCACCGTTGTCTGAAAACTGCACTTTTCTGACCTCTGACCTCACTGGACGGTCCGCCACACTTTTCTTTACACCTCTCGGGCTTATCCGAGAGTGTGGCGTTGTAGGGGAGGTGTCCCCGCACGCGTGCGTATGTCAGAAGTGTCGGCAGTGTCCACCGGTGCCTGTCCAGTGTCCACTGTTGTCTGAAAACGGCACTTTTCTGACCTCTGACCTCACTGGACGGTCCGCCACACTTTGTTTTACATCTCTCGGGCTTATCCGAGAGTGTGGCGTTGCAGGGGAGGTGTCCCAGCACGCGTGCGTATGTCAGAAGTGTCGGCAGTGTCCGCCGGCGCCGGTCCAGTGTCCACCGTTGTCTGAAAACTGCACTTTTCTGACCTCTGACCTCACTGGACGGTCCGCCACACTTTTCTTTACACCTCTCGGGCTTATCCGAGAGTCTGGCGTTGTAGGGGAGGTGTCCCCGCACGCGTGCGTATGTCAGAAGTGTCGGCAGTGTCCGCCGGCGCCGGTCCAGTGTCCACCGTTGTCTGAAAACTGCACTTTTCTGACCTCTGACCTCACTGGACGGTCCGCCAGACTTTTTTTTACATCTCTCGGGCTTATCCGAGAGTGTGGCGTTGTAGGGGAGGTGTCCCCGCACGCGTGCGTATGTCAGAAGTGTCGGCAGTGTCCGCCGGCGCCGGTCCAGTGTCCACCGTTGTCTGAAAACTGCACTTTTCTGACCTCTGACCTCACTGGACGGTCCGCCACACTTTTCTTTACACCTCTCGGGCTTATCCGAGAGTCTGGCGTTGTAGGGGAGGTGTCCCCGCATGCGTGCGTATGTCAGAAGTGTCGGCAGTGTCCGCCGGCGCCGGTCCAGTGTCCACCGTTGTCTGAAAACTGCACTTTTCTGACCTCTGACCTTACTGGACGGTCCGCCACACTTTTCTTTACACCTCTCGGGCTTATCCGAGAGTGTGGCGTTGTAGGGGAGGTGTCCCCGCACGCGTGCGTATGTCAAAAGTGTCGGCACTGTCCACCGGTGCCTGTCCAGTGTCCACTGTTAGTCTGAAAACGGCACTTTTCTGACCTCTGACCTCACTGGACGGTCCGCCACACTTTTTTTTACACCTCTCGGGCTTATCCGAGAGTGTGGCGTTGTAGGGGAGGTGTCCCCGCACGCGTGCGTATGTCAGAAGTGTCGGCAGTGTCCGCCGGCGCCGGTCCAGTGTCCACCGTTGTCTGAAAACTGCACTTTTCTGACCTCACTGGACGGTCCGCCAGACTTTTTTTTACATCTCTCGGGCTTATCCGAGAGTGTGGCGTTGTAGGGGAGGTGTCCCCGCACGCGTGCGTATGTCAGAAGTGTCGGCAGTGTCCGCCGGCGCCGGTCCAGTGTCCACCGTTGTCTGAAAACTGCACTTTTCTGACCTCTGACCTCACTGGACGGTCCGCCACACTTTTTTTTACATCTCTCGGGCTTATCCGAGAGTTTGGCGTTGTAGGGGAGGTGTCCCCGCACGCGTGCGTATGTCAGAAGTGTCGGCAGTGTCCGCCGGCGCCGGTCCAGTGTCCATCGTTGTCTGAAAACTGCACTTTTCTGACCTCTGACCTCACTGGACGGTCTGCCACACTTTTTTTTACACCTCTCGGGCTTATCCGAGAGTTTGGCGTTGTAGGGGAGGTGTCCCCGCACGCGTGCGTATGTCAGAAGTGTCGGCAGTGTCCGCCGGCGCCGGTCCAGTGTCCACCGTTGTCTGAAAACTGCACTTTTCTGACCTCTGACCTCACTGGACGGTCCGCCAGACTTTTTTTTACATCTCTCGGGCTTATCCGAGAGTGTGGCGTTGTAGGGGAGGTGTCCCCGCACGCGTGCGTATGTCAGAAGTGTCGGCAGTGTCCGCCGGCGCCGGTCCAGTGTCCACCGTTGTCTGAAAACTGCACTTTTCTGACCTCTGACCTCACTGGACGGTCCGCCACACTTTTCTTTACACCTCTCGGGCTTATCCGAGAGTGTGGCGTTGTAGGGGAGGTGTCCCCGCACGCGTGCGTATGTCAGAAGTGTCGGCAGTGTCCGCCGGCGCCGGTCCAGTGTCCACCGTTGTCTGAAAACTGCACTTTTCTGACCTCTGACCTCACTGGACGGTCCGCCACACTTTTCTTTACACCTCTCGGGCTTATCCGAGAGTCTGGCGTTGTAGGGGAGGTGTCCCCGCACGCGTGCGTATGTCAGAAGTGTCGGCAGTGTCCGCCGGCGCCGGTCCAGTGTCCACCGTTGTCTGAAAACTGCACTTTTCTGACCTCTGACCTCACTGGACGGTCCGCCACACTTTTCTTTACACCTCTCGGGCTTATCCGAGAGTGTGGCGTTGTAGGGGAGGTGTCCCCGCACGCGTGCGTATGTCAGAAGTGTCGGCAGTGTCCGCCGGCGCCGGTCCAGTGTCCACCGTTGTCTGAAAACTGCACTTTTCTGACCTCTGACCTCACTGGACGGTCCGCCACACTTTTCTTTACACCTCTCGGGCTTATCCGAGAGTGTGGCGTTGTAGGGGAGGTGTCCCCGCACACGTGCGTATGTCAGAAGTGTCGGCAGTGTCCACCGGTGCCTGTCCAGTGTCCACTGTTGTCTGAAAACGGCACTTTTCTGACCTCTGACCTCACTGGACGGTCCGCCACACTTTTCTTTACACCTCTCGGGCTTATCCGAGAGTGTGGCGTTGTAGGGGAGGTGTCCCCGCACGCGTGCGTATGTCAGAAGTGTCGGCAGTGTCCGCCGGCGCCGGTCCAGTGTCCACCGTTGTCTGAAAACTGCACTTTTCTGACCTCTGACCTCACTGGACGGTCCGCCACACTTTTCTTTACACCTCTCGGGCTTATCCGAGAGTCTAGCGTTGTAGGGGAGGTGTCCCCGCACGCGTGCGTATGTCAGAAGTGTCGGCAGTGTCCGCCGGCGCCGGTCCAGTGTCCACCGTTGTCTGAAAACTGCCCTTTTCTGACCTCTGACCTCACTGGACGGTCCGCCACACTTTTCTTTACACCTCTCGGGCTTATCCGAGAGTGTGGCGTTGTAGGGGAGGTGTCCCCGCACGCGTGCGTATGTCAAAAGTGTCGGCAGTGTCCACCGGTGCCTGTCCAGTGTCCACTGTTAGTCTGAAAACGGCACTTTTCTGACCTATGACCTCACTGGACGGTCCGCCACACTTTTCTTTACACCTCTCGGGCTTATCCGAGAGTCTGGCGTTGTAGGGGAGGTGTCCCCGCACGCGTGCGTATGTCAGAAGTGTCGGCAGTGTCCGCCGGCGCCGGTCCAGTGTCCACCGTTGTCTGAAAACTGCACTTTTCTGACCTCTGAGATCACTGGACGGTCCGCCAGACTTTTTTTTACATCTCTCGGGCTTATCCGAGAGTGTGGCGTTGTAGGGGAGGTGTCCCCGCACGCGTGCGTATGTCAGAAGTGTCGGCAGTGTCCGCCGGCGCCGGTCCAGTGTCCACCGTTGTCTGAAAACTGCACTTTTCTGACCTCTGACCTCACTGGACGGTCCGCCACACTTTTCTTTACACCTCTCGGGCTTATCCGAGAGTGTGGCGTTGTAGGGGAGGTGTCCCCGCACGCGTGCGTATGTCAGAAGTGTCGGCAGTGTCCGCCGGCGCCGGTCCAGTGTCCACCGTTGTCTGAAAACTGCACTTTTCTGACCTCTGACCTCACTGGACGGTCCGCCACACTTTTCTTTACACCTCTCGGGCTTATCCGAGAGTGTGGCGTTGTAGGGGAGGTGTCCCCGCACGCGTGCGTATGTCAGAAGTGTCGGCAGTGTCCGCCGGCGCCGGTCCAGTGTCCACCGTTGTCTGAAAACTGCACTTTTCTGACCTCTGACCTCACTGGACGGTCCGCCACACTTTTCTTTACACCTCTCGGGCTTATCCGAGAGTGTGGCGTTGTAGGGGAGGTGTCCCCGCACGCGTGCGTATGTCAGAAGTGTCGGCAGTGTCCACCGGTGCCTGTCCAGTGTCCACCGTTGTCTGAAAACGGCACTTTTCTGACCTCTGACCTCACTGGACGGTCCGCCACACTTTTTTTTACACCTCTCGGGCTTATCCGAGAGTGTGGCGTTGTAGGGGAGGTGTCCCCGCACGCGTGCGTATGTCAGAAGTGTCGGCAGTGTCCGCCGGCGCCGGTCCAGTGTCCACCGTTGTCTGAAAACTGCACTTTTCTGACCTCTGACCTCACTGGACGGTCCGCCACACTTTTTTTTACATCTCTCGGGCTTATCCGAGAGTGTGGCGTTGTAGGGGAGGTGTCCCCGCACGCGTGCGTATGTCAGAAGTGTCGGCAGTGTCCGCCGGCGCCGGTCCAGTGTCCACCGTTGTCTGAAAACTGCACTTTTCTGACCTCTAACCTCACTGGATGGTCCGCCACACTTTTCTTTACACCTCTCGGGCTTATCCGAGAGTGTGGCGTTGTAGGGGAGGTGTCCCCGCACGCGTGCGTATGTCAGATGTGTCGGCAGTGTCCACCGGTGCCTGTCCAGTGTCCACTGTTGTCTGAAAACGGCACTATTCTGACCTCTGACCTCACTGGACGGTCCGCCACACTTTTTTTTACACCTCTCGGGCTTATCCGAGAGTGTGGCGTTGTAGGGGAGGTGTCCCCGCACGCGTGCGTATGTCAGAAGTGTCGGCAGTTATCGCCGGCGCCGGTCCAGTGTCCACCGTTGTCTGAAAACTGCACTTTTCTGACCTCTGACCTCACTGGACGGTCCGCCACACTTTTCTTTACACATCTCGGGCTTATCCGAGAGTCTGGCGTTGTAGGGGAGGTGTCCCCGCACGCGTGCGTATGTCAGAAGTGTCGGCAGTGTCCGCCTGCGCCGGTCCAGTGTCCACCGTTGTCTGAAAACTGCACTTTTCTGACCTCTGACCTCACTGGACGGTCCGCCACACTTTTCTTTACACCTCTCGGGCTTATCCGAGAGTGTGGCGTTGTAGGGGAGGTGTCCCCGCACGCGTGCGTATGTCAGAAGTGTCGGCAGTGTCCGCCGGCGCCGGTCCAGTGTCCACCGTTGTCTGAAAACTGCACTTTTCTGACCTCTGACCTCACTGGACGGTCCGCCACACTTTTCTTTACACCTCTCGGGCTTATCCGAGAGTGTGGCGTTGTAGGGGAGGTGTCCCCGCACGCGTGCGTATGTCAGAAGTGTCGGCAGTGTCCGCCGGCGCCGGTCCAGTGTCCACCGTTGTCTGAAAACTGCACTTTTCTGACCTCTGACCTCACTGGACGGTCCGCCAGACTTTTTTTTACATCTCTCGGGCTTATCCGAGAGTGTGGCGTTGTAGGGGAGGTGTCCCCGCACGCGTGCGTATGTCAGAAGTGTCGGCAGTGTCCGCCGGCGCCGGTCCAGTGTCCACCGTTGTCTGAAAACTGCACTTTTCTGACCTCTGACCTCACTGGACGGTCCGCCACACTTTTCTTTACACCTCTCGGGCTTATCCGAGAGTGTGGCGTTGTAGGGGAGGTGTCCCCGCACGCGTGCGTATGTCAGAAGTGTCGGCAGTGTCCGCCGGCGCCGGTCCAGTGTCCACCGTTGTCTGAAAACTGCACTTTTCTGACCTCTGACCTCACTGGACGGTCCGCCACACTTTTCTTTACACATCTCGGGCTTATCCGAGAGTCTGGCGTTGTAGGGGAGGTGTCCCCGCACGCGTGCGTATGTCAGAAGTGTCGGCAGTGTCCGCCTGCGCCGGTCCAGTGTCCACCGTTGTCTGAAAACTGCACTTTTCTGACCTCTGACCTCACTGGACGGTCCGCCACACTTTTCTTTACACCTCTCGGGCTTATCCGAGAGTGTGGCGTTGTAGGGGAGGTGTCCCCGCACGCGTGCGTATGTCAGAAGTGTCGGCAGTGTCCGCCGGCGCCGGTCCAGTGTCCACCGTTGTCTGAAAACTGCACTTTTCTGACCTCTGACCTCACTGGACGGTCCGCCACACTTTTCTTTACACCTCTCGGGCTTATCCGAGAGTGTGGCGTTGTAGGGGAGGTGTCCCCGCACGCGTGCGTATGTCAGAAGTGTCGGCAGTGTCCGCCGGCGCCGGTCCAGTGTCCACCGTTGTCTGAAAACTGCACTTTTCTGACCTCTGACCTCACTGGACGGTCCGCCACACTTTTCTTTACACCTCTCGGGCTTATCCGAGAGTGTGGCATTGTAGGGGAGGTGTCCCCGCACGCGTGCGTATGTCAGAAGTGTCGGCAGTGTCCGCCGGCGCCGGTCCAGTGTCCACCGTTGTCTGAAAACTGCACTTTTCTGACCTCTGACCTCACTGGACGGTCCGCCACACTTTTTTTTACATCTCTCGGGCTTATCCGAGAGTGTGGCGTTGTAGGGGAGGTGTCCCCGCACGCGTGCGTATGTCAGAAGTGTCGGCAGTGTCCGCCGGCGCCGGTCCAGTGTCCACCGTTGTCTGAAAACTGCACTTTTCTGACCTCTGACCTCACTGGACGGTCCGCCACACTTTTCTTTACACCTCTCGGGCTTATCCGAGAGTGTGGCGTTGTAGGGGAGGTGTCCCCGCACGCGTGCGTATGTCAGAAGTGTCGGCAGTGTCCGCCGGCGCCGGTCCAGTGTCCACCGTTGTCTGAAAACTGCACTTTTCTGACCTCTGACCTCACTGGACGGTCCGCCACACTTTTCTTTACACCTCTCGGGCTTATCCGAGAGTGTGGCGTTGTAGGGGAGGTGTCCCCGCACGCGTGCGTATGTCAGAAGTGTCGGCAGTGTCCGCCGGCGCCGGTCCAGTGTCCACCGTTGTCTGAAAACTGCACTTTTCTGACCTCTGACCTCACTGGACGGTCCGCCACACTTTTCTTTACACCTCTCGGGCTTATCCGAGAGTGTGGCGTTGTAGGGGAGGTGTCCCCGCACGCGTGCGTATGTCAGAAGTGTCGGCAGTGTCCACCGGTGCCTGTCCAGTGTCCACCGTTGTCTGAAAACGGCACTTTTCTGACCTCTGACCTCACTGGACGGTCCGCCACACTTTTTTTTACACCTCTCGGGCTTATCCGAGAGTTTGGCGTTGTAGGGGAGGTGTCCCCGCACGCGTGCGTATGTCAGAAGTGTCGGCAGTGTCCGCCGGCGCCGGTCCAGTGTCCACCGTTGTCTGAAAACTGCACTTTTCTGACCTCTGACCTCACTGGACGGTCCGCCAGACTTTTTTTTACATCTCTCGGGCTTATCCGAGAGTGTGGCGTTGTAGGGGAGGTGTCCCCGCACGCGTGCGTATGTCAGAAGTGTCGGCAGTGTCCGCCGGCGCCGGTCCAGTGTCCACCGTTGTCTGAAAACTGCACTTTTCTGACCTCTGACCTCACTGGACGGTCCACCACACTTTTTTTTACACCTCTCGGGCTTATCCGAGAGTTTGGCGTTGTAGG
The DNA here is from genome assembly GCF_963280865.1 of Gymnoscopelus braueri. NCBI lineage: Eukaryota > Metazoa > Chordata > Actinopteri > Myctophiformes > Myctophidae > Gymnoscopelus > Gymnoscopelus braueri. The sequence continues at coordinate 54,867,578 of NC_137607.1, read as the reverse complement.
GGAGGTGTCCCCGCACGCGTGCGTATGTCAGAAGTGTCGGCAGTGTCCGCCGGCGCCGGTCCAGTGTCCACCGTTGTCTGAAAACTGCACTTTTCTGACCTCTGACCTCACTGGACGGTCCACCACACTTTTTTTTACACCTCTCGGGCTTATCCGAGAGTTTGGCGTTGTAGGGGAGGTGTCCCCGCACGCGTGCGTATGTCAGAAGTGTCGGCAGTGTCCGCCGGCGCCGGTCCAGTGTCCACCGTTGTCTGAAAACTGCACTTTTCTGACCTCTGACCTCACTGGACGGTCCGCCACACTTTTCTTTACACCTCTCGGGCTTATCCGAGAGTGTGGCGTTGTAGGGGAGGTGTCCCCGCACGCGTGCGTATGTCAGAAGTGTCGGCAGTGTCCACCGGTGCCTGTCCAGTGTCCACCGTTGTCTGAAAACGGCACTTTTCTGACCTCTGACCTCACTGGACGGTCCGCCACACTTTTTTTTACACCTCTCGGGCTTATCCGAGAGTGTGGCGTTGTAGGGGAGGTGTCCCCGCACGCGTGCGTATGTCAGAAGTGTCGGCAGTGTCCGCCGGCGCCGGTCCAGTGTCCACCGTTGTCTGAAAACTGCACTTTTCTGACCTCTGACCTCACTGGACGGTCCGCCACACTTTTTTTTACATCTCTCGGGCTTATCCGAGAGTGTGGCGTTGTAGGGGAGGTGTCCCCGCACGCGTGCGTATGTCAGAAGTGTCGGCAGTGTCCGCCGGCGCCGGTCCAGTGTCCACCGTTGTCTGAAAACTGCACTTTTCTGACCTCTGACCTCACTGGACGGTCCACCACACTTTTTTTTACACCTCTCGGGCTTATCCGAGAGTTTGGCGTTGTAGGGGAGGTGTCCCCGCACGCGTGCGTATGTCAGAAGTGTCGGCAGTGTCCGCCGGCGCCGGTCCAGTGTCCACCGTTGTCTGAAAACTGCACTTTTCTGACCTCTGACCTCACTGGACGGTCCGCCACACTTTTCTTTACACCTCTCGGGCTTATCCGAGAGTGTGGCGTTGTAGGGGAGGTGTCCCCGCACGCGTGCGTATGTCAGAAGTGTCGGCAGTGTCCGCCGGCGCCGGTCCAGTGTCCACCGTTGTCTGAAAACTGCACTTTTCTGACCTCTGACCTCACTGGACGGTCCGCCACACTTTTCTTTACACCTCTCGGGCTTATCCGAGAGTGTGGCGTTGTAGGGGAGGTGTCCCCGCACGCGTGCGTATGTCAGAAGTGTCGGCAGTGTCCGCCAGCGCCGGTCCAGTGTCCACCGTTGTCTGAAAACTGCACTTTTCTGACCTCTGACCTCACTGGACGGTCCGCCACACTTTTCTTTACACCTCTCGGGCTTATCCGAGAGTGTGGCGTTGTAGGGGAGGTGTCCCCGCACGCGTGCGTATGTCAGAAGTGTCGGCAGTGTCCACCGGTGCCTGTCCAGTGTCCACCGTTGTCTGAAAACGGCACTTTTCTGACCTCTGACCTCACTGGACGGTCCGCCACACTTTGTTTTACACCTCTCGGGCTTATCCGAGAGTGTGGCGTTGTAGGGGAGGTGTCCCCGCACGCGTGCGTATGTCAGAAGTGTCGGCAGTGTCCGCCGGCGCCGGTCCAGTGTCCACCGTTGTCTGAAAACTGCACTTTTCTGACCTCTGACCTCACTGGACGGTCCGCCACACTTTTCTTTACACCTCTCGGGCTTATCCGAGAGTCTGGCGTTGTAGGGGAGGTGTCCCCGCACGCGTGCGTATGTCAGAAGTGTCGGCAGTGTCCGCCGGCGCCGGTCCAGTGTCCACCGTTGTCTGAAAACTGCACTTTTCTGACCTCTGACCTCACTGGACGGTCCGCCAGACTTTTTTTTACATCTCTCGGGCTTATCCGAGAGTGTGGCGTTGTAGGGGAGGTGTCCCCGCACGCGTGCGTATGTCAGAAGTGTCGGCAGTGTACGCCGGCGCCGGTCCAGTGTCCACCGTTGTCTGAAAACTGCACTTTTCTGACCTCTGACCTCACTGGACGGTCCGCCACACTTTTCTTTACACCTCTCGGGCTTATCCGAGAGTGTGGCGTTGTAGGGGAGGTGTCCCCGCACGCGTGCGTATGTCAGAAGTGTCGGCAGTGTCCGCCGGCGCCGGTCCAGTGTCCACCGTTGTCTGAAAACTGCACTTTTCTGACCTCTGACCTCACTGGACGGTCCGCCAAACTTTTCTTTACACCTCTCGGGCTTATCCGAGAGTGTGGCGTTGTAGGGGAGGTGTCCCCGCACGCGTGCGTATGTCAGAAGTGTCGGCAGTGTCCACCGGTGCCTGTCCAGTGTCCACCGTTGTCTGAAAACGGCACTTTTCTGACCTCTGACCTCACTGGACGGTCCGCCACACTTTTTTTTACACCTCTCGGGCTTATCCGAGAGTGTGGCGTTGTAGGGGAGGTGTCCCCGCACGCGTGCGTATGTCAGAAGTGTCGGCAGTGTCCGCCGGCGCCGGTCCAGTGTCCACCGTTGTCTGAAAACTGCACTTTTCTGACCTCTGACCTCACTGGACGGTCCGCCACACTTTTTTTTACATCTCTCGGGCTTATCCGAGAGTGTGGCGTTGTAGGGGAGGTGTCCCCGCACGCGTGCGTATGTCAGAAGTGTCGGCAGTGTCCGCCGGCGCCGGTCCAGTGTCCACCGTTGTCTGAAAACTGCACTTTTCTGACCTCTGACCTCACTGGACGGTCCGCCACACTTTTCTTTACACCTCTCGGGCTTATCCGAGAGTGTGGCGTTGTAGGGGAGGTGTCCCCGCACGCGTGCGTATGTCAGAAGTGTCGGCAGTGTCCGCCGGCGCCGGTCCAGTGTCCACCGTTGTCTGAAAACTGCACTTTTCTGACCTCTGACCTCACTGGACGGTCCGCCACACTTTTCTTTACACCTCTCGGGCTTATCCGAGAGTCTGGCGTTGTAGGGGAGGTGTCCCCGCACGCGTGCGTATGTCAGAAGTGTCGGCAGTGTCCGCCGGCGCCGGTCCAGTGTCCACCGTTGTCTGAAAACTGCACTTTTCTGACCTCTGACCTCACTGGACGGTCCGCCACACTTTTCTTTACACCTCTCGGGCTTATCCGAGAGTGTGGCGTTGTAGGGGAGGTGTCCCCGCACGCGTGCGTATGTCAAAAGTGTCCACCGGTGCCTGTCCAGTGTCCACTGTTAGTCTGAAAACGGCACTTTTCTGACCTCTGACCTCACTGGACGGTCCGCCACACTTTTCTTTACACCTCTCGGGCTTATCCGAGAGTCTGGCGTTGTAGGGGAGGTGTCCCCGCACGCGTGCGTATGTCAGAAGTGTCGGCAGTGTCCGCCGGCGCCGGTCCAGTGTCCACCGTTGTCTGAAAACTGCACTTTTCTGACCTCTGACCTCACTGGACGGTCCGCCAGACTTTTTTTTACATCTCTCGGGCTTATCCGAGAGTGTGGCGTTGTAGGGGAGGTGTCCCCGCACGCGTGCGTATGTCAGAAGTGTCGGCAGTGTCCGCCGGCGCCGGTCCAGTGTCCACCGTTGTCTGAAAACTGCACTTTTCTGACCTCTGACCTCACTGGACGGTCCGCCACACTTTTTTTTACATCTCTCGGGCTTATCCGAGAGTGTGGCGTTGTAGGGGAGGTGTCCCCGCACGCGTGCGTATGTCAAAAGTGTCGGCAGTGTCCGCCGGCGCCGGTCCAGTGTCCACCGTTGTCTGAAAACTGCACTTTTCTGACCTCTGACCTCACTGGACGGTCCACCACACTTTTTTTTACACCTCTCGGGCTTATCCGAGAGTTTGGCGTTGTAGGGGAGGTGTCCCCGCACGCGTGCGTATGTCAGAAGTGTCGGCAGTGTCCGCCGGCGCCGGTCCAGTGTCCACCGTTGTCTGAAAACTGCACTTTTCTGACCTCTGACCTCACTGGACGGTCCGCCACACTTTTCTTTACACCTCTCGGGCTTATCCGAGAGTGTGGCGTTGTAGGGGAGGTGTCCCCGCACGCGTGCGTATGTCAGAAGTGTCGGCAGTGTCCGCCGGCGCCGGTCCAGTGTCCACCGTTGTCTGAAAACTGCACTTTTCTGACCTCTGACCTCACTGGACGGTCCGCCACACTTTTCTTTACACCTCTCGGGCTTATCCGAGAGTGTGGCGTTGTAGGGGAGGTGTCCCCGCACGCGTGCGTATGTCAGAAGTGTCGGCAGTGTCCGCCGGCGCCGGTCCAGTGTCCACCGTTGTCTGAAAACTGCACTTTTCTGACCTCTGACCTCACTGGACGGTCCGCCACACTTTTCTTTACACCTCTCGGGCTTATCCGAGAGTGTGGCGTTGTAGGGGAGGTGTCCCCGCACGCGTGCGTATGTCAGAAGTGTCGGCAGTGTCCACCGGTGCCTGTCCAGTGTCCACCGTTGTCTGAAAACGGCACTTTTCTGACCTCTGACCTCACTGGACGGTCCGCCACACTTTGTTTTACACCTCTCGGGCTTATCCGAGAGTGTGGCGTTGTAGGGGAGGTGTCCCCGCACGCGTGCGTATGTCAGAAGTGTCGGCAGTGTCCGCCGGCGCCGGTCCAGTGTCCACCGTTGTCTGAAAACTGCACTTTTCTGACCTCTGACCTCACTGGACGGTCCGCCAAACTTTTTTTTACATCTCTCGGGCTTATCCGAGAGTGTGGCGTTGTAGGGGAGGTGTCCCCGCACGCGTTCGTATGTCAGAAGTGTCGGCAGTGTCCGCCGGCGCCGGTCCAGTGTCCACCGTTGTCTGAAAACTGCACTTTTCTGACCTCTGACCTCACTGGACGGTCCGCCACACTTTTCTTTACATCTCTCGGGCTTATCCGAGAGTGTGGCGTTGTAGGGGAGGTGTCCCCGCACGCGTGCGTATGTCAGAAGTGTCGGCAGTGTCCGCCGGCGCCGGTCCAGTGTCCACCGTTGTCTGAAAACTGCACTTTTCTGACCTCTGACCTCACTGGACGGTCCGCCACACTTTTCTTTACACCTCTCGGGCTTATCCGAGAGTCTGGCGTTGTAGGGGAGGTGTCCCCGCACGCGTGCGTATGTCAGAAGTGTCGGCAGTGTCCGCCGGCGCCGGTCCAGTGTCCACCGTTGTCTGAAAACTGCACTTTTCTGACCTCTGACCTCACTGGACGGTCCGCCACACTTTTCTTTACACCTCTCGGGCTTATCCGAGAGTCTGGCGTTGTAGGGGAGGTGTCCCCGCACGCGTGCATATGTCAGAAGTGTCGGCAGTGTCCGCCGGCGCCGGTCCAGTGTCCACCGTTGTCTGAAAACTGCACTTTTCTGACCTCTGACCTCACTGGACGGTCCGCCAGACTTTTTTTTACATCTCTCGGGCTTATCCGAGAGTGTGGCGTTGTAGGGGAGGTGTCCCCGCACGCGTGCGTATGTCAGAAGTGTCGGCAGTGTCCGCCGGCGCCGGTCCAGTGTCCACCGTTGTCTGAAAACTGCACTTTTCTGACCTCTGACCTCACTGGACGGTCCGCCACACTTTTCTTTACACATCTCGGGCTTATCCGAGAGTCTGGCGTTGTAGGGGAGGTGTCCCCGCACGCGTGCGTTTGTCAGAAGTGTCGGCAGTGTCCGCCTGCGCCGGTCCAGTGTCCACCGTTGTCTGAAAACTGCACTTTTCTGACCTCTGACCTCACTGGACGGTCCGCCACACTTTTCTTTACACCTCTCGGGCTTATCCGAGAGTGTGGCGTTGTAGGGGAGGTGTCCCCGCACGCGTGCGTATGTCAGAAGTGTCGGCAGTGTCCGCCGGCGCCGGTCCAGTGTCCACCGTTGTCTGAAAACTGCACTTTTCTGACCTCTGACCTCACTGGACGGTCCGCCACACTTTTCTTTACACCTCTCGGGCTTATCCGAGAGTGTGGCGTTGTAGGGGAGGTGTCCCCGCACGCGTGCGTATGTCAGAAGTGTCGGCAGTGTCCACCGGTGCCTGTCCAGTGTCCACCGTTGTCTGAAAACGGCACTTTTCTGACCTCTGACCTCACTGGACGGTCCGCCACACTTTTTTTTACACCTCTCGGGCTTATCCGAGAGTGTGGCGTTGTAGGGGAGGTGTCCCTGCACGCGTGCGTATGTCAGAAGTGTCGGCAGTGTCCGCCGGCGCCGGTCCAGTGTCCACCGTTGTCTGAAAACTGCACTTTTCTGACCTCTGACCTCACTGGACGGTCCGCCACACTTTTTTTTACATCTCTCGGGCTTATCCGAGAGTGTGGCGTTGTAGGGGAGGTGTCCCCGCACGCGTGCGTATGTCAGAAGTGTCGGCAGTGTCCGCCGGCGCCGGTCCAGTGTCCACCGTTGTCTGAAAACTGCACTTTTCTGACCTCTGACCTCACTGGACGGTCCGCCACACTTTTCTTTACACCTCTCGGGCTTATCCGAGAGTGTGGCGTTGTAGGGGAGGTGTCCCCGCACGCGTGCGTATGTCAGAAGTGTCGGCAGTGTCCGCCGGCGCCGGTCCAGTGTCCACCGTTGTCTGAAAACTGCACTTTTCTGACCTCTGACCTCACTGGACGGTCCGCCACACTTTTCTTTACACCTCTCGGGCTTATCCGAGAGTGTGGCGTTGTAGGGGAGGTGTCCCCGCACGCGTGCGTATGTCAGAAGTGTCGGCAGTGTCCGCCGGCGCCGGTCCAGTGTCCACCGTTGTCTGAAAACTGCACTTTTCTGACCTCTGACCTCACTGGACGGTCCGCCACACTTTTCTTTACACCTCTCGGGCTTATCCGAGAGACTGGCGTTGTAGGGGAGGTGTCCCCGCACGCGTGCGTATGTCAGAAGTGTCGGCAGTGTCCGCCGGCGCCGGTCCAGTGTCCACCGTTGTCTGAAAACTGCACTTTTCTGACCTCTGACCTCACTGGACGGTCCGCCACACTTTTCTTTACACCTCTCGGGCTTATCCGAGAGTGTGGCGTTGTAGGGGAGGTGTCCCCGCACGCGTGCGTATGTCAGAAGTGTCGGCAGTGTCCGCCGGCGCCGGTCCAGTGTCCACCGTTGTCTGAAAACTGCACTTTTCTGACCTCTGACCTCACTGGACGGTCCGCCACACTTTTCTTTACACCTCTCGGGCTTATCCGAGAGACTGGCGTTGTAGGGGAGGTGTCCCCGCACGCGTGCGTATGTCAGAAGTGTCGGCAGTGTCCGCCGGCGCCGGTCCAGTGTCCACCGTTGTCTGAAAACTGCACTTTTCTGACCTCTGACCTCAATGGACGGTCCGCCACACTTTTCTTTACACCTCTCGGGCTTATCCGAGAGTCTGGCGTTGTAGGGGAGGTGTCCCCGCACGCGTGCGTATGTCAGAAGTGTCGGCAGTGTCCGCCGGCGCCGGTCCAGTGTCCACCGTTGTCTGAAAACTGCACTTTTCTGACCTCTGACCTCACTGGACGGTCCGCCACACTTTTTTTTACATCTCTCCTGCTTATCCGAGAGTGTGGCGTTGTAGGGGAGGTGTCCCCGCACGCGTGCGTATGTCAGAAGTGTCGGCAGTGTCCGCCGGCGCCGGTCCAGTGTCCACCGTTGTCTGAAAACTGCACTTTTCTGACCTCTGACCTCACTGGACGGTCCGCCACACTTTTCTTTACACCTCTCGGGCTTATCCGAGAGTGTGGCGTTGTAGGGGAGGTGTCCCCGCACGCGTGCGTATGTCAGAAGTGTCGGCAGTGTCCGCCGGCGCCGGTCCAGTGTCCACCGTTGTCTGAAAACTGCACTTTTCTGACCTCTGACCTCACTGGACGGTCCGCCACACTTTTCTTTACACCTCTCGGGCTTATCCGAGAGTCTGGCGTTGTAGGGGAGGTGTCCCCGCACGCGTGCGTATGTCAGAAGTGTCGGCAGTGTCCGCCGGCGCCGGTCCAGTGTCCACCGTTGTCTGAAAACTGCACTTTTCTGACCTCTGACCTCACTGGACGGTCCGCCACACTTTTCTTTACACCTCTCGGGCTTATCCGAGAGTGTGGCGTTGTAGGGGAGGTGTCCCCGCACGCGTGCGTATGTCAGAAGTGTCGGCAGTGTCCGCCGGCGCCGGTCCAGTGTCCACCGTTGTCTGAAAACTGCACTTTTCTGACCTCTGACCTCACTGGACGGTCCGCCACACTTTTCTTTACACCTCTCGGGCTTATCCGAGAGACTGGCGTTGTAGGGGAGGTGTCCCCGCACGCGTGCGTATGTCAGAAGTGTCGGCAGTGTCCGCCGGCGCCGGTCCAGTGTCCACCGTTGTCTGAAAACTGCACTTTTCTGACCTCTGACCTCAATGGACGGTCCGCCACACTTTTCTTTACACCTCTCGGGCTTATCCGAGAGTCTGGCGTTGTAGGGGAGGTGTCCCCGCACGCGTGCGTATGTCAGAAGTGTCGGCAGTGTCCGCCGGCGCCGGTCCAGTGTCCACCGTTGTCTGAAAACTGCACTTTTCTGACCTCTGACCTCACTGGACGGTCCGCCACACTTTTTTTTACATCTCTCCTGCTTATCCGAGAGTGTGGCGTTGTAGGGGAGGTGTCCCCGCACGCGTGCGTATGTCAGAAGTGTCGGCAGTGTCCGCCGGCGCCGGTCCAGTGTCCACCGTTGTCTGAAAACTGCACTTTTCTGACCTCTGACCTCACTGGACGGTCCGCCACACTTTTCTTTACACCTCTCGGGCTTATCCGAGAGTGTGGCGTTGTAGGGGAGGTGTCCCCGCACGCGTGCGTATGTCAGAAGTGTCGGCAGTGTCCGCCGGCGCCGGTCCAGTGTCCACCGTTGTCTGAAAACTGCCGGCGCCGGTCCAGTGTCCACCGTTGTCTGAAAACTGCACTTTTCTGACCTCTGACCTCAATGGACGGTCCGCCACACTTTTCTTTACACCTCTCGGGCTTATCCGAGAGTCTGGCGTTGTAGGGGAGGTGTCCCCGCACGCGTGCGTATGTCAGAAGTGTCGGCAGTGTCCGCCGGCGCCGGTCCAGTGTCCACCGTTGTCTGAAAACTGCACTTTTCTGACCTCTGACCTCACTGGACGGTCCGCCACACTTTTTTTTACATCTCTCGGGCTTATCCGAGAGTGTGGCGTTGTAGGGGAGGTGTCCCCGCACGCGTGCGTATGTCAGAAGTGTCGGCAGTGTCCGCCGGCGCCGGTCCAGTGTCCACCGTTGTCTGAAAACTGCACTTTTCTGACCTCTGACCTCACTGGACGGTCCGCCACACTTTTCTTTACACCTCTCGGGCTTATCCGAGAGACTGGCGTTGGAGGGGAGGTGTCCCCGCACGCGTGCGTATGTCAGAAGTGTCGGCAGTGTCCGCCGGCGCCGGTCCAGTGTCCACCGTTGTCTGAAAACTGCACTTTTCTGACCTCTGACCTCACTGGACGGTCCGCCACACTTTTCTTTACACATCTCGGGCTTATCCGAGAGTCTGGCGTTGTAGGGGAGGTGTCCCCGCACGCGTGCGTATGTCAGAAGTGTCGGCAGTGTCCGCCGGCGCCGGTCCAGTGTCCACCGTTGTCTGAAAACTGCACTTTTCTGACCTCTGACCTCACTGGACGGTCCGCCACACTTTTCTTTACACCTCTCGGGCTTATCCGAGAGTGTGGCGTTGTAGGGGAGGTGTCCCCGCACGCGTGCGTATGTCAGAAGTGTCGGCAGTGTCCGCCGGCGCCGGTCCAGTGTCCACCGTTGTCTGAAAACTGCACTTTTCTGACCTCTGACCTCACTGGACGGTCCGCCACACTTTTCTTTACACCTCTCGGGCTTATCCGAGAGTGTGGCGTTGTAGGGGAGGTGTCCCCGCACGCGTGCGTATGTCAGAAGTGTCGGCAGTGTCCGCCGGCGCCGGTCCAGTGTCCACCGTTGTCTGAAAACTGCACTTTTCTGACCTCTAACCTCACTGGACGGTCCGCCACACTTTTCTTTACACCTCTCGGGCTTATCCGAGAGTGTGGCGTTGTAGGGGAGGTGTCCCCGCACGCGTGCGTATGTCAGAAGTGTCGGCAGTGTCCACCGGTGCCTGTCCAGTGTCCACTGTTGTCTGAAAACGGCACTTTTCTGACCTCTGACCTCACTGGACGGTCCGCCACACTTTTTTTTACACCTCTCGGGCTTATCCGAGAGTGTGGCGTTGTAGGGGAGGTGTCCCCGCACGCGTGCGTATGTCAGAAGTGTCGGCAGTGTCCGCCGGCGCCGGTCCAGTGTCCACCGTTGTCTGAAAACTGCACTTTTCTGACCTCTGACCTCACTGGACGGTCCGCCACACTTTTCTTTACACCTCTCGGGCTTATCCGAGAGTGTGGCGTTGTAGGGGAGGTGTCCCCGCACGCGTGCGTATGTCAGAAGTGTCGGCAGTGTCCGCCGGCGCCGGTCCAGTGTCCACCGTTGTCTGAAAACTGCACTTTTCTGACCTCTGACCTCACTGGACGGTCCGCCACACTTTTCTTTACACATCTCGGGCTTATCCGAGAGTCTGGCGTTGTAGGGGAGGTGTCCCCGCACGCGTGCGTATGTCAGAAGTGTCGGCAGTGTCCGCCTGCGCCGGTCCAGTGTCCACCGTTGTCTGAAAACTGCACTTTTCTGACCTCTGACCTCACTGGACGGTCCGCCACACTTTTCTTTACACCTCTCGGGCTTATCCGAGAGTGTGGCGTTGTAGGGGAGGTGTCCCCGCACGCGTGCGTATGTCAGAAGTGTCGGCAGTGTCCGCCGGCGCCGGTCCAGTGTCCACCGTTGTCTGAAAACTGCACTTTTCTGACCTCTGACCTCACTGGACGGTCCGCCACACTTTTCTTTACACCTCTCGGGCTTATCCGAGAGTCTGGCGTTGTAGGGGAGGTGTCCCCGCACGCCTGCGTATGTCAGAAGTGTCGGCAGTGTCCGCCGGCGCCGGTCCAGTGTCCACCGTTGTCTGAAAACTGCACTTTTCTGACCTCTGACCTCACTGGACGGTCCGCCAGACTTTTTTTTACATCTCTCGGGCTTATCCGAGAGTGTGGCGTTGTAGGGGAGGTGTCCCCGCACGCGTGCGTATGTCAGAAGTGTCGGCAGTGTCCGCCGGCGCCGGTCCAGTGTCCACCGTTGTCTGAAAACTGCACTTTTCTGACCTCTGACCTCACTGGACGGTCCGCCACACTTTTCTTTACACCTCTCGGGCTTATCCGAGAGTGTGGCGTTGTAGGGGAGGTGTCCCCGCACGCGTGCGTATGTCAGAAGTGTCGGCAGTGTCCACCGGTGCCTGTCCAGTGTCCACCGTTGTCTGAAAACGGCACTTTTCTGACCTCTGACCTCACTGGACGGTCCGCCACACTTTGTTTTACACCTCTCGGGCTTATCCGAGAGTGTGGCGTTGTAGGGGAGGTGTCCCCGCACGCGTGCGTATGTCAGAAGTGTCGGCAGTGTCCGCCGGCGCCGGTCCAGTGTCCACCGTTGTCTGAAAACTGCACTTTTCTGACCTCTGACCTCACTGGACGGTCCGCCACACTTTTTTTTACATCTCTCGGGCTTATCCGAGAGTGTGGCGTTGTAGGGGAGGTGTCCCCGCACGCGTTCGTATGTCAGAAGTGTCGGCAGTGTCCGCCGGCGCCGGTCCAGTGTCCACCGTTGTCTGAAAACTGCACTTTTCTGACCTCTGACCTCACTGGACGGTCCGCCACACTTTTCTTTACATCTCTCGGGCTTATCCGAGAGTGTGGCGTTGTAGGGGAGGTGTCCCCGCACGCGTGCGTATGTCAGAAGTGTCGGCAGTGTCCGCCGGCGCCGGTCCAGTGTCCACCGTTGTCTGAAAACTGCACTTTTCTGACCTCTGACCTCACTGGACGGTCCGCCACACTTTTCTTTACACCTCTCGGGCTTATCCGAGAGTCTGGCGTTGTAGGGGAGGTGTCCCCGCACGCGTGCGTATGTCAGAAGTGTCGGCAGTGTCCGCCGGCGCCGGTCCAGTGTCCACCGTTGTCTGAAAACTGCACTTTTCTGACCTCTGACCTCACTGGACGGTCCGCCACACTTTTCTTTACACCTCTCGGGCTTATCCGAGAGTCTGGCGTTGTAGGGGAGGTGTCCCCGCACGCGTGCATATGTCAGAAGTGTCGGCAGTGTCCGCCGGCGCCGGTCCAGTGTCCACCGTTGTCTGAAAACTGCACTTTTCTGACCTCTGACCTCACTGGACGGTCCGCCAGACTTTTTTTTACATCTCTCGGGCTTATCCGAGAGTGTGGCGTTGTAGGGGAGGTGTCCCCGCACGCGTGCGTATGTCAGAAGTGTCGGCAGTGTCCGCCGGCGCCGGTCCAGTGTCCACCGTTGTCTGAAAACTGCACTTTTCTGACCTCTGACCTCACTGGACGGTCCGCCACACTTTTCTTTACACCTCTCGGGCTTATCCGAGAGTGTGGCGTTGTAGGGGAGGTGTCCCCGCACGCGTGCGTATGTCAGAAGTGTCGGCAGTGTCCACCGGTGCCTGTCCAGTGTCCACCGTTGTCTGAAAACGGCACTTTTCTGACCTCTGACCTCACTGGACGGTCCGCCACACTTTTTTTTACACCTCTCGGGCTTATCCGAGAGTGTGGCGTTGTAGGGGAGGTGTCCCTGCACGCGTGCGTATGTCAGAAGTGTCGGCAGTGTCCGCCGGCGCCGGTCCAGTGTCCACCGTTGTCTGAAAACTGCACTTTTCTGACCTCTGACCTCACTGGACGGTCCGCCACACTTTTTTTTACATCTCTCGGGCTTATCCGAGAGTGTGGCGTTGTAGGGGAGGTGTCCCCGCACGCGTGCGTATGTCAGAAGTGTCGGCAGTGTCCGCCGGCGCCGGTCCAGTGTCCACCGTTGTCTGAAAACTGCACTTTTCTGACCTCTGACCTCACTGGACGGTCCGCCACACTTTTCTTTACACCTCTCGGGCTTATCCGAGAGTGTGGCGTTGTAGGGGAGGTGTCCCCGCACGCGTGCGTATGTCAGAAGTGTCGGCAGTGTCCGCCGGCGCCGGTCCAGTGTCCACCGTTGTCTGAAAACTGCACTTTTCTGACCTCTGACCTCACTGGACGGTCCGCCACACTTTTCTTTACACCTCTCGGGCTTATCCGAGAGTGTGGCGTTGTAGGGGAGGTGTCCCCGCACGCGTGCGTATGTCAGAAGTGTCGGCAGTGTCCGCCGGCGCCGGTCCAGTGTCCACCGTTGTCTGAAAACTGCACTTTTCTGACCTCTGACCTCACTGGACGGTCCGCCACACTTTTCTTTACACCTCTCGGGCTTATCCGAGAGACTGGCGTTGTAGGGGAGGTGTCCCCGCACGCGTGCGTATGTCAGAAGTGTCGGCAGTGTCCGCCGGCGCCGGTCCAGTGTCCACCGTTGTCTGAAAACTGCACTTTTCTGACCTCTGACCTCAATGGACGGTCCGCCACACTTTTCTTTACACCTCTCGGGCTTATCCGAGAGTCTGGCGTTGTAGGGGAGGTGTCCCCGCACGCGTGCGTATGTCAGAAGTGTCGGCAGTGTCCGCCGGCGCCGGTCCAGTGTCCACCGTTGTCTGAAAACTGCACTTTTCTGACCTCTGACCTCACTGGACGGTCCGCCACACTTTTTTTTACATCTCTCCTGCTTATCCGAGAGTGTGGCGTTGTAGGGGAGGTGTCCCCGCACGCGTGCGTATGTCAGAAGTGTCGGCAGTGTCCGCCGGCGCCGGTCCAGTGTCCACCGTTGTCTGAAAACTGCACTTTTCTGACCTCTGACCTCACTGGACGGTCCGCCACACTTTTCTTTACACCTCTCGGGCTTATCCGAGAGTGTGGCGTTGTAGGGGAGGTGTCCCCGCACGCGTGCGTATGTCAGAAGTGTCGGCAGTGTCCGCCGGCGCCGGTCCAGTGTCCACCGTTGTCTGAAAACTGCACTTTTCTGACCTCTGACCTCACTGGACGGTCCGCCACACTTTTCTTTACACCTCTCGGGCTTATCCGAGAGACTGGCGTTGTAGGGGAGGTGTCCCCGCACGCGTGCGTATGTCAGAAGTGTCGGCAGTGTCCGCCGGCGCCGGTCCAGTGTCCACCGTTGTCTGAAAACTGCACTTTTCTGACCTCTGACCTCAATGGACGGTCCGCCACACTTTTCTTTACACCTCTCGGGCTTATCCGAGAGTCTGGCGTTGTAGGGGAGGTGTCCCCGCACGCGTGCGTATGTCAGAAGTGTCGGCAGTGTCCGCCGGCGCCGGTCCAGTGTCCACCGTTGTCTGAAAACTGCACTTTTCTGACCTCTGACCTCACTGGACGGTCCGCCACACTTTTCTTTACACCTCTCGGGCTTATCCGAGAGTGTGGCGTTGTAGGGGAGGTGTCCCCGCACGCGTGCGTATGTCAGAAGTGTCGGCAGTGTCCGCCGGCGCCGGTCCAGTGTCCACCGTTGTCTGAAAACTGCACTTTTCTGACCTCTGACCTCACTGGACGGTCCGCCACACTTTTCTTTACACCTCTCGGGCTTATCCGAGAGACTGGCGTTGTAGGGGAGGTGTCCCCGCACGCGTGCGTATGTCAGAAGTGTCGGCAGTGTCCGCCGGCGCCGGTCCAGTGTCCACCGTTGTCTGAAAACTGCACTTTTCTGACCTCTGACCTCAATGGACGGTCCGCCACACTTTTCTTTACACCTCTCGGGCTTATCCGAGAGTCTGGCGTTGTAGGGGAGGTGTCCCCGCACGCGTGCGTATGTCAGAAGTGTCGGCAGTGTCCGCCGGCGCCGGTCCAGTGTCCACCGTTGTCTGAAAACTGCACTTTTCTGACCTCTGACCTCACTGGACGGTCCGCCACACTTTTTTTTACATCTCTCCTGCTTATCCGAGAGTGTGGCGTTGTAGGGGAGGTGTCCCCGCACGCGTGCGTATGTCAGAAGTGTCGGCAGTGTCCGCCGGCGCCGGTCCAGTGTCCACCGTTGTCTGAAAACTGCACTTTTCTGACCTCTGACCTCACTGGACGGTCCGCCACACTTTTCTTTACACCTCTCGGGCTTATCCGAGAGTGTGGCGTTGTAGGGGAGGTGTCCCCGCACGCGTGCGTATGTCAGAAGTGTCGGCAGTGTCCGCCGGCGCCGGTCCAGTGTCCACCGTTGTCTGAAAACTGCCGGCGCCGGTCCAGTGTCCACCGTTGTCTGAAAACTGCACTTTTCTGACCTCTGACCTCAATGGACGGTCCGCCACACTTTTCTTTACACCTCTCGGGCTTATCCGAGAGTCTGGCGTTGTAGGGGAGGTGTCCCCGCACGCGTGCGTATGTCAGAAGTGTCGGCAGTGTCCGCCGGCGCCGGTCCAGTGTCCACCGTTGTCTGAAAACTGCACTTTTCTGACCTCTGACCTCACTGGACGGTCCGCCACACTTTTTTTTACATCTCTCGGGCTTATCCGAGAGTGTGGCGTTGTAGGGGAGGTGTCCCCGCACGCGTGCGTATGTCAGAAGTGTCGGCAGTGTCCGCCGGCGCCGGTCCAGTGTCCACCGTTGTCTGAAAACTGCACTTTTCTGACCTCTGACCTCACTGGACGGTCCGCCACACTTTTCTTTACACCTCTCGGGCTTATCCGAGAGACTGGCGTTGGAGGGGAGGTGTCCCCGCACGCGTGCGTATGTCAGAAGTGTCGGCAGTGTCCGCCGGCGCCGGTCCAGTGTCCACCGTTGTCTGAAAACTGCACTTTTCTGACCTCTGACCTCACTGGACGGTCCGCCACACTTTTCTTTACACATCTCGGGCTTATCCGAGAGTCTGGCGTTGTAGGGGAGGTGTCCCCGCACGCGTGCGTATGTCAGAAGTGTCGGCAGTGTCCGCCGGCGCCGGTCCAGTGTCCACCGTTGTCTGAAAACTGCACTTTTCTGACCTCTGACCTCACTGGACGGTCCGCCACACTTTTCTTTACACCTCTCGGGCTTATCCGAGAGTGTGGCGTTGTAGGGGAGGTGTCCCCGCACGCGTGCGTATGTCAGAAGTGTCGGCAGTGTCCGCCGGCGCCGGTCCAGTGTCCACCGTTGTCTGAAAACTGCACTTTTCTGACCTCTGACCTCACTGGACGGTCCGCCACACTTTTCTTTACACCTCTCGGGCTTATCCGAGAGTGTGGCGTTGTAGGGGAGGTGTCCCCGCACGCGTGCGTATGTCAGAAGTGTCGGCAGTGTCCGCCGGCGCCGGTCCAGTGTCCACCGTTGTCTGAAAACTGCACTTTTCTGACCTCTAACCTCACTGGACGGTCCGCCACACTTTTCTTTACACCTCTCGGGCTTATCCGAGAGTGTGGCGTTGTAGGGGAGGTGTCCCCGCACGCGTGCGTATGTCAGAAGTGTCGGCAGTGTCCACCGGTGCCTGTCCAGTGTCCACTGTTGTCTGAAAACGGCACTTTTCTGACCTCTGACCTCACTGGACGGTCCGCCACACTTTTTTTTACACCTCTCGGGCTTATCCGAGAGTGTGGCGTTGTAGGGGAGGTGTCCCCGCACGCGTGCGTATGTCAGAAGTGTCGGCAGTGTCCGCCGGCGCCGGTCCAGTGTCCACCGTTGTCTGAAAACTGCACTTTTCTGACCTCTGACCTCACTGGACGGTCCGCCACACTTTTCTTTACACCTCTCGGGCTTATCCGAGAGTGTGGCGTTGTAGGGGAGGTGTCCCCGCACGCGTGCGTATGTCAGAAGTGTCGGCAGTGTCCGCCGGCGCCGGTCCAGTGTCCACCGTTGTCTGAAAACTGCACTTTTCTGACCTCTGACCTCACTGGACGGTCCGCCACACTTTTCTTTACACATCTCGGGCTTATCCGAGAGTCTGGCGTTGTAGGGGAGGTGTCCCCGCACGCGTGCGTATGTCAGAAGTGTCGGCAGTGTCCGCCTGCGCCGGTCCAGTGTCCACCGTTGTCTGAAAACTGCACTTTTCTGACCTCTGACCTCACTGGACGGTCCGCCACACTTTTCTTTACACCTCTCGGGCTTATCCGAGAGTGTGGCGTTGTAGGGGAGGTGTCCCCGCACGCGTGCGTATGTCAGAAGTGTCGGCAGTGTCCGCCGGCGCCGGTCCAGTGTCCACCGTTGTCTGAAAACTGCACTTTTCTGACCTCTGACCTCACTGGACGGTCCGCCACACTTTTCTTTACACCTCTCGGGCTTATCCGAGAGTCTGGCGTTGTAGGGGAGGTGTCCCCGCACGCCTGCGTATGTCAGAAGTGTCGGCAGTGTCCGCCGGCGCCGGTCCAGTGTCCACCGTTGTCTGAAAACTGCACTTTTCTGACCTCTGACCTCACTGGACGGTCCGCCAGACTTTTTTTTACATCTCTCGGGCTTATCCGAGAGTGTGGCGTTGTAGGGGAGGTGTCCCCGCACGCGTGCGTATGTCAGAAGTGTCGGCAGTGTCCGCCGGCGCCGGTCCAGTGTCCACCGTTGTCTGAAAACTGCACTTTTCTGACCTCTGACCTCACTGGACGGTCCGCCACACTTTTCTTTACACCTCTCGGGCTTATCCGAGAGTATGGCGTTGTAGGGGAGGTGTCCCCGCACGCGTGCGTATGTCAGAAGTGTCGGCAGTGTCCACCGGTGCCTGTCCAGTGTCCACTGTTGTCTGAAAATGGCACTTTTCAGACCTCTGACCTCACTGGACGGTCCGCCACACTTTTTTTTACACCTCTCGGGCTTATCCGAGAGTGTGGCGTTGTAGGGGAGGTGTCCCCGCACGCGTGCGTATGTCAGAAGTGTCGGCAGTGTCCGCCGGCGCCGGTCCAGTGTCCACCGTTGTCTGAAAACTGCACTTTTCTGACCTCTGACCTCACTGGACGGTCCGCCACACTTTTTTTTACATCTCTCGGGCTTATCCGAGAGTGTGGCGTTGTAGGGGAGGTGTCCCCGCACGCGTGCGTATGTCAGAAGTGTCGGCAGTGTCCGCCGGCGCCGGTCCAGTGTCCACCGTTGTCTGAAAACTGCACTTTTCTGACCTCTGACCTCACTGGACGGTCCGCCACACTTTTCTTTACACATCTCGGGCTTATCCGAGAGTCTGGCGTTGTAGGGGAGGTGTCCCCGCACGCGTGCGTATGTCAGAAGTGTCGGCAGTGTCCGCCTGCGCCGGTCCAGTGTCCACCGTTGTCTGAAAACTGCACTTTTCTGACCTCTGACCTCACTGGACGGTCCGCCACACTTTTCTTTACACCTCTCGGGCTTATCCGAGAGTGTGGCGTTGTAGGGGAGGTGTCCCCGCACGCGTGCGTATGTCAGAAGTGTCGGCAGTGTCCGCCGGCGCCGGTCCAGTGTCCACCGTTGTCTGAAAACTGCACTTTTCTGACCTCTGACCTCACTGGACGGTCCGCCACACTTTTCTTTACACCTCTCGGGCTTATCCGAGAGTCTGGCGTTGTAGGGGAGGTGTCCCCGCACGCGTGCGTATGTCAGAAGTGTCGGCAGTGTCCGCCGGCGCCGGTCCAGTGTCCACCGTTGTCTGAAAACTGCACTTTTCTGACCTCTGACCTCACTGGACGGTCCGCCAGACTTTTTTTTACATCTCTCGGGCTTATCCGAGAGTCTGGCGTTGTAGGGGAGGTGTCCCCGCACGCGTGCGTATGTCAGAAGTGTCGGCAGTGTCCGCCGGCGCCGGTCCAGTGTCCACCGTTGTCTGAAAACTGCACTTTTCTGACCTCTGACCTCACTGGACGGTCCGCCACACTTTTCTTTACACCTCTCGGGCTTATCCGAGAGTGTGGCGTTGTAGGGGAGGTGTCCCCGCACGCGTGCGTATGTCAGAAGTGTCGGCAGTGTCCGCCGGCGCCGGTCCAGTGTCCACCGTTGTCTGAAAACTGCACTTTTCTGACCTCTGACCTCACTGGACGGTCCGCCACACTTTTTTTTACATCTCTCGGGCTTATCCGAGAGTGTGGCGTTGTAGGGGAGGTGTCCCCGCACGCGTGCGTATGTCAGAAGTGTCGGCAGTGTCCGCCGGCGCCGGTCCAGTGTCCACCGTTGTCTGAAAACTGCACTTTTCTGACCTCTGACCTCACTGGACGGTCCGCCACACTTTTCTTTACACCTCTCGGGCTTATCCGAGAGTGTGGCGTTGTAGGGGAGGTGTCCCCGCACGCGTGCGTATGTCAGAAGTGTCGGCAGTGTCCGCCGGCGCCGGTCCAGTGTCCACCGTTGTCTGAAAACTGCACTTTTCTGACCTCTGACCTCACTGGACGGTCCGCCACAATTTTCTTTACACCTCTCGGGCTTATCCGAGAGTCTGGCGTTGTAGGGGAGGTGTCCCCGCACGCGTGCGTATGTCAGAAGTGTCGGCAGTGTCTGCCGGCGCCGGTCCAGTGTCCACCGTTGTCTGAAAACTGCACTTTTCTGACCTCTGACCTCACTGGACGGTCCGCCACACTTTTTTTTACACCTCTCGGGCTTATCCGAGAGTGTGGCGTTGTAGGGGAGGTGTCCCCGCACGCGTGCGTATGTCAGAAGTGTCGGCAGTGTCCACCGGTGCCTGTCCAGTGTCCACTGTTGTCTGAAAACTGCACTTTTCTGACCTCTGACCTCACTGGACGGTCCGCCACACTTTTCTTTACACCTCTCGGGCTTATCCGAGAGTGTGGCGTTGTAGGGGAGGTGTCCCCGCACGCGTGCGTATGTCAGAAGTGTCGGCAGTGTCCGCCGGCGCCGGTCCAGTGTCCACCGTTGTCTGAAAACGGCACTTTTCTGACCTCTGACCTCACTGGACGGTCCGCTACACTTTTCTTTACACCTCTCGGGCTTATCCGAGAGTGTGGCGTTGTAGGGGAGGTGTCCCCGCACGCGTGCGTATGTCAGAAGTGTCGGCAGTGTCCGCCGGCGCCGGTCCAGTGTCCACCGTTGTCTGAAAACTGCACTTTTCTGACCTCTGACCTCACTGGACGGTCCGCCACAATTTTCTTTACACCTCTCGGGCTTATCCGAGAGTCTGGCGTTGTAGGGGAGGTGTCCCCGCACGCGTGCGTATGTCAGAAGTGTCGGCAGTGTCTGCCGGCGCCGGTCCAGTGTCCACCGTTGTCTGAAAACTGCACTTTTCTGACCTCTGACCTCACTGGACGGTCCGCCACACTTTTTTTTACACCTCTCGGGCTTATCCGAGAGTGTGGCGTTGTAGGGGAGGTGTCCCCGCACGCGTGCGTATGTCAGAAGTGTCGGCAGTGTCCGCCGGCGCCGGTCCAGTGTCCACCGTTGTCTGAAAACTGCACTTTTCTGACCTCTGACCTCACTGGACGGTCCGCCACACTTTTCTTTACACCTCTCGGGCTTATCCGAGAGTCTGGCGTTGTAGGGGAGGTGTCCCCGCACGCGTGCGTATGTCAGAAGTGTCGGCAGTGTCCGCCGGCGCCGGTCCAGTGTCCACCGTTGTCTGAAAACTGCACTTTTCTGACCTCTGACCTCACTGGACGGTCCGCCAGACTTTTTTTTACATCTCTCGGGCTTATCCGAGAGTCTGGCGTTGTAGGGGAGGTGTCCCCGCACGCGTGCGTATGTCAGAAGTGTCGGCAGTGTCCGCCGGCGCCGGTCCAGTGTCCACCGTTGTCTGAAAACTGCACTTTTCTGACCTCTGACCTCACTGGACGGTCCGCCACACTTTTCTTTACACCTCTCGGGCTTATCCGAGAGTGTGGCGTTGTAGGGGAGGTGTCCCCGCACGCGTGCGTATGTCAGAAGTGTCGGCAGTGTCCGCCGGCGCCAGTCCAGTGTCCACCGTTGTCTGAAAACTGCACTTTTCTGACCTCTGACCTCACTGGACGGTCCGCCACACTTTTTTTTACATCTCTCGGGCTTATCCGAGAGTGTGGCGTTGTAGGGGAGGTGTCCCCGCACGCGTGCGTATGTCAGAAGTGTCGGCAGTGTCCGCCGGCGCCGGTCCAGTGTCCACCGTTGTCTGAAAACTGCACTTTTCTGACCTCTGACCTCACTGGACGGTCCGCCACACTTTTCTTTACACCTCTCGGGCTTATCCGAGAGTGTGGCGTTGTAGGGGAGGTGTCCCCGCACGCGTGCGTATGTCAGAAGTGTCGGCAGTGTCCGCCGGCGCCGGTCCAGTGTCCACCGTTGTCTGAAAACTGCACTTTTCTGACCTCTGACCTCACTGGACGGTCCGCCACAATTTTCTTTACACCTCTCGGGCTTATCCGAGAGTCTGGCGTTGTAGGGGAGGTGTCCCCGCACACGTGCGTATGTCAGAAGTGTCGGCAGTGTCTGCCGGCGCCGGTCCAGTGTCCACCGTTGTCTGAAAACTGCACTTTTCTGACCTCTGACCTCACTGGACGGTCCGCCACACTTTTTTTTACACCTCTCGGGCTTATCCGAGAGTGTGGCGTTGTAGGGGAGGTGTCCCCGCACGCGTGCGTATGTCAGAAGTGTCGGCAGTGTCCACCGGTGCCTGTCCAGTGTCCACTGTTGTCTGAAAACTGCACTTTTCTGACCTCTGACCTCACTGGACGGTCCGCCACACTTTTCTTTACACCTCTCGGGCTTATCCGAGAGTGTGGCGTTGTAGGGGAGGTGTCCCCGCACGCGTGCGTATGTCAGAAGTGTCGGCAGTGTCCGCCGGCGCCGGTCCAGTGTCCACCGTTGTCTGAAAACGGCACTTTTCTGACCTCTGACCTCACTGGACGGTCCGCTACACTTTTCTTTACACCTCTCGGGCTTATCCGAGAGTGTGGCGTTGTAGGGGAGGTGTCCCCGCACGCGTGCGTATGTCAGAAGTGTCGGCAGTGTCCGCCGGCGCCGGTCCAGTGTCCACCGTTGTCTGAAAACTGCACTTTTCTGACCTCTGACCTCACTGGACGGTCCGCCACAATTTTCTTTACACCTCTCGGGCTTATCCGAGAGTCTGGCGTTGTAGGGGAGGTGTCCCCGCACGCGTGCGTATGTCAGAAGTGTCGGCAGTGTCTGCCGGCGCCGGTCCAGTGTCCACCGTTGTCTGAAAACTGCACTTTTCTGACCTCTGACCTCACTGGACGGTCCGCCACACTTTTTTTTACACCTCTCGGGCTTATCCGAGAGTGTGGCGTTGTAGGGGAGGTGTCCCCGCACGCGTGCGTATGTCAGAAGTGTCGGCAGTGTCCACCGGTGCCTGTCCAGTGTCCACTGTTGTCTGAAAACTGCACTTTTCTGACCTCTGACCTCACTGGACGGTCCGCCACACTTTTCTTTACACCTCTCGGGCTTATCCGAGAGTGTGGCGTTGTAGGGGAGGTGTCCCCGCACGCGTGCGTATGTCAGAAGTGTCGGCAGTGTCCGCCGGCGCCGGTCCAGTGTCCACCGTTGTCTGAAAACTGCACTTTTCTGACCTCTGACCTCACTGGACGGTCCGCCACACTTTTTTTTACATCTCTCGGGCTTATCCGAGAGTCTGGCGTTGTAGGGGAGGTGTCCCCGCACGCGTGCGTATGTCAGAAGTGTCGGCAGTGTCCGCCGGCGCCGGTCCAGTGTCCACCGTTGTCTGAAAACTGCACTTTTCTGACCTCTGACCTCACTGGACGGTCCGCCACACTTTTTTTTACATCTCTCGGGCTTATCCGAGAGTGTGGCGTTGTAGGGGAGGTGTCCCCGCACGCGTGCGTATGTCAGAAGTGTCGGCAGTGTCCGCCGGCGCCGGTCCAGTGTCCACTGTTGTCTGAAAACTGCACTTTTCTGACCTCTGACCTCACTGGACGGTCCGCCACACTTTTCTTTACACATCTCGGGCTTATCCGAGAGTCTGGCGTTGTAGGGGAGGTGTCCCCGCACGCGTGCGTATGTCAGAAGTGTCGGCAGTGTCCGCCTGCGCCGGTCCAGTGTCCACCGTTGTCTGAAAACTGCACTTTTCTGACCTCTGACCTCACTGGACGGTCCGCCACACTTTTCTTTACACCTCTCGGGCTTATCCGAGAGTCTAGCGTTGTAGGGGAGGTGTCCCCGCACGCGTGCGTATGTCAGAAGTGTCGGCAGTGTCCGCCGGCGCCGGTCCAGTGTCCACCGTTGTCTGAAAACTGCACTTTTCTGACCTCTGACCTCACTGGACGGTCCGCCAGACTTTTTTTTACATCTCTCGGGCTTATCCGAGAGTGTGGCGTTGTAGGGGAGGTGTCCCCGCACGCGTGCGTATGTCAGAAGTGTCGGCAGTGTCCGCCGGCGCCGGTCCAGTGTCCACCGTTGTCTGAAAACTGCACTTTTCTGACCTCTGACCTCACTGGACGGTCCGCCACACTTTTCTTTACACCTCTCGGGCTTATCCGAGAGTGTGGCGTTGTAGGGGAGGTGTCCCCGCACGCGTGCGTATGTCAGAAGTGTCGGCAGTGTCCGCCGGCGCCGGTCCAGTGTCCACCGTTGTCTGAAAACTGCACTTTTCTGACCTCTGACCTCACTGGACGGTCCGCCACACTTTTCTTTACACCTCTCGGGCTTATCCGAGAGTGTGGCGTTGTAGGGGAGGTGTCCCCGCACGCGTGCGTATGTCAGAAGTGTCGGCAGTGTCCGCCGGCGCCGGTCCAGTGTCCACCGTTGTCTGAAAACTGCACTTTTCTGACCTCTGACCTCACTGGACGGTCCGCCACACTTTTCTTTACACCTCTCGGGCTTATCCGAGAGTCTGGCGTTGTAGGGGAGGTGTCCCCGCACGCGTGCGTATGTCAGAAGTGTCGGCAGTGTCCGCCGGCGCCGGTCCAGTGTCCACCGTTGTCTGAAAACTGCACTTTTCTGACCTCTGACCTCACTGGATGGTCCGCCACACTTTTTATTACATCTCTCGGGCTTATCCGAGAGTGTGGCGTTGTAGGGGAGGTGTCCCCGCACGCGTGCGTATGTCAGAAGTGTCGGCAGTGTCCGCCGGCGCCGGTCCAGTGTCCACCGTTGTCTGAAAACTGCACTTTTCTGACCTCTGACCTCACTGGAGGGTCTGCCACACTTTTTTTTACACCTCTCGGGCTTATCCGAGAGTTTGGCGTTGTAGGGGAGGTGTCCCCGCACGCGTGCGTATGTCAGAAGTGTCGGCAGTGTCCGCCGGCGCCGGTCCAGTGTCCACCGTTGTCTGAAAACTGCACTTTTCTGACCTCTGACCTCACTGGACGGTCCGCCACACTTTTTTTTACATCTCTCGGGCTTATCCGAGAGTGTGGCGTTGTAGGGGAGGTGTCCCCGCACGCGTGCGTATGTCAGAAGTGTCGGCAGTGTCCGCCGGCGCCGGTCCAGTGTCCACCGTTGTCTGAAAACTGCACTTTTCTGACCTCTGACCTCACTGGACGGTCCGCCACACTTTTCTTTACACCTCTCGGGCTTATCCGAGAGTCTGGCGTTGTAGGGGAGGTGTCCCCGCACGCGTGCGTATGTCAGAAGTGTCGGCAGTGTCCGCCGGCGCCGGTCCAGTGTCCACCGTTGTCTGAAAACTGCACTTTTCTGACCTCTGACCTCACTGGACGGTCCGCCACACTTTTCTTTACACCTCTCGGGCTTATCCGAGAGTCTGGCGTTGTAGGGGAGGTGTCCCCGCACGCGTGCGTATGTCAGAAGTGTCGGCAGTGTCCGCCGGCGCCGGTCCAGTGTCCACCGTTGTCTGAAAACTGCACTTTTCTGACCTCTGACCTCACTGGACGGTCCGCCACACTTTTCTTTACACCTCTCGGGCTTATCCGAGAGTGTGGCGTTGTAGGGGAGGTGTCCCCGCACGCGTGCGTATGTCAGAAGTGTCGGCAGTGTCCACCGGTGCCTGTCCAGTGTCCACTGTTGTCTGAAAACGGCACTTTTCTGACCTCTGACCTCACTGGACGGTCCGCCACACTTTTTTTTACACCTCTCGGGCTTATCCGAGAGTGTGGCGTTGTAGGGGAGGTGTCCCCGCACGCGTGCGTATGTCAGAAGTGTCGGCAGTGTCCGCCGGCGCCGGTCCAGTGTCCACCGTTGTCTGAAAACTGCACTTTTCTGACCTCTGACCTCACTGGACGGTCCGCCACACTTTTCTTTACACCTCTCGGGCTTATCCGAGAGTGTGGCGTTGTAGGGGAGGTGTCCCCGCACGCGTGCGTATGTCAGAAGTGTCGGCAGTGTCCACCGGTGCCTGTCCAGTGTCCACTGTTGTCTGAAAACGGCACTTTTCTGACCTCTGACCTCACTGGACGGTCCGCCACACTTTTTTTTACACCTCTCGGGCTTATCCGAGAGTGTGGCGTTGTAGGGGAGGTGTCCCCGCACGCGTGCGTATGTCAGAAGTGTCGGCAGTGTCCGCCGGCGCCGGTCCAGTGTCCACCGTTGTCTGAAAACTGCACTTTTCTGACCTCTGACCTCACTGGACGGTCCGCCACACTTTTCTTTACACCTCTCGGGCTTATCCGAGAGTGTGGCGTTGTAGGGGAGGTGTCCCCGCACGCGTGCGTATGTCAGAAGTGTCGGCAGTGTCCGCCTGCGCCGGTCCAGTGTCCACCGTTGTCTGAAAACTGCACTTTTCTGACCTCTGACCTCACTGGACGGTCCGCCACACTTTTTTTTACACCTCTCGGGCTTATCCGAGAGTGTGGCGTTGTAGGGGAGGTGTCCCCGCACGCGTGCGTATGTCAGAAGTGTCGGCAGTGTCCGCCGGCGCCGGTCCAGTGTCCACCGTTGTCTGAAAACTGCACTTTTCTGACCTCTGACCTCACTGGACGGTCCGCCATACTTTTCTTTACACCTCTCGGGCTTATCCGAGAGTGTGGCGTTGTAGGGGAGGTGTCCCCGCACGCGTGCGTATGTCAGAAGTGTCGGCAGTGTCCGCCGGCGCCGGTCCAGTGTCCACCGTTGTCTGAAAACTGCACTTTTCTGACCTCTGACCTCACTGGACGGTCCGCCACACTTTTCTTTACACCTCTCGGGCTTATCCGAGAGTCTGGCGTTGTAGGGGAGGTGTCCCCGCACGCGTGCGTATGTCAGAAGTGTCGGCAGTGTCCGCCGGCGCCGGTCCAGTGTCCACCGTTGTCTGAAAACTGCACTTTTCTGACCTCTGACCTCACTGGACGGTCCGCCAGACTTTTTTTTACATCTCTCGGGCTTATCCGAGAGTGTGGCGTTGTAGGGGAGGTGTCCCCGCACGCGTGCGTATGTCAGAAGTGTCGGCAGTGTCCGCCGGCGCCGGTCCAGTGTCCACCGTTGTCTGAAAACTGCACTTTTCTGACCTCTGACCTCACTGGACGGTCCGCCACACTTTTTTTTACATCTCTCGGGCTTATCCGAGAGTGTGGCGTTGTAGGGGAGGTGTCCCCGCACGCGTGCGTATGTCAGAAGTGTCGGCAGTGTCCGCCGGCGCCGGTCCAGTGTCCACCGTTGTCTGAAAACTGCACTTTTCTGACCTCTGACCTCACTGGACGGTCCGCCACACTTTTCTTTACACATCTCGGGCTTATCCGAGATTCTGGCGTTGTAGGGGAGGTGTCCCCGCACGCGTGCGTATGTCAGAAGTGTCGGCAGTGTCCGCCTGCGCCGGTCCAGTGTCCACCGTTGTCTGAAAACTGCACTTTTCTGACCTCTGACCTCACTGGACGGTCCGCCACACTTTTCTTTACACCTCTCGGGCTTATCCGAGAGTGTGGCGTTGTAGGGGAGGTGTCCCCGCACGCGTGCGTATGTCAGAAGTGTCGGCAGTGTCCGCCGGCGCCGGTCCAGTGTCCACCGTTGTCTGAAAACTGCACTTTTCTGACCTCTGACCTCACTGGACGGTCCGCCACACTTTTCTTTACACCTCTCGGGCTTATCCGAGAGTCTGGCGTTGTAGGGGAGGTGTCCCCGCACGCGTGTGTATGTCAGAAGTGTCGGCAGTGTCCGCCGGCGCCGGTCCAGTGTCCACCGTTGTCTGAAAACTGCACTTTTCTGACCTCTGACCTCACTGGACGGTCCGCCAGACTTTTTTTTACATCTCTCGGGCTTATCCGAGAGTGTGGCGTTGTAGGGGAGGTGTCTCCGCACGCGTGCGTATGTCAGAAGTGTCGGCAGTGTCCGCCGGCGCCGGTCCAGTGTCCACCGTTGTCTGAAAACTGCACTTTTCTGACCTCTGACCTCACTGGACGGTCCGCCACACTTTTCTTTACACCTCTCGGGCTTATCCGAGAGTGTGGCGTTGTAGGGGAGGTGTCCCCGCACGCGTGCGTATGTCAGAAGTGTCGGCAGTGTCCGCCGGCGCCGGTCCAGTGTCCACCGTTGTCTGAAAACTGCACTTTTCTGACCTCTGACCTCACTGGACGGTCCGCCACACTTTTCTTTACACCTCTCGGGCTTATCCGAGAGTCTGGCGTTGTAGGGGAGGTGTCCCCGCACGCGTGCGTATGTCAGAAGTGTCGGCAGTGTCCGCCGGCGCCGGTCCAGTGTCCACCGTTGTCTGAAAACTGCACTTTTCTGACCTCTGACCTCACTGGACGGTCCGCCACACTTTTCTTTACACCTCTCGGGCTTATCCGAGAGTCTGGCGTTGTAGGGGAGGTGTCCCCGCACGCGTGCGTATGTCAGAAGTGTCGGCAGTGTCCGCCGGCGCCGGTCCAGTGTCCACCGTTGTCTGAAAACTGCACTTTTCTGACCTCTGACCTCACTGGACGGTCCGCCACACTTTTCTTTACACCTCTCGGGCTTATCCGAGAGTGTGGCGTTGTAGGGGAGGTGTCCCCGCACGCGTGCGTATGTCAGAAGTGTCGGCAGTGTCCGCCGGCGCCGGTCCAGTGTCCACCGTTGTCTGAAAACTGCACTTTTCTGACCTCTGACCTCACTGGACGGTCCGCCACACTTTTCTTTACACCTCTCGGGCTTATCCGAGAGTGTGGCGTTGTAGGGGAGGTGTCCCCGCACGCGTGCGTATGTCAGAAGTGTCGGCAGTGTCCGCCGGCGCCGGTCCAGTATCCACCGTTGTCTGAAAACTGCACTTTTCTGACCTCTGACCTCACTGGACGGTCCGCCACACTTTTCTTTACACCTCTCGGGCTTATCCGAGAGTGTGGCGTTGTAGGGGAGGTGTCCCCGCACGCGTGCGTATGTCAGAAGTGTCGGCAGTGTCCACCGGTGCCTGTCCAGTGTCCACTGTTGTCTGAAAACGGCACTTTTCTGACCTCTGACCTCACTGGACGGTCCGCCACACTTTTTTTTACACCTCTCGGGCTTATCCGAGAGTATGGCGTTGTAGGGGAGGTGTCCCCGCACGCGTGCGTATGTCAGAAGTGTCGGCAGTGTCCGCCGGCGCCGGTCCAGTGTCCACCGTTGTCTGAAAACTGCACTTTTCTGACCTCTGACCTCACTGGACGGTCCGCCACACTTTTCTTTACACCTCTCGGGCTTATCCGAGAGTGTGGCGTTGTAGGGGAGGTGTCCCCGCACGCGTGCGTATGTCAGAAGTGTCGGCAGTGTCCGCCGGCGCCGGTCCAGTGTCCACCGTTGTCTGAAAACTGCACTTTTCTGACCTCTAACCTCACTGGACGGTCCGCCACACTTTTCTTTACACCTCTCGGGCTTATCCGAGAGTGTGACGTTGTAGGGGAGGTGTCCCCGCACGCGTGCGTATGTCAGAAGTGTCGGCAGTGTCCACCGGTGCCTGTCCAGTGTCCACTGTTGTCTGAAAACGGCACTTTTCTGACCTCTGACCTCACTGGACGGTCCGCCACACTTTTTTTTACACCTCTCGGGCTTATCCGAGAGTGTGGCGTTGTAGGGGAGGTGTCCCCGCACGCGTGCGTATGTCAGAAGTGTCGGCAGTGTCCGCCGGCGCCGGTCCAGTGTCCACCGTTGTCTGAAAACTGCACTTTTCTGACCTCTGACCTCACTGGACGGTCCGCCACACTTTTTTTTACATCTCTCGGGCTTATCCGAGAGTGTGGCGTTGTAGGGGAGGTGTCCCCGCACGCGTGCGTATGTCAGAAGTGTCGGCAGTGTCCGCCGGCGCCGGTCCAGTGTCCACCGTTGTCTGAAAACTGCACTTTTCTGACCTCTGACCTCACTGGACGGTCCGCCACACTTTTCTTTACACATCTCGGGCTTATCCGAGAGTCTGGCGTTGTAGGGGAGGTGTCCCCGCACGCGTATGTCAGAAGTGTCGGCAGTGTCCGCCTGCACCGGTCCAGTGTCCACCGTTGTCTGAAAACTGCACTTTTCTGACCTCTGACCTCACTGGACGGTCCGCCACACTTTTCTTTACACCTCTCGGGCTTATCCGAGAGTGTGGCGTTGTAGGGGAGGTGTCCCCGCACGCGTGCGTATGTCAGAAGTGTCGGCAGTGTCCGCCGGCGCCGGTCCAGTGTCCACCGTTGTCTGAAAACTGCACTTTTCTGACCTCTGACCTCACTGGACGGTCCGCCACACTTTTCTTTACACCTCTCGGGCTTATCCGAGAGTCTGGCGTTGTAGGGGAGGTGTCCCCGCACGCGTGCGTATGTCAGAAGTGTCGGCAGTGTCCGCCGGCGCCGGTCCAGTGTCCACCGTTGTCTGAAAACTGCACTTTTCTGACCTCTGACCTCACTGGACGGTCCGCCACACTTTTTTTTACATCTCTCGGGCTTATCCGAGAGTGTGGCGTTGTAGGGGAGGTGTCCCCTCACGCGTGCGTATATCAGAAGTGTCGGCAGTGTCCGCCGGCGCCGGTCCAGTGTCCACCGTTGTCTGAAAACTGCACTTTTCTGACCTCTGACCTCACTGGACGGTCCGCCACACTTTTTTTTACATCTCTCGGGCTTATCCGAGAGTGTGGCGTTGTAGGGGAGGTGTCCCCGCACGCGTGCGTATGTCAGAAGTGTCGGCAGTGTCCGCCGGCGCCGGTCCAGTGTCCACCGTTGTCTGAAAACTGCACTTTTCTGACCTCTGACCTCACTGGACGGTCCGCCACACTTTTTTTTACATCTCTCGGGCTTATCCGAGAGTGTGGCGTTGTAGGGGAGGTGTCCCCGCACGCGTGCGTATGTCAGAAGTGTCGGCAGTGTCCGCCGGCGCCGGTCCAGTGTCCACCGTTGTCTGAAAACTGCACTTTTCTGACCTCTGACCTCACTGGACGGTCCGCCACACTTTTCTTTACACATCTCGGGCTTATCCGAGAGTCTGGCGTTGTAGGGGAGGTGTCCCCGCACGCGTATGTCAGAAGTGTCGGCAGTGTCCGCCTGCACCGGTCCAGTGTCCACCGTTGTCTGAAAACTGCACTTTTCTGACCTCTGACCTCACTGGACGGTCCGCCACACTTTTCTTTACACCTCTCGGGCTTATCCGAGAGTGTGGCGTTGTAGGGGAGGTGTCCCCGCACGCGTGCGTATGTCAGAAGTGTCGGCAGTGTCCGCCGGCGCCGGTCCAGTGTCCACCGTTGTCTGAAAACTGCACTTTTCTGACCTCTGACCTCACTGGACGGTCCGCCACACTTTTCTTTACACCTCTCGGGCTTATCCGAGAGTGTGGCGTTGTAGGGGAGGTGTCCCCGCACGCGTGCGTATGTCAGAAGTGTCGGCAGTGTCCGCCGGCGCCGGTCCAGTGTCCACCGTTGTCTGAAAACTGCACTTTTCTGACCTCTGACCTCACTGGACGGTCCGCCACACTTTTCTTTACACCTCTCGGGCTTATCCGAGAGTCTGGCGTTGTAGGGGAGGTGTCCCCGCACGCGTGCGTATGTCAGAAGTGTCGGCAGTGTCCGCCGGCGCCGGTCCAGTGTCCACCGTTGTCTGAAAACTGCACTTTTCTGACCTCTGACCTCACTGGACGGTCCGCCACACTTTTTTTTACATCTCTCGGGCTTATCCGAGAGTGTGGCGTTGTAGGGGAGGTGTCCCCGCACGCGTGCGTATGTCAGAAGTGTCGGCAGTGTCCGCCGGCGCCGGTCCAGTGTCCACCGTTGTCTGAAAACTGCACTTTTCTGACCTCTGACCTCACTGGACGGTCCGCCACACTTTTTTTTACATCTCTCGGGCTTATCCGAGAGTGTGGCGTTGTAGGGGAGGTGTCCCCGCACGCGTGCGTATGTCAGAAGTGTCGGCAGTGTCCGCCGGCGCCGGTCCAGTGTCCACCGTTGTCTGAAAACTGCACTTTTCTGACCTCTGACCTCACTGGACGGTCCGCCACACTTTTCTTTACACATCTCGGGCTTATCCGAGAGTCTGGCGTTGTAGGGGAGG
Organism: Gymnoscopelus braueri; assembly: GCF_963280865.1. Taxonomy (NCBI): domain Eukaryota; kingdom Metazoa; phylum Chordata; class Actinopteri; order Myctophiformes; family Myctophidae; genus Gymnoscopelus; species Gymnoscopelus braueri. The sequence goes on along the minus strand of NC_137607.1, from coordinate 54,836,541 downwards.
TGTCCCCGCACGCGTATGTCAGAAGTGTCGGCAGTGTCCGCCTGCACCGGTCCAGTGTCCACCGTTGTCTGAAAACTGCACTTTTCTGACCTCTGACCTCACTGGACGGTCCGCCACACTTTTCTTTACACCTCTCGGGCTTATCCGAGAGTGTGGCGTTGTAGGGGAGGTGTCCCCGCACGCGTGCGTATGTCAGAAGTGTCGGCAGTGTCCGCCGGCGCCGGTCCAGTGTCCACCGTTGTCTGAAAACTGCACTTTTCTGACCTCTGACCTCACTGGACGGTCCGCCACACTTTTCTTTACACCTCTCGGGCTTATCCGAGAGTCTGGCGTTGTAGGGGAGGTGTCCCCGCACGCGTGCGTATGTCAGAAGTGTCGGCAGTGTCCGCCGGCGCCGGTCCAGTGTCCACCGTTGTCTGAAAACTGCACTTTTCTGACCTCTGACCTCACTGGACGGTCCACCACACTTTTCTTTACACCTCTCGGGCTTATCCGAGAGTCTGGCGTTGTAGGGGAGGTGTCCCCGCACGCGTGCGTATGTCAGAAGTGTCGGCAGTGTCCGCCGGCGCCGGTCCAGTGTCCACCGTTGTCTGAAAACTGCACTTTTCTGACCTCTGACCTCACTGGACGGTCCGCCACACTTTTTTTTACATCTCTCGGGCTTATCCGAGAGTGTGGCGTTGTAGGGGAGGTGTCCCCGCACGCGTGCGTATGTCAGAAGTGTCGGCAGTGTCCGCCGGCGCCGGTCCAGTGTCCACCGTTGTCTGAAAACTGCACTTTTCTGACCTCTGACCTCACTGGACGGTCCGCCACACTTTTCTTTACACATCTCGGGCTTATCCGAGAGTCTGGCGTTGTAGGGGAGGTGTCCCCGCACGCGTATGTCAGAAGTGTCGGCAGTGTCCGCCTGCACCGGTCCAGTGTCCACCGTTGTCTGAAAACTGCACTTTTCTGACCTCTGACCTCACTGGACGGTCCGCCACACTTTTCTTTACACCTCTCGGGCTTATCCGAGAGTGTGGCGTTGTAGGGGAGGTGTCCCCGCACGCGTGCGTATGTCAGAAGTGTCGGCAGTGTCCGCCGGCGCCGGTCCAGTGTCCACCGTTGTCTGAAAACTGCACTTTTCTGACCTCTGACCTCACTGGACGGTCCGCCACACTTTTCTTTACACCTCTCGGGCTTATCCGAGAGTCTGGCGTTGTAGGGGAGGTGTCCCCGCACGCGTGCGTATGTCAGAAGTGTCGGCAGTGTCCGCCGGCGCCGGTCCAGTGTCCACCGTTGTCTGAAAACTGCACTTTTCTGACCTCTGACCTCACTGGACGGTCCGCCACACTTTTTTTTACATCTCTCGGGCTTATCCGAGAGTGTGGCGTTGTAGGGGAGGTGTCCCCGCACGCGTGCGTATGTCAGAAGTGTCGGCAGTGTCCGCCGGCGCCGGTCCAGTGTCCACCGTTGTCTGAAAACTGCACTTTTCTGACCTCTGACCTCACTGGACGGTCCGCCACACTTTTCTTTACACCTCTCGGGCTTATCCGAGAGACTGGCGTTGTAGGGGAGGTGTCCCCGCACGCGTGCGTATGTCAGAAGTGTCGGCAGTGTCCGTCGGCGCCGGTCCAGTGTCCACCGTTGTCTGAAAACTGCACTTTTCTGACCTCTGACCTCACTGGACGGTCCGCCACACTTTTCTTTACACCTCTCGGGCTTATCCGAGAGTCTGGCGTTGTAGGGGAGGTGTCCCCGCACACGTGCGTATGTCAGAAGTGTCGGCAGTGTCCGCCGGCGCCGGTCCAGTGTCCACCGTTGTCTGAAAACTGCACTTTTCTGACCTCTGACCTCACTGGACGGTCCGCCACACTTTTTTTTACATCTCCCGGGCTTATCCGAGAGTGTGGCGTTGTAGGGGAAGTGTCCCCGCACGCGTGCGTATGTCAGAAGTGTCGGCAGTGTCCGCCTGCGCCGGTCCAGTGTCCACCGTTGTCTGAAAACTGCACTTTTCTGACCTCTGACCTCACTGGACGGTCCGCCACACTTTTCTTTACACCTCTCGGGCTTATCCGAGAGTGTGGCGTTGTAGGGGAGGTGTCCCCGCACGCGTGCGTATGTTAGAAGTGTCGGCAGTGTCCGCCGGCGCCGGTCCAGTGTCCACCGTTGTCTGAAAACTGCACTTTTCTGAGCTCTGACCTCACTGGACGGTCCGCCACACTTTTCTTTACACCTCTCGGGCTTATCCGAGAGTCTGGCGTTGTAGGGGAGGTGTCCCCGCACGCGTGCGTATGTCAGAAGTGTCGGCAGTGTCCACCGGTGCCTGTCCAGTGTCCACCGTTGTCTGAAAACTGCACTTTTCTGACCTCTGACCTCACTGGACGGTCCGCCACACTTTTCTTTACACCTCTCGGGCTTATCCGAGAGTGTGGCGTTGTAGGGGAGGTGTCCCCGCACGCGTGCGTATGTCAGAAGTGTCGGCAGTGTCCGCCGGCGCCGGTCCAGTGTCCACCGTTGTCTGAAAACTGCACTTTTCTGACCTCTGACCTCACTGGACGGTCTGCCACACTTTTCTTTACACCTCTCGGGCTTATCCGAGAGTCTGGCGTTGTAGGGGAGGTGTCCCCGCACACGTGCGTATGTCAGAAGTGTCGGCAGTGTCCGCCGGCGCCGGTCCAGTGTCCACCGTTGTCTGAAAACTGCACTTTTCTGACCTCTGACCTCACTGGACGGTCCGCCACACTTTTCTTTACACCTCTCGGGCTTATCCGAGAGTGTGGCGTTGTAGGGGAGGTGTCCCCCGCACGCGTGCGTATGTTAGAAGTGTCGGCAGTGTCCGCCGGCGCCGGTCCAGTGTCCACCGTTGTCTGAAAACTGCACTTTTCTGAGCTCTGACCTCACTGGACGGTCCGCCACACTTTTCTTTACACCTCTCGGGCTTATCCGAGAGTCTGGCGTTGTAGGGGAGGTGTCCCCGCACGCGTGCGTATGTCAGAAGTGTCGGCAGTGTCCACCGGTGCCTGTCCAGTGTCCACCGTTGTCTGAAAACTGCACTTTTCTGACCTCTGACCTCACTGGACGGTCCGCCACACTTTTTTTTACATCTCTCGGGCTTATCCGAGAGTGTGGCGTTGTAGGGGAGGTGTCCCCGCACGTGTGCGTATGTCAAAAGTGTCGGCAGTGTCCGCCGGCGCCGGTCCAGTGTCCACCGTTGTCTGAAAACTGCACTTTTCTGACCTCTGACCTCACTGGACGGTCCGCCACACTTTTCTTTACACCTCTCGGGCTTATCCGAGAGTGTGGCGTTGTAGGGGAGGTGTCCCCGCACGCGTGCGTATGTCAGAAGTGTCGGCAGTGTCCGCCGGCGCCGGTCCAGTGTCCACCGTTGTCTGAAAACTGCACTTTTCTGACCTCTAACCTCACTGGACGGTCCGCCACACTTTTCTTTACACCTCTCGGGCTTATCCGAGAGTGTGGCGTTGTAGGGGAGGTGTCCCCGCACGCGTGCGTATGTCAGAAGTGTCGGCAGTGTCCGCCGGCGCCGGTCCAGTGTCCACCGTTGTCTGAAAACTGCACTTTTCTGACCTCTGACCTCACTGGACGGTCCGCCACACTTTTCTTTACACCTCTCGGGCTTATCCGAGAGTGTGGCGTTGTAGGGGAGGTGTCCCCGCACGCGTGCGTATGTCAGAAGTGTCGGCAGTGTCCGCCGGCGCCGGTCCAGTGTCCACCGTTGTCTGAAAACTGCACTTTTCTGACCTCTGACCTCACTGGACGGTCCGCCACACTTTTCTTTACACCTCTCGGGCTTATCCGAGAGTGTGGCGTTGTAGGGGAGGTGTCCCCGCACGCGTGCGTATGTCAGAAGTGTCGGCAGTGTCCACCGGTGCCTGTCCAGTGTCCACTGTTGTCTGAAAACGGCACTTTTCTGACCTCTGACCTCACTGGACGGTCCGCCACACTTTTTTTTACACCTCTCGGGCTTATCCGAGAGTGTGGCGTTGTAGGGGAGGTGTCCCCGCACGCGTGCGTATGTCAGAAGTGTCGGCAGTGTCCGCCGGCGCCGGTCCAGTGTCCACTGTTGTCTGAAAACTGCACTTTTCTGACCTCTGACCTCACTGGACGGTCCGCCACACTTTTTTTTACATCTCTCGGGCTTATCCGAGAGTGTGGCGTTGTAGGGGAGGTGTCCCCGCACGCGTGCGTATGTCAGAAGTGTCGGCAGTGTCCGCCGGCGCCGGTCCAGTGTCCACCGTTGTCTGAAAACTGCACTTTTCTGACCTCTGACCTCACTGGACGGTCCGCCACACTTTTCTTTACACCTCTCGGGCTTATCCGAGAGTCTGGCGTTGTAGGGGAGGTGTCCCCGCACGCGTGCGTATGTTAGAAGTGTCGGCAGTGTCCGCCGGCGCCGGTCCAGTGTCCACCGTTGTCTGAAAACTGCACTTTTCTGAGCTCTGACCTCACTGGACGGTCCGCCACACTTTTCTTTACACCTCTCGGGCTTATCCGAGAGTCTGGCGTTGTAGGGGAGGTGTCCCCGCACGCGTGCGTATGTCAGAAGTGTCGGCAGTGTCCGCCGGACCGTTGTCTGAAAACTGCACTTTTCTGACCTCTGACCTCACTGGACGGTCCGCCACACTTTTCTTTACACCTCTCGGGCTTATCCGAGAGTGTGGCGTTGTAGGGGAGGTGTCCCCGCACGTGTGCGTATGTCAGAAGTGTCGGCAGTGTCCGCCGGCGCCGGTCCAGTGTCCACCGTTGTCTGAAAACTGCACTTTTCTGACCTCTGACCTCACTGGACGGTCCGCCACAATTTTCTTTACACCTCTCGGGCTTATCCGAGAGTCTGGCGTTGTAGGGGAGGTGTCCCCGCACGCGTGCGTATGTCAGAAGTGTCGGCAGTGTCCACCGGTGCCTGTCCAGTGTCCACCGTTGTCTGAAAACTGCACTTTTCTGACCTCTGACCTCACTGGACGGTCCGCCACACTTTTCTTTACACCTCTCGGGCTTATCCGAGAGTGTGGCGTTGTAGGGGAGGTGTCCCCGCACGTGTGCGTATGTCAGAAGTGTCGGCAGTGTCCGCCGGCGCCGGTCCAGTGTCCACCGTTGTCTGAAAACTGCACTTTTCTGACCTCTGACCTCACTGGACGGTCCGCCACACTTTTCTTTACACCTCTCGGGCTTATCCGAGAGTGTGGCGTTGTAGGGGAGGTGTCCCCGCACGCGTGCGTATGTTAGAAGTGTCGGCAGTGTCCGCCGGCGCCGGTCCAGTGTCCACCGTTGTCTGAAAACTGCACTTTTCTGAGCTCTGACCTCACTGGACGGTCCGCCACACTTTTCTTTACACCTCTCGGGCTTATCCGAGAGTCTGGCGTTGTAGGGGAGGTGTCCCCGCACGCGTGCGTATGTCAGAAGTGTCGGCAGTGTCCACCGGTGCCTGTCCAGTGTCCACCGTTGTCTGAAAACTGCACTTTTCTGACCTCTGACCTCACTGGACGGTCCGCCACACTTTTTTTTACATCTCTCGGGCTTATCCGAGAGTGTGGCGTTGTAGGGGAGGTGTCCCCGCACGCGTGCGTATGTCAAAAGTGTCGGCAGTGTCCGCCGGCGCCGGTCCAGTGTCCACCGTTGTCTGAAAACTGCACTTTTCTGACCTCTGACCTCACTGGACGGTCCGCCACACTTTTCTTTACACCTCTCGGGCTTATCCGAGAGTGTGGCGTTGTAGGGGAGGTGTCCCCGCACGCGTGCGTATGTCAGAAGTGTCGGCAGTGTCCGCCGGCGCCGGTCCAGTGTCCACCGTTGTCTGAAAACTGCACTTTTCTGACCTCTAACCTCACTGGACGGTCCGCCACACTTTTCTTTACACCTCTCGGGCTTATCCGAGAGTGTGGCGTTGTAGGGGAGGTGTCCCCGCACGCGTGCGTATGTCAGAAGTGTCGGCAGTGTCCACCGGTGCCTGTCCAGTGTCCACCGTTGTCTGAAAACGGCACTTTTCTGACCTCTGACCTCACTGGACGGTCCGCCACACTTTTTTTTACACCTCTCGGGCTTATCCGAGAGTGTGGCGTTGTAGGGGAGGTGTCCCCGCACGCGTGCGTATGTCAGAAGTGTCGGCAGTGTCCGCCGGCGCCGGTCCAGTGTCCACCGTTGTCTGAAAACTGCACTTTTCTGACCTCTGACCTCACTGGACGGTCCGCCACACTTTTCTTTACACCTCTCGGGCTTATCCGAGAGTGTGGCGTTGTAGGGGAGGTGTCCCCGCACGCGTGCGTATGTTAGAAGTGTCGGCAGTGTCCGCCGGCGCCGGTCCAGTGTCCACCGTTGTCTGAAAACTGCACTTTTCTGAGCTCTGACCTCACTGGACGGTCCGCCACACTTTTCTTTACACCTCTCGGGCTTATCCGAGAGTCTGGCGTTGTAGGGGAGGTGTCCCCGCACGCGTGCGTATGTCAGAAGTGTCGGCAGTGTCCACCGGTGCCTGTCCAGTGTCCACCGTTGTCTGAAAACTGCACTTTTCTGACCTCTGACCTCACTGGACGGTCCGCCACACTTTTTTTTACATCTCTCGGGCTTATCCGAGAGTGTGGCGTTGTAGGGGAGGTGTCCCCGCACGCGTGCGTATGTCAAAAGTGTCGGCAGTGTCCGCCGGCGCCGGTCCAGTGTCCACCGTTGTCTGAAAACTGCACTTTTCTGACCTCTGACCTCACTGGACGGTCCGCCACACTTTTCTTTACACCTCTCGGGCTTATCCGAGAGTGTGGCGTTGTAGGGGAGGTGTCCCCGCACGCGTGCGTATGTCAGAAGTGTCGGCAGTGTCCGCCGGCGCCGGTCCAGTGTCCACCGTTGTCTGAAAACTGCACTTTTCTGACCTCTAACCTCACTGGACGGTCCGCCACACTTTTCTTTACACCTCTCGGGCTTATCCGAGAGTGTGGCGTTGTAGGGGAGGTGTCCCCGCACGCGTGCGTATGTCAGAAGTGTCGGCAGTGTCCGCCGGCGCCGGTCCAGTGTCCACCGTTGTCTGAAAACTGCACTTTTCTGACCTCTGACCTCACTGGACGGTCCGCCACACTTTTCTTTACACCTCTCGGGCTTATCCGAGAGTGTGGCGTTGTAGGGGAGGTGTCCCCGCACGCGTGCGTATGTCAGAAGTGTCGGCAGTGTCCACCGGTGCCTGTCCAGTGTCCACTGTTGTCTGAAAACGGCACTTTTCTGACCTCTGACCTCACTGGACGGTCCGCCACACTTTTTTTTACACCTCTCGGGCTTATCCGAGAGTGTGGCGTTGTAGGGGAGGTGTCCCCGCACGCGTGCGTATGTCAGAAGTGTCGGCAGTGTCCGCCTGCGCCGGTCCAGTGTCCACCGTTGTCTGAAAACTGCACTTTTCTGACCTCTGACCTCACTGGACGGTCCGCCACACTTTTCTTTACACCTCTCGGGCTTATCCGAGAGTGTGGCGTTGTAGGGGAGGTGTCCCCGCACGCGTGCGTATGTCAGAAGTGTCGGCAGTGTCCGCCGGCGCCGGTCCAGTGTCCACCGTTGTCTGAAAACTGCACTTTTCTGACCTCTGACCTCACTGGACGGTCCGCCACACTTTTCTTTACACCTCTTGGGCTTATCCGAGAGTGTGGCGTTGTAGGGGAGGTGTCCCCGCACGCGTGCGTATGTCAGAAGTGTCGGCAGTGTCCGCCGGCGCCGGTCCAGTGTCCACCGTTGTCTGAAAACTGCACTTTTCTGACCTCTGACCTCACTGGACGGTCCGCCACACTTTTCTTTACACCTCTCGGGCTTATCCGAGAGTGTGGCGTTGTAGGGGAGGTGTCCCCGCACGCGTGCGTATGTCAGAAGTGTCGGCAGTGTCCGCCGGCGCCGGTCCAGTGTCCACCGTTGTCTGAAAACTGCACTTTTCTGACCTCTGACCTCACTGGACGGTCCGCCACACTTTTCTTTACACCTCTCGGGCTTATCCGAGAGTGTGGCGTTGTAGGGGAGGTGTCCCCGCACGCGTGCGTATGTCAGAAGTGTCGGCAGTGTCCGCCGGCGCCGGTCCAGTGTCCACCGTTGTCTGAAAACTGCACTTTTCTGACCTCTGACCTCACTGGACGGTCCGCCACACTTTTTTTTACATCTCTCGGGCTTATCCGAGAGTGTGGCGTTGTAGGGGAGGTGTCCCCGCACGCGTGCGTATGTCAGAAGTGTCGGCAGTGTCCGCCGGCGCCGGTCCAGTGTCCACCGTTGTCTGAAAACTGCACTTTTCTGACCTCTGACCTCACTGGACGGTCCGCCACACTTTTCTTTACACCTCTCGGGCTTATCCGAGAGTCTGGCGTTGTAGGGGAGGTGTCCCCGCACGCGTGCGTATGTTAGAAGTGTCGGCAGTGTCCGCCGGCGCCGGTCCAGTGTCCACCGTTGTCTGAAAACTGCACTTTTCTGAGCTCTGACCTCACTGGACGGTCCGCCACACTTTTCTTTACACCTCTCGGGCTTATCCGAGAGTCTGGCGTTGTAGGGGAGGTGTCCCCGCACGCGTGCGTATGTCAGAAGTGTCGGCAGTGTCCGCCGGCGCCGGTCCAGTGTCCACCGTTGTCTGAAAACTGCACTTTTCTGACCTCTGACCTCACTGGACGGTCCGCCACACTTTTCTTTACACCTCTCGGGCTTATCCGAGAGTGTGGCGTTGTAGGGGAGGTGTCCCCGCACGCGTGCGTATGTCAGAAGTGTCGGCAGTGTCCGCCGGCGCCGGTCCAGTGTCCACCGTTGTCTGAAAACTGCACTTTTCTGACCTCTGACCTCACTGGACGGTCCGCCACAATTTTCTTTACACCTCTCGGGCTTATCCGAGAGTTTGGCGTTGTAGGGGAGGTGTCCCCGCACGCGTGCGTATGTCAGAAGTGTCGGCAGTGTCCGCCGGCGCCGGTCCAGTGTCCACCGTTGTCTGAAAACTGCACTTTTCTGACCTCTGACCTCACTGGACGGTCCGCCACACTTTTTTTTACATCTCTCGGGCTTATCCGAGAGTGTGGCGTTGTAGGGGAGGTGTCCCCGCACGCGTGCGTATGTCAGAAGTGTCGGCAGTGTCCACCGGTGCCTGTCCAGTGTCCACTGTCTGAAAACGGCACTTTTCTGACCTCACTGGACGGTCCGCCACACTTTTCTTTACACCTCTCGGGCTTATCCGAGAGTGTGGCGTTGTAGGGGAGGTGTCCCCGCACGCGTGCGTATGTCAGAAGTGTCGGCAGTGTCCGCCGGCGCCGGTCCAGTGTCCACCGTTGTCTGAAAACTGCACTTTTCTGACCTCTGACCTCACTGGACGGTCCGCCACAATTTTCTTTACACCTCTCGGGCTTATCCGAGAGTTTGGCGTTGTAGGGGAGGTGTCCCCGCACGCGTGCGTATGTCAGAAGTGTCGGCAGTGTCCGCCGGCGCCGGTCCAGTGTCCACCGTTGTCTGAAAACTGCACTTTTCTGACCTCTGACCTCACTGGACGGTCCGCCACACTTTTTTTTACATCTCTCGGGCTTATCCGAGAGTGTGGCGTTGTAGGGGAGGTGTCCCCGCACGCGTGCGTATGTCAGAAGTGTCGGCAGTGTCCACCGGTGCCTGTCCAGTGTCCACTGTCTGAAAACTGCACTTTTCTGACCTCTGACCTCACTGGACGGTCCGCCACACTTTTTTTTACATCTCTCGGGCTTATCCGAGAGTGTGGCGTTGTAGGGGAGGTGTCCCCGCACGCGTGCGTATGTCAGAAGTGTCGGCAGTGTCCGCCGGCGCCGGTCCAGTGTCCACCGTTGTCTGAAAACTGCACTTTTCTGACCTCTGACCTCACTGGACGGTCCGCCACACTTTTCTTTACACCTCTCGGGCTTATCCGAGAGTCTGGCGTTGTAGGGGAGGTGTCCCCGCACGCGTGCGTATGTTAGAAGTGTCGGCAGTGTCCGCCGGCGCCGGTCCAGTGTCCACCGTTGTCTGAAAACTGCACTTTTCTGAGCTCTGACCTCACTGGACGGTCCGCCACACTTTTCTTTACACCTCTCGGGCTTATCCGAGAGTCTGGCGTTGTAGGGGAGGTGTCCCCGCACGCGTGCGTATGTCAGAAGTGTCGGCAGTGTCCGCCGGCGCCGGTCCAGTGTCCACCGTTGTCTGAAAACTGCACTTTTCTGACCTCTGACCTCACTGGACGGTCCGCCACACTTTTCTTTACACCTCTCGGGCTTATCCGAGAGTGTGGCGTTGTAGGGGAGGTGTCCCCGCACGCGTGCGTATGTCAGAAGTGTCGGCAGTGTCCGCCGGCGCCGGTCCAGTGTCCACCGTTGTCTGAAAACTGCACTTTTCTGACCTCTGACCTCACTGGACGGTCCGCCACAATTTTCTTTACACCTCTCGGGCTTATCCGAGAGTCTGGCGTTGTAGGGGAGGTGTCCCCGCACGCGTGCGTATGTCAGAAGTGTCGGCAGTGTCCACCGGTGCCTGTCCAGTGTCCACTGTTGTCTGAAAACGGCACTTTTCTGACCTCTGACCTCACTGGACGGTCCGCCACACTTTTTTTTACACCTCTCGGGCTTATCCGAGAGTTTGGCGTTGTAGGGGAGGTGTCCCCGCACGCGTGCGTATGTCAGAAGTGTCGGCAGTGTCCGCCGGCGCCGGTCCAGTGTCCACCGTTGTCTGAAAACTGCACTTTTCTGACCTCTGACCTCACTGGACGGTCCGCCACACTTTTTTTTACATCTCTCGGGCTTATCCGAGAGTGTGGCGTTGTAGGGGAGGTGTCCCCGCACGCGTGCGTATGTCAGAAGTGTCGGCAGTGTCCGCCGGCGCCGGTCCAGTGTCCACCGTTGTCTGAAAACTGCACTTTTCTGACCTCTGACCTCACTGGACGGTCCGCCACACTTTTCTTTACACCTCTCGGGCTTATCCGAGAGTCTGGCGTTGTAGGGGAGGTGTCCCCGCACGCGTGCGTATGTTAGAAGTGTCGGCAGTGTCCGCCGGCGCCGGTCCAGTGTCCACCGTTGTCTGAAAACTGCACTTTTCTGAGCTCTGACCTCACTGGACGGTCCGCCACACTTTTCTTTACACCTCTCGGGCTTATCCGAGAGTCTGGCGTTGTAGGGGAGGTGTCCCCGCACGCGTGCGTATGTCAGAAGTGTCGGCAGTGTCCGCCGGCGCCGGTCCAGTGTCCACCGTTGTCTGAAAACTGCACTTTTCTGACCTCTGACCTCACTGGACGGTCCGCCACACTTTTCTTTACACCTCTCGGGCTTATCCGAGAGTGTGGCGTTGTAGGGGAGGTGTCCCCGCACGCGTGTGTATGTCAGAAGTGTCGGCAGTGTCCGCCGGCGCCGGTCCAGTGTCCACCGTTGTCTGAAAACTGCACTTTTCTGACCTCTGACCTCACTGGACGGTCCGCCACAATTTTCTTTACACCTCTCGGGCTTATCCGAGAGTCTGGCGTTGTAGGGGAGGTGTCCCCGCACGCGTGCGTATGTCAGAAGTGTCGGCAGTGTCCACCGGTGCCTGTCCAGTGTCCACTGTTGTCTGAAAACGGCACTTTTCTGACCTCACTGGACGGTCCGCCACACTTTTCTTTACACCTCTCGGGCTTATCCGAGAGTGTGGCGTTGTAGGGGAGGTGTCCCCGCACGCGTGCGTATGTCAGAAGTGTCGGCAGTGTCCGCCGGCGCCGGTCCAGTGTCCACCGTTGTCTGAAAACTGCACTTTTCTGACCTCTGACCTCACTGGACGGTCCGCCAGACTTTTTTTTACATCTCTCGGGCTTATCCGAGAGTGTGGCGTTGTAGGGGAGGTGTCCCCGCACGCGTGCGTATGTCAGAAGTGTCGGCAGTGTCCGCCGGCGCCGGTCCAGTGTCCACCGTTGTCTGAAAACTGCACTTTTCTGACCTCTGACCTCACTGGACGGTCCGCCACAATTTTCTTTACACCTCTCGGGCTTATCCGAGAGTCTGGCGTTGTAGGGGAGGTGTCCCCGCACGCGTGCGTATGTCAGAAGTGTCGGCAGTGTCCACCGGTGCCTGTCCAGTGTCCACTGTTGTCTGAAAACGGCACTTTTCTGACCTCTGACCTCACTGGACGGTCCGCCACACTTTTTTTTACACCTCTCGGGCTTATCCGAGAGTTTGGCGTTGTAGGGGAGGTGTCCCCGCACGCGTGCGTATGTCAGAAGTGTCGGCAGTGTCCGCCGGCGCCGGTCCAGTGTCCACCGTTGTCTGAAAACTGCACTTTTCTGACCTCTGACCTCACTGGACGGTCCACCACACTTTTTTTTACATCTCTCGGGCTTATCCGAGAGTGTGGCGTTGTAGGGGAGGTGTCCCCGCACGCGTGCGTATGTCAGAAGTGTCGGCAGTGTCCGCCGGCGCCGGTCCAGTGTCCACCGTTGTCTGAAAACTGCACTTTTCTGACCTCTGACCTCACTGGACGGTCCGCCACACTTTTCTTTACACCTCTCGGGCTTATCCGAGAGTCTGGCGTTGTAGGGGAGGTGTCCCCGCACGCGTGCGTATGTTAGAAGTGTCGGCAGTGTCCGCCGGCGCCGGTCCAGTGTCCACCGTTGTCTGAAAACTGCACTTTTCTGAGCTCTGACCTCACTGGACGGTCCGCCACACTTTTCTTTACACCTCTCGGGCTTATCCGAGAGTCTGGCGTTGTAGGGGAGGTGTCCCCGCACGCGTGCGTATGTCAGAAGTGTCGGCAGTGTCCGCCGGCGCCGGTCCAGTGTCCACCGTTGTCTGAAAACTGCACTTTTCTGACCTCTGACCTCACTGGACGGTCCGCCACACTTTTCTTTACACCTCTCGGGCTTATCCGAGAGTGTGGCGTTGTAGGGGAGGTGTCCCCGCACGCGTGTGTATGTCAGAAGTGTCGGCAGTGTCCGCCGGCGCCGGTCCAGTGTCCACCGTTGTCTGAAAACTGCACTTTTCTGACCTCTGACCTCACTGGACGGTCCGCCACAATTTTCTTTACACCTCTCGGGCTTATCCGAGAGTCTGGCGTTGTAGGGGAGGTGTCCCCGCACGCGTGCGTATGTCAGAAGTGTCGGCAGTGTCCACCGGTGCCTGTCCAGTGTCCACTGTTGTCTGAAAACGGCACTTTTCTGACCTCACTGGACGGTCCGCCACACTTTTCTTTACACCTCTCGGGCTTATCCGAGAGTGTGGCGTTGTAGGGGAGGTGTCCCCGCACGCGTGCGTATGTCAGAAGTGTCGGCAGTGTCCGCCGGCGCCGGTCCAGTGTCCACCGTTGTCTGAAAACTGCACTTTTCTGACCTCTGACCTCACTGGACGGTCCGCCAGACTTTTTTTTACATCTCTCGGGCTTATCCGAGAGTGTGGCGTTGTAGGGGAGGTGTCCCCGCACGCGTGCGTATGTCAGAAGTGTCGGCAGTGTCCGCCGGCGCCGGTCCAGTGTCCACCGTTGTCTGAAAACTGCACTTTTCTGACCTCTGACCTCACTGGACGGTCCGCCACACTTTTCTTTACACCTCTCGGGCTTATCCGAGAGTGTGGCGTTGTAGGGGAGGTGTCCCCGCACGCGTGCGTATGTCAGAAGTGTCGGCAGTGTCCGCCGGCGCCGGTCCAGTGTCCACCGTTGTCTGAAAACTGCACTTTTCTGACCTCTGACCTCACTGGACGGTCCGCCACAATTTTCTTTACACCTCTCGGGCTTATCCGAGAGTGTGGCGTTGTAGGGGAGGTGTCCCCGCACGCGTGCGTATGTCAGAAGTGTCGGCAGTGTCCGCCGGCGCCGGTCCAGTGTCCACCGTTGTCTGAAAACTGCACTTTTCTGACCTCTGACCTCACTGGACGGTCCGCCACACTTTTCTTTACACCTCTCGGGCTTATCCGAGAGTGTGGCGTTGTAGGGGAGGTGTCCCCGCACGCGTGCGTATGTCAGAAGTGTCGGCAGTGGTCACCGGTGCCTGTCCAGTGTCCACTGTTGTCTGAAAACGGCACTTTTCTGACCTCTGACCTCACTGGACGGTCCGCCACACTTTTTTTTACACCTCTCGGGCTTATCCGAGAGTGTGGCGTTGTAGGGGAGGTGTCCCCGCACGCGTGCGTATGTCAGAAGTGTCGGCAGTGTCCGCCGGCGCCGGTCCAGTGTCCACCGTTGTCTGAAAACTGCACTTTTCTGACCTCTGACCTCACTGGACGATCCGCCACACTTCTTTTTACATCTCTCGGGCTTATCCGAGAGTGTGGCGTTGTAGGGGAGGTGTCCCCGCACGCGTGCGTATGTCAGAAGTGTCGGCAGTGTCCGCCGGCGCCGGTCCAGTGTCCACCGTTGTCTGAAAACTGCACTTTTCTGACCTCTGACCTCACTGGACGGTCCGCCACACTTTTCTTTACACCTCTCGGGCTTATCCGAGAGTGTGGCGTTGTAGGGGAGGTGTCCCCGCACGCGTGCGTATGTCAGAAGTGTCGGCAGTGTCCGCCGGCGCTGGTCCAGTGTCCACCGTTGTCTGAAAACTGCACTTTTCTGACCTCTGACCTCACTGGACGGTCCGCCACACTTTTCTTTACACCTCTCGGGCTTATCCGAGAGTCTGGCGTTGTAGGGGAGGTGTCCCCGCACGCGTGCGTATGTCAGAAGTGTCGGCAGTGTCCGCCGGCGCCGGTCCAGTGTCCACCGTTGTCTGAAAACTGCACTTTTCTGACCTCTGACCTCACTGGACGGTCCGCCACACTTTTTTTTTACACCTCTCGGGCTTTTCCGAGAGTGTGGCGTTGTAGGGGAGGTGTCCCCGCACGCGTGCGTATGTCAGAAGTGTCGGCAGTGTCCGCCGGCGCCGGTCCAGTGTCCACCGTTGTCTGAAAACTGCACTTTTCTGACCTCTGACCTCACTGGACGGTCCGCCATACTCTCGGATAAGCCCGAGAGGTGTAAAAAAAAGTGTGGCGGACCGTCCAGTGAGGTCAGAGGTCAGAAAAGTGCCGTTTTCAGACAACAGTGGACACTGGACAGGCACCGGTGGACACTGCCGACACTTCTGACATACGCACGCGTGCGGGGACACCTCCCCTACAACGCCACACTCTCGGATAAGCCCGAGAGGTGTAAAGAAAAGTGTGGCGGACCGTCCAGTGAGGTCAGAGGTCAGAAAAGTGCAGTTTTCAGACAACGGTGGACACTGAACCGGCGCCGGCGGACACTGCCGACACTTCTGACATACGCACGCGTGCGGGGACACATCCCCTACAACGCCACACTCTCGGATAAGCCCGAGAGATGTAAAAAAAAGTGTGGCGGACCGTCCAGTGAGGTCAGAGGTCAGAAAAGTGCAGTTTTCAGACAACGGTGGACACTGGACCGGCGCCGGCGGACACTGCCGACACTTCTGACATACGCACGCGTGCGGGGACACCTCCCCTACAACGCCACACTCTCGGATAAGCCCGAGAGGTGTAAAAAAAAGTGTCCGCCGGCGCCGGTCCAGTGTCCACCGTTGTCTGAAAACTGCACTTTTCTGACCTCTGACCTCACTGGACGGTCCGCCACACTTCTTTTTACATCTCTCGGGCTTATCCGAGAGTGTGGCGTTGTAGGGGAGGTGTCCCCGCACGCGTGCGTATGTCAGAAGTGTCGGCAGTGTCCGCCGGTGCCGGTCCAGTGTCCACCGTTGTCTGAAAACTGCACTTTTCTGTCCCCGCACGCGTGCGTATGTCAGAAGTGTCGGCAGTGTCCGCCTGCGCCGGTCCAGTGTCCACCGTTGTCTGAAAACTGCACTTTTCTGACCTCTGACCTCACTGGACGGTCCGCCACACTTTTCTTTACACCTCTCGGGCTTATCCGAGAGTTTGGCGTTGTAGGGGAGGTGTCCCCGCACGCGTGCGTATGTCAGAAGTGTCGGCAGTGTCCGCCGGCGCCGGTCCAGTGTCCACCGTTGTCTGAAAACTGCACTTTTCTGACCTCTGACCTCACTGGACGGTCCGCCACACTTTTCTTTACACCTCTCGGGCTTATCCGAGAGTGTGGCGTTGTAGGGGAGGTGTCCCCGCACGCGTGCGTATGTCAGAAGTGTCGGCAGTGTCCGCCGGCGCCGGTCCAGTGTCCACCGTTGTCTGAAAACTGCACTTTTCTGACCTCTGACCTCACTGGACGGTCCGCCACAATTTTCTTTACACCTCTCGGGCTTATCCGAGAGTCTGGCGTTGTAGGGGAGGTGTCCCCGCACGCGTGCGTATGTCAGAAGTGTCGGCAGTGTCTGCCGGCGCCGGTCCAGTGTCCACCGTTGTCTGAAAACTGCACTTTTCTGACCTCTGACCTCACTGGACGGTCCGCCACACTTTTTTTTACACCTCTTTGGCTTATCCGAGAGTGTGGCGTTGTAGGGGAGGTGTCCCCGCACGCGTGCGTATGTCAGAAGTGTCGGCAGTGTCCACCGGTGCCTGTCCAGTGTCCACTGTTGTCTGAAAACGGCACTTTTCTGACCTCTGACCTCACTGGACGGTCCGCCACACTTTTCTTTACACCTCTCGGGCTTATCCGAGAGTGTGGCGTTGTAGGGGAGGTGTCCCCGCACGCGTGCGTATGTCAGAAGTGTCGGCAGTGTCCGCCGGCGCCGGTCCAGTGTCCACCGTTGTCTGAAAACTGCACTTTTCTGACCTCTGACCTCACTGGACGGTCCGCCACACTTTTTTTTACATCTCTCGGGCTTATCCGAGAGTGTGGCGTTGTAGGGGAGGTGTCCCCGCACGCGTGCGTATGTCAGAAGTGTCGGCAGTGTCCGCCGGCGCCGGTCCAGTTTCCACCGTTGTCTGAAAACTGCACTTTTCTGACCTCTGACCTCACTGGACGGTCCGCCACACTTTTCTTTACACCTCTCGGGCTTATCCGAGAGTCTGGCGTTGTAGGGGAGGTGTCCCCGCACGCGTGCGTATGTCAGAAGTGTCGGCAGTGTCCGCCGGCGCCGGTCCAGTGTCCACCGTTGTCTGAAAACTGCACTTTTCTGACCTCTGACCTCACTGGACGGTCCGCCAGACTTTTTTTTACATCTCTCGGGCTTATCCGAGAGTGTGGCGTTGTAGGGGAGGTGTCCCCGCACGCGTGCGTATGTCAGAAGTGTCGGCAGTATCCGCCGGCGCCGGTCCAGAGTCCACCGTTGTCTGAAAACTGCACTTTTCTGACCTCTGACCTCACTGGACGGTCCGCCACACTTTTCTTTACACCTCTCGGGCTTATCCGAGAGTGTGGCGTTGTAGGGGAGGTGTCCCCGCACGCGTGCGTATGTCAGAAGTGTCGGCAGTGTCCGCCGGCGCCGGTCCAGTGTCCACCGTTGTCTGAAAACTGCACTTTTCTGACCTCTGACCTCACTGGACGGTCCGCCACACTTTTCTTTACACCTCTCGGGCTTATCCGAGAGTGTGGCGTTGTAGGGGAGGTGTCCCCGCACGCGTGCGTATGTCAGAAGTGTCGGCAGTGTCCGCCGGCGCCGGTCCAGTGTCCACCGTTGTCTGAAAACTGCACTTTTCTGACCTCTGACCTCACTGGACGGTCCGCCACACTTTTCTTTACACCTCTCGGGCTTATCCGAGAGTGTGGCGTTGTAGGGGAGGTGTCCCCGCACGCGTGCGTATGTCAGAAGTGTCGGCAGTGTCCGCCGGCGCCGGTCCAGTGTCCACCGTTGTCTGAAAACTGCACTTTTCTGACCTTTGACCTCACTGGACGGTCCGCCACACTTTTTTTTACATCTCTCGGGCTTATCCGAGAGTGTGGCGTTGTAGGGGAGGTGTCCCCGCACGCGTGCGTATGTCAGAAGTGTCGGCAGTGTCCGCCGGCGCCGGTCCAGTGTCCACCGTTGTCTGAAAACTGCACTTTTCTGACCTCTGACCTCACTGGACGGTCCGCCACACTTTTCTTTACACCTCTCGAGCTTATCCGAGAGTCTGGCGTTGTAGGGGAGGTGTCCCCGCACGCGTGCGTATGTCAGAAGTGTCGGCAGTGTCCGCCGGCGCCGGTCCAGTGTCCACCGTTGTCTGAAAACTGCACTTTTCTGACCTCTGACCTCACTGGACGGTCCGCCAGACTTTTTTTTACATCTCTCGGGCTTATCCGAGAGTGTGGCGTTGTAGGGGAGGTGTCCCCGCACGCGTGCGTATGTCAGAAGTGTCGGCAGTATCCGCCGGCGCCGGTCCAGTGTCCACCGTTGTCTGAAAACTGCACTTTTCTGACCTCTGACCTCACTGGACGGTCCGCCACACTTTTCTTTACACCTCTCGGGCTTATCCGAGAGTGTGGCGTTGTAGGGGAGGTGTCCCCGCACGCGTGTGTATGTCAGAAGTGTCGGCAGTGTCCGCCGGCGCCGGTCCAGTGTCCACCGTTGTCTGAAAACTGCACTTTTCTGACCTCTGACCTCACTGGACGGTCCGCCACACTTTTCTTTACACCTCTCGGGCTTATCCGAGAGTGTGGCGTTGTAGGGGAGGTGTCCCCGCACGCGTGCGTATGTCAGAAGTGTCGGCAGTGTCCGCCGGCGCCGGTCCAGTGTCCACCGTTGTCTGAAAACTGCACTTTTCTGACCTCTGACCTCACTGGACGATCCGCCACACTTCTTTTTACATCTCTCGGGCTTATCCGAGAGTGTGGCGTTGTAGGGGAGGTGTCCCCGCACGCGTGCGTATGTCAGAAGTGTCGGCAGTGTCCGCCGGCGCCGGTCCAGTGTCCACCGTTGTCTGAAAACTGCACTTTTCTGACCTCTGACCTCACTGGACGGTCCGCCACACTTTTCTTTACACCTCTCGGGCTTATCCGAGAGTTTGGCGTTGTAGGGGAGGTGTCCCCGCACGCGTGCGTATGTCAGAAGTGTCGGCAGTGTCCGCCGGCGCCGGTCCAGTGTCCACCGTTGTCTGAAAACTGAACTTTTCTGACCTCTGACCTCACTGGACGGTCCGCCACAATTTTCTTTACACCTCTCGGGCTTATCCGAGAGTCTGGCGTTGTAGGGGAGGTGTCCCCGCACGTGTGCGTATGTCAGAAGTGTCGGCAGTGTCTGCCGGCGCCGGTCCAGTGTCCACCGTTGTCTGAAAACTGCACTTTTCTGACCTCTGACCTCACTGGACGGTCCGCCACACTTTTTTTTACACCTCTCGGGCTTATCCGAGAGTGTGGCGTTGTAGGGGAGGTGTCCCCGCACGCGTGCGTATGTCAGAAGTGTCGGCAGTGTCCACCGGTGCCTGTCCAGTGTCCACTGTTGTCTGAAAACGGCACTTTTCTGACCTCTGACCTCACTGGACGGTCCGCCACACTTTTCTTTACACCTCTCGGGCTTATCCGAGAGTGTGGCGTTGTAGGGGAGGTGTCCCCGCACGCGTGCGTATGTCAGAAGTGTCGGCAGTGTCCGCCGGCGCCGGTCCAGTGACCACCGTTGTCTGAAAACTGCACTTTTCTGACCTCTGACCTCACTGGACGGTCCGCCACACTTTTTTTTACATCTCTCGGGCTTATCCGAGAGTGTGGCGTTGTAGGGGAGGTGTCCCCGCACGCGTGCGTATGTCAGAAGTGTCGGCAGTGTCCGCCGGCGCCGGTCCAGTGTCCACCGTTGTCTGAAAACTGCACTTTTCTGACCTCTGACCTCACTGGACGGTCCGCCACACTTTTCTTTACACCTCTCGGGCTTATCCGAGAGTCTGGCGCTGTAGGGGAGGTGTCCCCGCACGCGTGCGTATGTCAGAAGTGTCGGCAGTGTCCGCCGGCGCCGGTCCAGTGTCCACCGTTGTCTGAAAACTGCACTTTTCTGACCTCTGACCTCACTGGACGGTCCGCCACACTTTTCTTTACACCTCTTGGGCTTATCCGAGAGTGTGGCGTTGTAGGGGAGGTGTCCCCGCACGCGTGCGTATGTCAGAAGTGTCGGCAGTGTCCGCCGGCGCCGGTCCAGTGTCCACCGTTGTCTGAAAACTGCACTTTTCTGACCTCTGACCTCACTGGACGGTCCGCCACACTTTTCTTTACACCTCTCGGGCTTATCCGAGAGTGTGGCGTTGTAGGGGAGGTGTCCCCGCACGCGTGCGTATGTCAGAAGTGTCGGCAGTGTCCGCCGGCGCCGGTCCAGTGTCCACCGTTGTCTGAAAACTGCACTTTTCTGACCTCTGACCTCACTGGACGGTCCGCCACACTTTTCTTTACACCTCTCGGGCTTATCCGAGAGTGTGGCGTTGTAGGGGAGGTGTCCCCGCACGCGTGCGTATGTCAGAAGTGTCGGCAGTGTCCACCGGTGCCTGTCCAGTGTCCACTGTTGTCTGAAAACGGCACTTTTCTGACCTCTGACCTCACTGGACGGTCCGCCACACTTTTTTTTACACCTCTCGGGCTTATCCGAGAGTGTGGCGTTGTAGGGGAGGTGTCCCCGCACGCGTGCGTATGTCAGAAGTGTCGGCAGTGTCCGCCGGCGCCGGTCCAGTGTCCACCGTTGTCTGAAAACTGCACTTTTCTGACCTCTGACCTCACTGGACGATCCGCCACACTTCTTTTTACATCTCTCGGGCTTATCCGAGAGTGTGGCGTTGTAGGGGAGGTGTCCCCGCACGCGTGCGTATGTCAGAAGTGTCGGCAGTGTCCGCCGGCGCCGGTCCAGTGTCCACCGTTGTCTGAAAACTGCACTTTTCTGACCTCTGACCTCACTGGACGGTCCGCCACACTTTTCTTTACACCTCTCGGGCTTATCCGAGAGTGTGGCGTTGTAGGGGAGGTGTCCCCGCACGCGTGCGTATGTCAGAAGTGTCGGCAGTGTCCACCGGTGCCTGTCCAGTGTCCACTGTTGTCTGAAAACGGCACTTTTCTGACCTCTGACCTCACTGGACGGTCCGCCACACTTTTTTTTACACCTCTCGGGCTTATCCGAGAGTGTGGCGTTGTAGGGGAGGTGTCCCCGCACGCGTGCGTATGTCAGAAGTGTCGGCAGTGTCCGCCGGCGCCGGTCCAGTGTCCACCGTTGTCTGAAAACTGCACTTTTCTGACCTCTGACCTCACTGGACGATCCGCCACACTTCTTTTTACATCTCTCGGGCTTATCCGAGAGTGTGGCGTTGTAGGGGAGGTGTCCCCGCACGCGTGCGTATGTCAGAAGTGTCGGCAGTGTCCGCCGGCGCCGGTCCAGTGTCCACCGTTGTCTGAAAACTGCACTTTTCTGACCTCTGACCTCACTGGACGGTCCGCCACACTTTTTTTTACACCTCTCGGGCTTATCCGAGAGTTTGGCGTTGTAGGGGAGGTGTCCCCGCACGCGTGCGTATGTCAGAAGTGTCGGCAGTGTCCGCCGGCGCCGGTCCAGTGTCCACCGTTGTCTGAAAACTGCACTTTTCTGACCTCTGACCTCACTGGACGGTCCGCCACACTTTTTTTTACATCTCTCGGGCTTATCCGAGAGTGTGGCGTTGTAGGGGAGGTGTCCCCGCACGCGTGCGTATGTCAGAAGTGTCGGCAGTGTCCACCGGTGCCTGTCCAGTGTCCACTGTCTGAAAACGGCACTTTTCTGACCTCACTGGACGGTCCGCCACACTTTTTTTTACACCTCTCGGGCTTATCCGAGAGTGTGGCGTTGTAGGGGAGGTGTCCCCGCACGCGTGCGTATGTCAGAAGTGTCGGCAGTGTCCGCCGGCGCCGGTCCAGTGTCCACCGTTGTCTGAAAACTGCACTTTTCTGACCTCTGACCTCACTGGACGGTCCGCCACACTTTTCTTTACACCTCTCGGGCTTATCCGAGAGTCTGGCGTTGTAGGGGAGGTGTCCCCGCACGCGTGCGTATGTCAGAAGTGTCGGCAGTGTCCGCCGGCGCCGGTCCAGTGTCCACCGTTGTCTGAAAACTGCACTTTTCTGACCTCTGACCTCACTGGACGGTCCGCCACACTTTTCTTTACACCTCTCGGGCTTATCCGAGAGTGTGGCGTTGTAGGGGAGGTGTCCCCGCACGCGTGCGTATGTCAGAAGTGTCGGCAGTGTCCACCGGTGCCTGTCCAGTGTCCACTGTTGTCTGAAAACGGCACTTTTCTGACCTCTGACCTCACTGGACGGTCCGCCACACTTTTTTTTTACATCTCTCGGGCTTATCCGAGAGTGTGGCGTTGTAGGGGAGGTGTCCCCGCACGCGTGCGTATGTCAGAAGTGTCGGCAGTGTCCGCCGGCGCCGGTCCAGTGTCCACCGTTGTCTGAAAACTGCACTTTTCTGACCTCTGACCTCACTGGACGGTCCGCCACACTTTTTTTTACATCTCTCGGGCTTATCCGAGAGTGTGGCGTTGTAGGGTAGGTGTCCCCGCACGCGTGCGTATGTCAGAAGTGTCGGCAGTGTCCGCCGGCGCCGGTCCAGTGTCCACCGTTGTCTGAAAACTGCACTTTTCTGACCTCTGACCTCACTGGACGGTCCGCCACACTTTTTTTTACATCTCTCGGGCTTATCCGAGAGTGTGGCGTTGTAGGGGAGGTGTCCCCGCACGCGTGCGTATGTCAGAAGTGTCGGCAGTGTCCGCCGGCGCCGGTCCAGTGTCCACCGTTGTCTGAAAACGACGGTCCGCCACACTTTTCTTTACACCTCTCGGGCTTATCCGAGAGTCTGGCGTTGTAGGGGAGGTGTCCCCGCACGCGTGCGTATGTCAGAAGTGTCGGCAGTGTCCGCCGGCGCCGGTCCAGTGTCCACCGTTGTCTGAAAACTGCACTTTTCTGACCTCTGACCTCACTGGACGGTCCGCCACACTTTTCTTTACACCTCTCGGGCTTATCCGAGAGTGTGGCGTTGTAGGGGAGGTGTCCCCGCACGCGTGCGTATGTCAGAAGTGTCGGCAGTGTCCACCGGTGCCTGTCCAGTGTCCACTGTCTGAAAACGGCACTTTTCTGACCTCACTGGACGGTCCGCCACACTTTTTTTTACACCTCTCGGGCTTATCCGAGAGTGTGGCGTTGTAGGGGAGGTTTCCCCGCACGCGTGCGTATGTCAGAAGTGTCGGCAGTGTCCGCCGGCGCCGGTCCAGTGTCCACCGTTGTCTGAAAACTGCACTTTTCTGACCTCTGACCTCACTGGACGGTCCGCCACACTTTTTTTTACATCTCTCGGGCTTATCCGAGAGTGTGGCGTTGTAGGGGAGGTGTCCCCGCACGCGTGCGTATGTCAGAAGTGTCGGCAGTGTCCGCCGGCGCCGGTCCAGTGTCCACCGTTGTCTGAAAACTGCACTTTTCTGACCTCTGACCTCACTGGACGGTCCGCCACACTTTTCTTTACACCTCTCGGGCTTATCCGAGAGTCTGGCGTTGTAGGGGAGGTGTCCCCGCACGCGTGCGTATGTCAGAAGTGTCGGCAGTGTCCGCCGGCGCCGGTCCAGTGTCCACCGTTGTCTGAAAACTGCACTTTTCTGACCTCTGACCTCACTGGACGGTCCGCCACACTTTTCTTTACACCTCTCGGGCTTATCCGAGAGTCTGGCGTTGTAGGGGAGGTGTCCCCGCACGCGTGCGTATGTCAGAAGTGTCGGCAGTGTCCGCCGGCGCCGGTCCAGTGTCCACCGTTGTCTGAAAACTGCACTTTTCTGACCTCTGACCTCACTGGACGGTCCGCCAAACTTTTTTTTACACCTCTCGGGCTTATCCGAGAGTCTGGCGTTGTAGGGGAGGTGTCCCCGCACGCGTGCGTATGTCAGAAGTGTCGGCAGTGTCCGCCGGCGCCGGTCCAGTGTCCACCGTTGTCTGAAAACTGCACTTTTCTGACCTCTGACCTCACTGGACGGTCCGCCACACTTTTCTTTACACCTCTCGGGCTTATCCGAGAGTGTGGCGTTGTAGGGGAGGTGTCCCCGCACGCGTGCGTATGTCAGAAGTGTCGGCAGTGTCCGCCGGCGCCGGTCCAGTGTCCACCGTTGTCTGAAAACTGCACTTTTCTGACCTCTGACCTCACTGGACGGTCCGCCACACTTTTCTTTACACCTCTCGGGCTTATCCGAGAGTGTGGCGTTGTAGGGGAGGTGTCCCCGCACGCGTGCGTATGTCAGAAGTGTCGGCAGTGTCCACCGGTGCCTGTCCAGTGTCCACTGTCTGAAAACGGCACTTTTCTGACCTCACTGGACGGTCCGCCACACTTTTTTTTACACCTCTCGGGCTTATCCGAGAGTGTGGCGTTGTAGGGGAGGTGTCCCCGCACGCGTGCGTATGTCAGAAGTGTCGGCAGTGTCCGCCGGCGCCGGTCCAGTGTCCACCGTTGTCTGAAAACTGCACTTTTCTGACCTCTGACCTCACTGGACGGTCCGCCAACTTTTCTTTACACCTCTCGGGCTTATCCGAGAGTCTGGCGTTGTAGGGGAGGTGTCCCCGCACGCGTGCGTATGTCAGAAGTGTCGGCAGTGTCCGCCGGCGCCGGTCCAGTGTCCACCGTTGTCTGAAAACTGCACTTTTCTGACCTCTGACCTCACTGGACGGTCCGCCACACTTTTTTTTACATCTCTCGGGCTTATCCGAGAGTGTGGCGTTGTAGGGGAGGTGTCCCCGCACGCGTGCGTATGTCAGAAGTGTCGGCAGTGTCCGCCGGCGCCGGTCCAGTGTCCACCGTTGTCTGAAAACTGCACTTTTCTGACCTCTGACCTCACTGGACGGTCCGCCACACTTTTCTTTACACCTCTCGGGCTTATCCGAGAGTGTGGCGTTGTAGGGGAGGTGTCCCCGCACGCGTGCGTATGTCAGAAGTGTCGGCAGTGTCCGCCGGCGCCGGTCCAGTGTCCACCGTTGTCTGAAAACTGCACTTTTCTGACCTCTGACCTCACTGGACGGTCCGCCACACTTTTCTTTACACCTCTCGGGCTTATCCGAGAGTCTGGCGTTGTAGGGGAGGTGTCCCCGCACGCGTGCGTATGTCAGAAGTGTCGGCAGTGTCCGCCGGCGCCGGTCCAGTGTCCACCGTTGTCTGAAAACTGCACTTTTCTGACCTCTGACCTCACTGGACGGTCCGCCACACTTTTTTTTACACCTCTCGGGCTTATCCGAGAGTCTGGCGTTGTAGGGGAGGTGTCCCCGCACGCGTGCGTATGTCAGAAGTGTCGGCAGTGTCCGCCGGCGCCGGTCCAGTGTCCACCGTTGTCTGAAAACTGCACTTTTCTGACCTCTGACCTCACTGGACGGTCCGCCACAATTTTTTTTACACCTCTCGGGCTTATCCGAGAGTTTGGCGTTGTAGGGGAGGTGTCCCCGCACGCGTGCGTATGTCAGAAGTGTCGGCAGTGTCCGCCGGCGCCGGTCCAGTGTCCGCCGTTGTCTGAAAACTGCACTTTTCTGACCTCTGACCTCACTGGACGGTCCGCCACACTTTTTTTTACATCTCTCGGGCTTATCCGAGAGTGTGGCGTTGTAGGGGAGGTGTCCCCGCACGCGTGCGTATGTCAGAAGTGTCGGCAGTGTCCGCCGGCGCCGGTCCAGTGTCCACCGTTGTCTGAAAACTGCACTTTTCTGACCTCTGACCTCACTGGACGGTCCGCCACACTTTTTTTTACATCTCTCGGGCTTATCCGAGAGTGTGGCGTTGTAGGGGAGGTGTCCCCGCACGCGTGCGTATGTCAGAAGTGTCGGCAGTGTCCGCCGGCGCCGGTCCAGTGTCCACCGTTGTCTGAAAACTGCACTTTTCTGACCTCTGACCTCACTGGACGGTCCGCCACACTTTTTTTTACATCTCTCGGGCTTATCCGAGA
The DNA here is from genome assembly GCF_963280865.1 of Gymnoscopelus braueri. Lineage (NCBI taxonomy): Eukaryota > Metazoa > Chordata > Actinopteri > Myctophiformes > Myctophidae > Gymnoscopelus > Gymnoscopelus braueri. Next base: position 54,810,883 of record NC_137607.1, on the reverse strand, counting down.
GTGTGGCGTTGTAGGGGAGGTGTCCCCGCACGCGTGCGTATGTCAGAAGTGTCGGCAGTGTCCGCCGGCGCCGGTCCAGTGTCCACCGTTGTCTGAAAACGACGGTCCGCCACACTTTTCTTTACACCTCTCGGGCTTATCCGAGAGTCTGGCGTTGTAGGGGAGGTGTCCCCGCACGCGTGCGTATGTCAGAAGTGTCGGCAGTGTCCGCCGGCGCCGGTCCAGTGTCCACCGTTGTCTGAAAACTGCACTTTTCTGACCTCTGACCTCACTGGACGGTCCGCCACACTTTTCTTTACACCTCTCGGGCTTATCCGAGAGTGTGGCGTTGTAGGGGAGGTGTCCCCGCACGCGTGCGTATGTCAGAAGTGTCGGCAGTGTCCACCGGTGCCTGTCCAGTGTCCACTGTCTGAAAACGGCACTTTTCTGACCTCACTGGACGGTCCGCCACACTTTTTTTTACACCTCTCGGGCTTATCCGAGAGTGTGGCGTTGTAGGGGAGGTTTCCCCGCACGCGTGCGTATGTCAGAAGTGTCGGCAGTGTCCGCCGGCGCCGGTCCAGTGTCCACCGTTGTCTGAAAACTGCACTTTTCTGACCTCTGACCTCACTGGACGGTCCGCCACACTTTTTTTTACATCTCTCGGGCTTATCCGAGAGTGTGGCGTTGTAGGGGAGGTGTCCCCGCACGCGTGCGTATGTCAGAAGTGTCGGCAGTGTCCGCCGGCGCCGGTCCAGTGTCCACCGTTGTCTGAAAACTGCACTTTTCTGACCTCTGACCTCACTGGACGGTCCGCCACACTTTTCTTTACACCTCTCGGGCTTATCCGAGAGTCTGGCGTTGTAGGGGAGGTGTCCCCGCACGCGTGCGTATGTCAGAAGTGTCGGCAGTGTCCGCCGGCGCCGGTCCAGTGTCCACCGTTGTCTGAAAACTGCACTTTTCTGACCTCTGACCTCACTGGACGGTCCGCCACACTTTTCTTTACACCTCTCGGGCTTATCCGAGAGTCTGGCGTTGTAGGGGAGGTGTCCCCGCACGCGTGCGTATGTCAGAAGTGTCGGCAGTGTCCGCCGGCGCCGGTCCAGTGTCCACCGTTGTCTGAAAACTGCACTTTTCTGACCTCTGACCTCACTGGACGGTCCGCCAAACTTTTTTTTACACCTCTCGGGCTTATCCGAGAGTCTGGCGTTGTAGGGGAGGTGTCCCCGCACGCGTGCGTATGTCAGAAGTGTCGGCAGTGTCCGCCGGCGCCGGTCCAGTGTCCACCGTTGTCTGAAAACTGCACTTTTCTGACCTCTGACCTCACTGGACGGTCCGCCACACTTTTCTTTACACCTCTCGGGCTTATCCGAGAGTGTGGCGTTGTAGGGGAGGTGTCCCCGCACGCGTGCGTATGTCAGAAGTGTCGGCAGTGTCCGCCGGCGCCGGTCCAGTGTCCACCGTTGTCTGAAAACTGCACTTTTCTGACCTCTGACCTCACTGGACGGTCCGCCACACTTTTCTTTACACCTCTCGGGCTTATCCGAGAGTGTGGCGTTGTAGGGGAGGTGTCCCCGCACGCGTGCGTATGTCAGAAGTGTCGGCAGTGTCCACCGGTGCCTGTCCAGTGTCCACTGTCTGAAAACGGCACTTTTCTGACCTCACTGGACGGTCCGCCACACTTTTTTTTACACCTCTCGGGCTTATCCGAGAGTGTGGCGTTGTAGGGGAGGTGTCCCCGCACGCGTGCGTATGTCAGAAGTGTCGGCAGTGTCCGCCGGCGCCGGTCCAGTGTCCACCGTTGTCTGAAAACTGCACTTTTCTGACCTCTGACCTCACTGGACGGTCCGCCAACTTTTCTTTACACCTCTCGGGCTTATCCGAGAGTCTGGCGTTGTAGGGGAGGTGTCCCCGCACGCGTGCGTATGTCAGAAGTGTCGGCAGTGTCCGCCGGCGCCGGTCCAGTGTCCACCGTTGTCTGAAAACTGCACTTTTCTGACCTCTGACCTCACTGGACGGTCCGCCACACTTTTTTTTACATCTCTCGGGCTTATCCGAGAGTGTGGCGTTGTAGGGGAGGTGTCCCCGCACGCGTGCGTATGTCAGAAGTGTCGGCAGTGTCCGCCGGCGCCGGTCCAGTGTCCACCGTTGTCTGAAAACTGCACTTTTCTGACCTCTGACCTCACTGGACGGTCCGCCACACTTTTCTTTACACCTCTCGGGCTTATCCGAGAGTGTGGCGTTGTAGGGGAGGTGTCCCCGCACGCGTGCGTATGTCAGAAGTGTCGGCAGTGTCCGCCGGCGCCGGTCCAGTGTCCACCGTTGTCTGAAAACTGCACTTTTCTGACCTCTGACCTCACTGGACGGTCCGCCACACTTTTCTTTACACCTCTCGGGCTTATCCGAGAGTCTGGCGTTGTAGGGGAGGTGTCCCCGCACGCGTGCGTATGTCAGAAGTGTCGGCAGTGTCCGCCGGCGCCGGTCCAGTGTCCACCGTTGTCTGAAAACTGCACTTTTCTGACCTCTGACCTCACTGGACGGTCCGCCACACTTTTTTTTACACCTCTCGGGCTTATCCGAGAGTCTGGCGTTGTAGGGGAGGTGTCCCCGCACGCGTGCGTATGTCAGAAGTGTCGGCAGTGTCCGCCGGCGCCGGTCCAGTGTCCACCGTTGTCTGAAAACTGCACTTTTCTGACCTCTGACCTCACTGGACGGTCCGCCACAATTTTTTTTACACCTCTCGGGCTTATCCGAGAGTTTGGCGTTGTAGGGGAGGTGTCCCCGCACGCGTGCGTATGTCAGAAGTGTCGGCAGTGTCCGCCGGCGCCGGTCCAGTGTCCGCCGTTGTCTGAAAACTGCACTTTTCTGACCTCTGACCTCACTGGACGGTCCGCCACACTTTTTTTTACATCTCTCGGGCTTATCCGAGAGTGTGGCGTTGTAGGGGAGGTGTCCCCGCACGCGTGCGTATGTCAGAAGTGTCGGCAGTGTCCGCCGGCGCCGGTCCAGTGTCCACCGTTGTCTGAAAACTGCACTTTTCTGACCTCTGACCTCACTGGACGGTCCGCCACACTTTTCTTTACACCTCTCGGGCTTATCCGAGAGTGTGGCGTTGTAGGGGAGGTGTCCCCACACGCGTGCGTATGTCAGAAGTGTCGGCAGTGTCCGCCGGCGCCGGTCCAGTGTCCACCGTTGTCTGAAAACTGCACTTTTCTGACCTCTGACCTCACTGGACGGTCCGCCACACTTTTCTTTACACCTCTCGGGCTTATCCGAGAGTGTGGCGTTGTAGGGGAGGTGTCCCCGCACGCGTGCGTATGTCAGAAGTGTCGGCAGTGTCCACCGGTGCCTGTCCAGTGTCCACTGTTGTCTGAAAACGGCACTTTTCTGACCTCTGACGTCACTGGACGGTCCGCCACACTTTTTTTTACATCTCTCGGGCTTATCCGAGAGTGTGGCGTTGTAGGGGAGGTGTCCCCGCACGCGTGCGTATGTCAGAAGTGTCGGCAGTGTCCGCCGGCGCCGGTCCAGTGTCCACCGTTGTCTGAAAACTGCACTTTTCTGACCTCTGACCTCACTGGACGGTCCGCCACACTTTTTTTTACATCTCTCGGGCTTATCCGAGAGTGTGGCGTTGTAGGGGAGGTGTCCCCGCACGCGTGCGTATGTCAGAAGTGTCGGCAGTGTCCGCCGGCGCCGGTCCAGTGTCCACCGTTGTCTGAAAACTGCACTTTTCTGACCTCTGACCTCACTGGACGGTCCGCCACACTTTTTTTTACATCTCTCGGGCTTATCCGAGAGTGTGGCGTTGTAGGGGAGGTGTCCCCGCACGCGTGCGTATGTCAGAAGTGTCGGCAGTGTCCGCCGGCGCCGGTCCAGTGTCCACCGTTGTCTGAAAACGACGGTCCGCCACACTTTTCTTTACACCTCTCGGGCTTATCCGAGAGTGTGGCGTTGTAGGGGAGGTGTCCCCGCACGCGTGCGTATGTCAGAAGTGTCGGCAGTGTCCGCCGGCGCCGGTCCAGTGTCCACCGTTGTCTGAAAACTGCACTTTTCTGACCTCTGACCTCACTGGACGGTCCGCCACACTTTTCTTTACACCTCTCAGGCTTATCCGAGAGTGTGGCGTTGTAGGGGAGGTGTCCCCGCACGCGTGCGTATGTCAGAAGTGTCGGCAGTGTCCACCGGTGCCTGTCCAGTGTCCACTGTCTGAAAACGGCACTTTTCTGACCTCACTGGACGGTCCGCCACACTTTTTTTTACACCTCTCGGGCTTATCCGAGAGTGTGGCGTTGTAGGGGAGGTGTCCCCGCACGCGTGCGTATGTCAGAAGTGTCGGCAGTGTCCGCCGGCGCCGGTCCAGTGTCCACCGTTGTCTGAAAACTGCACTTTTCTGACCTCTGACCTCACTGGACGGTCCGCCACACTTTTTTTTACATCTCTCGGGCTTATCCGAGAGTGTGGCGTTGTAGGGGAGGTGTCCCCGCACGCGTGCGTATGTCAGAAGTGTCGGCAGTGTCCGCCGGCGCCGGTCCAGTGTCCACCGTTGTCTGAAAACTGCACTTTTCTGACCTCTGACCTCACTGGACGGTCCGCCACACTTTTCTTTACACCTCTCGGGCTTATCCGAGAGTCTGGCGTTGTAGGGGAGGTGTCCCCGCACGCGTGCGTATGTCAGAAGTGTCGGCAGTGTCCGCCGGCGCCGGTCCAGTGTCCACCGTTGTCTGAAAACTGCACTTTTCTGACCTCTGACCTCACTGGACGGTCCGCCACACTTTTCTTTACACCTCTCGGGCTTATCCGAGAGTCTGGCGTTGTAGGGGAGGTGTCCCCGCACGCGTGCGTATGTCAGAAGTGTCGGCAGTGTCCGCCGGCGCCGGTCCAGTGTCCACCGTTGTCTGAAAACTGCACTTTTCTGACCTCTGACCTCACTGGACGGTCCGCCACACTTTTCTTTACACCTCTCGGGCTTATCCGAGAGTGTGGCGTTGTAGGGGAGGTGTCCCCGCACGCGTGCGTATGTCAGAAGTGTCGGCAGTGTCCACCGGTGCCTGTCCAGTGTCCACTGTCTACTGTCTGAAAACGGCACTTTTCTGACCTCACTGGACGGTCCGCCACACTTTTTTTTACACCTCTCGGGCTTATCCGAGAGTGTGGCGTTGTAGGGGAGGTGTCCCCGCACGCGTGCGTATGTCAGAAGTGTCGGCAGTGTCCGCCGGCGCCGGTCCAGTGTCCACCGTTGTCTGAAAACTGCACTTTTCTGACCTCTGACCTCACTGGACGGTCCGCCACACTTTTCTTTACACCTCTCGGGCTTATCCGAGAGTCTGGCGTTGTAGGGGAGGTGTCCCCGCACGCGTGCGTATGTCAGAAGTGTCGGCAGTGTCCGCCGGCGCCGGTCCAGTGTCCACCGTTGTCTGAAAACTGCACTTTTCTGACCTCTGACCTCACTGGACGGTCCGCCACACTTTTCTTTACACCTCTCGGGCTTATCCGAGAGTCTGGCGTTGTAGGGGAGGTGTCCCCGCACGCGTGCGTATGTCAGAAGTGTCGGCAGTGTCCGCCGGCGCCGGTCCAGTGTCCACCGTTGTCTGAAAACTGCACTTTTCTGACCTCTGACCTCACTGGACGGTCCGCCAAACTTTTTTTTACACCTCTCGGGCTTATCCGAGAGTCTGGCGTTGTAGGGGAGGTGTCCCCGCACGCGTGCGTATGTCAGAAGTGTCGGCAGTGTCCGCCGGCGCCGGTCCAGTGTCCACCGTTGTCTGAAAACTGCACTTTTCTGACCTCTGACCTCACTGGACGGTCCGCCACACTTTTTTTTACATCTCTCGGGCTTATCCGAGAGTCTGGCGTTGTAGGGGAGGTGTCCCCGCACGCGTGCGTATGTCAGAAGTGTCGGCAGTGTCCGCCGGCGCCGGTCCAGTGTCCACCGTTGTCTGAAAACGACGGTCCGCCACACTTTTCTTTACACCTCTCGGGCTTATCCGAGAGTGTGGCGTTGTAGGGGAGGTGTCCCCGCACGCGTGCGTATGTCAGAAGTGTCGGCAGTGTCCGCCGGCGCCGGTCCAGTGTCCACCGTTGTCTGAAAACTGCACTTTTCTGACCTCTGACCTCACTGGACGGTCCGCCACACTTTTCTTTACACCTCTCGGGCTTATCCGAGAGTGTGGCGTTGTAGGGGAGGTGTCCCCGCACGCGTGCGTATGTCAGAAGTGTCGGCAGTGTCCACCGGTGCCTGTCCAGTGTCCACTGTCTGAAAACGGCACTTTTCTGACCTCACTGGACGGTCCGCCACACTTTTTTTTACACCTCTCGGGCTTATCCGAGAGTGTGGCGTTGTAGGGGAGGTGTCCCCGCACGCGTGCGTATGTCAGAAGTGTCGGCAGTGTCCGCCGGCGCCGGTCCAGTGTCCACCGTTGTCTGAAAACTGCACTTTTCTGACCTCTGACCTCACTGGACGGTCCGCCACACTTTTTTTTACATCTCTCGGGCTTATCCGAGAGTGTGGCGTTGTAGGGGAGGTGTCCCCGCACGCGTGCGTATGTCAGAAGTGTCGGCAGTGTCCGCCGGCGCCGGTCCAGTGTCCACCGTTGTCTGAAAACTGCACTTTTCTGACCTCTGACCTCACTGGACGGTCCGCCACACTTTTCTTTACACCTCTCGGGCTTATCCGAGAGTCTGGCGTTGTAGGGGAGGTGTCCCCGCACGCGTGCGTATGTCAGAAGTGTCGGCAGTGTCCGCCGGCGCCGGTCCAGTGTCCACCGTTGTCTGAAAACTGCACTTTTCTGACCTCTGACCTCACTGGACGGTCCGCCACACTTTTCTTTACACCTCTCGGGCTTATCCGAGAGTCTGGCGTTGTAGGGGAGGTGTCCCCGCACGCGTGCGTATGTCAGAAGTGTCGGCAGTGTCCGCCGGCGCCGGTCCAGTGTCCACCGTTGTCTGAAAACTGCACTTTTCTGACCTCTGACCTCACTGGACGGTCCGCCACACTTTTCTTTACACCTCTCGGGCTTATCCGAGAGTGTGGCGTTGTAGGGGAGGTGTCCCCGCACGCGTGCGTATGTCAGAAGTGTCGGCAGTGTCCACCGGTGCCTGTCCAGTGTCCACTGTCTGAAAACGGCACTTTTCTGACCTCACTGGACGGTCCGCCACACTTTTTTTTACACCTCTCGGGCTTATCCGAGAGTGTGGCGTTGTAGGGGAGGTGTCCCCGCACGCGTGCGTATGTCAGAAGTGTCGGCAGTGTCCGCCGGCGCCGGTCCAGTGTCCACCGTTGTCTGAAAACTGCACTTTTCTGACCTCTGACCTCACTGGACGGTCCGCCACACTTTTCTTTACACCTCTCGGGCTTATCCGAGAGTCTGGCGTTGTAGGGGAGGTGTCCCCGCACGCGTGCGTATGTCAGAAGTGTCGGCAGTGTCCGCCGGCGCCGGTCCAGTGTCCACCGTTGTCTGAAAACTGCACTTTTCTGACCTCTGACCTCACTGGACGGTCCGCCACACTTTTCTTTACACCTCTCGGGCTTATCCGAGAGTCTGGCGTTGTAGGGGAGGTGTCCCCGCACGCGTGCGTATGTCAGAAGTGTCGGCAGTGTCCGCCGGCGCCGGTCCAGTGTCCACCGTTGTCTGAAAACTGCACTTTTCTGACCTCTGACCTCACTGGACGGTCCGCCAAACTTTTTTTTACACCTCTCGGGCTTATCCGAGAGTCTGGCGTTGTAGGGGAGGTGTCCCCGCACGCGTGCGTATGTCAGAAGTGTCGGCAGTGTCCGCCGGCGCCGGTCCAGTGTCCACCGTTGTCTGAAAACTGCACTTTTCTGACCTCTGACCTCACTGGACGGTCCGCCACACTTTTTTTTACATCTCTCGGGCTTATCCGAGAGTGTGGCGTTGTAGGGGAGGTGTCCCCGCACGCGTGCGTATGTCAGAAGTGTCGGCAGTGTCCGCCGGCGCCGGTCCAGTGTCCACCGTTGTCTGAAAACTGCACTTTTCTGACCTCTGACCTCACTGGACGGTCCGCCACACTTTTCTTTACACCTCTCGGGCTTATCCGAGAGTGTGGCGTTGTAGGGGAGGTGTCCCCGCACGCGTGCGTATGTCAGAAGTGTCGGCAGTGTCCGCCGGCGCCGGTCCAGTGTCCACCGTTGTCTGAAAACTGCACTTTTCTGACCTCTGACCTCCCTGGACGGTCCGCCACACTTTTCTTTACACCTCTCGGGCTTATCCGAGAGTCTGGCGTTGTAGGGGAGGTGTCCCCGCACGCGTGCGTATGTCAGAAGTGTCGGCAGTGTCCGCCGGCGCCGGTCCAGTGTCCACCGTTGTCTGAAAACTGCACTTTTCTGACCTCTGACCTCACTGGACGGTCCGCCACACTTTTTTTTACACCTCTCGGGCTTATCCGAGAGTCTGGCGTTGTAGGGGAGGTGTCCAGGCACGCGTGCGTATGTCAGAAGTGTCGGCAGTGTCCGCCGGCGCCGGTCCAGTGTCCACCGTTGTCTGAAAACTGCACTTTTCTGAACTCTGACCTCACTGGACGGTCCGCCAGACTTTTTTTTACATCTCTCGGGCTTATCCGAGAGTGTGGCGTTGTAGGGGAGGTGTCCCCGCACGCGTGCGTATGTCAGAAGTGTCGGCAGTGTCCGCCGGCGCCGGTCCAGTGTCCACCGTTGTCTGAAAACTGCACTTTTCTGACCTCTGACCTCACTGGACGGTCCGCCACACTTTTCTTTACACCTCTCGGGCTTATCCGAGAGTGTGGCGTTGTAGGGGAGGTGTCCCCGCACGCGTGCGTATGTCAGAAGTGTCGGCAGTGTCCGCCGGCGCCGGTCCAGTGTCCACCGTTGTCTGAAAACTGCACTTTTCTGACCTCTGACCTCACTGGACGGTCCGCCACACTTTTCTTTACACCTCTCGGGCTTATCCGAGAGTGTGGCGTTGTAGGGGAGGTGTCCCCTTACGCGTGCGTATGTCAGAAGTGTCGGCAGTGTCAACCGGTGCCTGTCCAGTGTCCACTGTTGTCTGAAAACGGCACTTTTCTGACCTCTGACCTCACTGGACGGTCCGCCACACTTTTTTTTACACCTCTCGGGCTTATCCGAGAGTGTGGCGTTGTAGGGGAGGTGTCCCCGCACGCGTGCGTATGTCAGAAGTGTCGGCAATGTCCGCCGGCGCCGGTCCAGTGTCCACCGTTGTCTGAAAACTGCACTTTTCTGACCTCTGACCTCACTGGACGGTCCGCCACACTTTTTTTTACATCTCTCGGGCTTATCCGAGAGTGTGGCGTTGTAGGGGAGGTGTCCCCGCACGCGTGCGTATGTCAGAAGTGTCGGCAGTGTCCACCGGTGCCTGTCCAGTGTCCACTGTCTGAAAACGGCACTTTTCTGACCTCACTGGACGGTCCGCCACACTTTTTTTTACACCTCTCGGGCTTATCCGAGAGTGTGGCGTTGTAGGGGAGGTGTCCCCGCACGCGTGCGTATGTCAGAAGTGTCGGCAGTGTCCGCCGGCGCCGGTCCAGTGTCCACCGTTGTCTGAAAACTGCACTTTTCTGACCTCTGACCTCACTGGACGGTCCGCCACACTTTTCTTTACACCTCTCGGGCTTATCCGAGAGTCTGGCGTTGTAGGGGAGGTGTCCCCGCACGCGTGCGTATGTCAGAAGTGTCGGCAGTGTCCGCCGGCGCCGGTCCAGTGTCCACCGTTGTCTGAAAACTGCACTTTTCTGACCTCTGACCTCACTGGACGGTCCGCCACACTTTTCTTTACACCTCTCGGGCTTATCCGAGAGTGTGGCGTTGTAGGGGAGGTGTCCCCGCACGCGTGCGTATGTCAGAAGTGTCGGCAGTGTCCACCGGTGCCTGTCCAGTGTCCACTGTTGTCTGAAAACAGCACTTTTCTGACCTCTGACCTCACTGGACGGTCCGCCACACTTTTTTTTACATCTCTCGGGCTTATCCGAGAGTGTGGCGTTGTAGGGGAGGTGTCCCCGCACGCGTGCGTATGTCAGAAGTGTCGGCAGTGTCCGCCGGCGCCGGTCCAGTGTCCACCGTTGTCTGAAAACTGCACTTTTCTGACCTCTGACCTCACTGGACGGTCCGCCACACTTTTTTTTACATCTCTCGGGCTTATCCGAGAGTGTGGCGTTGTAGGGGAGGTGTCCCCGCACGCGTGCGTATGTCAGAAGTGTCGGCAGTGTCCGCCGGCGCCGGTCCAGTGTCCACCGTTGTCTGAAAACTGCACTTTTCTGACCTCTGACCTCACTGGACGGTCCGCCACACTTTTTTTTACATCTCTCGGGCTTATCCGAGAGTGTGGCGTTGTAGGGGAGGTGTCCCCGCACGCGTGCGTATGTCAGAAGTGTCGGCAGTGTCCGCCGGCGCCGGTCCAGTGTCCACCGTTGTCTGAAAACGACGGTCCGCCACACTTTTCTTTACACCTCTCGGGCTTATCCGAGAGTCTGGCGTTGTAGGGGAGGTGTCCCCGCACGCGTGCGTATGTCAGAAGTGTCGGCAGTGTCCGCCGGCGCCGGTCCAGTGTCCACCGTTGTCTGAAAACTGCACTTTTCTGACCTCTGACCTCACTGGACGGTCCGCCACACTTTTCTTTACACCTCTCGGGCTTATCCGAGAGTCTGGGGTTGTAGGGGAGGTGTCCCCGCACGCGTGCGTATGTCAGAAGTGTCGGCAGTGTCCGCCGGCGCCGGTCCAGTGTCCACCGTTGTCTGAAAACTGCACTTTTCTGACCTCTGACCTCACTGGACGGTCCGCCACACTTTTCTTTACACCTCTCTGGCTTATCCGAGAGTGTGGCGTTGTAGGGGAGGTGTCCCCGCACGCGTGCGTATGTCAGAAGTGTCGGCAGTGTCCGCCGGCGCCGGTCCAGTGTCCACCGTTGTCTGAAAACTGCACTTTTCTGACCTCTGACCTCACTGGACGGTCCGCCACACTTTTCTTTACACCTCTCGGGCTTATCCGAGAGTCTGGCGTTGTAGGGGAGGTGTCCCCGCACGCGTGCGTATGTCAGAAGTGTCGGCAGTGTCCGCCGGCGCCGGTCCAGTGTCCACCGTTGTCTGAAAACTGCACTTTTCTGACCTCTGACCTCACTGGACGGTCCGCCACACTTTTCTTTACACCTCTCGGGCTTATCCGAGAGTCTGGCGTTGTAGGGGAGGTGTCCCCGCACGCGTGCGTATGTCAGAAGTGTCGGCAGTGTCCGCCGGCGCCGGTCCAGTGTCCACCGTTGTCTGAAAACTGCACTTTTCTGACCTCTGACCTCACTGGACGGTCCGCCAGACTTTTCTTTACACCTCTCGGGCTTATCCGAGAGTGTGGCATTGTAGGGGAGGTGTCCCCGCACGCGTGCGTATGTCAGAAGTGTCGGCAGTGTCCACCGGTGCCTGTCCAGTGTCCACTGTTGTCTGAAAACGGCACTTTTCTGACCTCTGACCTCACTGGACGGTCCGCCACACTTTTTTTTACACCTCTCGGGCTTATCCGAGAGTGTGGCGTTGTAGGGGAGGTGTCCCCGCACGCGTGCGTATGTCAGAAGTGTCGGCAGTGTCCGCCGGCGCCGGTCCAGTGTCCACCGTTGTCTGAAAACTGCACTTTTCTGACCTCTGACCTCACTGGACGGTCCACCACACTTTTTTTTACATCTCTCGGGCTTATCCGAGAGTGTGGCGTTGTAGGGGAGGTGTCCCCGCACGCGTGCGTATGTCAGAAGTGTCGGCAGTGTCCGCCGGCGCCGGTCCAGTGTCCACCGTTGTCTGAAAACTGCACTTTTCTGACCTCTGACCTCACTGGACGGTCCGCCACACTTTTCTTTACACCTCTCGGGCTTATCCGAGAGTCTGGCGTTGTAGGGGAGGTGTCCCCGCACGCGTGCGTATGTCAGAAGTGTCGGCAGTGTCCGCCGGCGCCGGTCCAGTGTCCACCGTTGTCTGAAAACTGCACTTTTCTGACCTCTGACCTCACTGGACGGTCCGCCACACTTTTCTTTACACCTCTCGGGCTTATCCGAGAGTGTGGCGTTGTAGGGGAGGTGTCCCCGCACGCGTGCGTATGTCAGAAGTGTCGGCAGCGTCCGCCGGCGCCGGTCCAGTGTCCACTGTTGTCTGAAAACGGCACTTTTCTGACCTCTGACCTCACTGGACGGTCCGCCAAACTTTTTTTTACACCTCTCGGGCTTATCCGAGAGTGTGGCGTTGTAGGGGAGGTGTCCCCGCACGCGTGCGTATGTCAGAAGTGTCGGCAGTGTCCGCCGGCGCCGGTCCAGTGTCCACCGTTGTCTGAAAACTGCACTTTTCTGACCTCACTGGACGGTCCGCCACACTTTTATTTACACCTCTCGGGCTTATCCGAGAGTGTGACGTTGTAGGGGAGGTGTCCCCGCACTCGTGCGTATGTCAGAAGTGTCGGCAGTGTCCGCCGGCGCCTGTCCAGTGTCCACTGTTGTCTGAAAACGGCACTTTTCTGACCTCTGACCTCACTGGACGGTCCGCCACACTTTTTTTTACACCTCTCGGGCTTATCCGAGAGTGTGGCGTTGTAGGGGAGGTGTCCCCGCACGCGTGCGTATGTCAGAAGTGTCGGCAGTGTCCGCCGGCGCCTGTCCAGTGTCCACTGTTGTCTGAAAACGGCATTTTTCTGACCTCTGACCTCACAGGACGGTCCGCCACACTTTTTTTTACACCTCTCGGGCTTATCCGAGAGTGTGGCGTTGTAGGGGAGGTGTCCCCGCACGCGTGCGTATGTCAGAAGTGTCGGCAGTGTCCACCGGTGCCTGTCCAGTGTCCACTGTTGTCTGAAAACTCCGCCGGCGCCGGTCCAGTGTCCACCGTTGTCTGAAAACTGCACTTTTCTGACCTCTGACCTCACTGGACGGTCCGCCACACTTTTCTTTACACCTCTCGGGCTTATCCGAGAGTCTGGCGTTGTAGGGGAGGTGTCCCCGCACGCGTGCGTATGTCAGAAGTGTCGGCAGTGTCCGCCGGCGCCGGTCCAGTGTCCACCGTTGTCTGAAAACTGCACTTTTCTGACCTCTGACCTCACTGGACGGTCCGCCACACTTTTCTTTACACCTCTCGGGCTTATCCGAGAGTGTGGCGTTGTAGGGGAGGTGTCCCCGCACGCGTGCGTATGTCAGAAGTGTCTGCAGTGTCCACCGGTGCCTGTCCAGTGTCCACTGTTGTCTGAAAACGGCACTTTTCTGACCTCTGACCTCACTGGACGGTCCGCCACACTTTTTTTTACACCTCTCGGCGTTGTGGCGTTGTAGGGGAGGTGTCCCCGCACGCGTGCGTATGTCAGAAGTGTCGGCAGTGTCCGCCGGCGCCGGTCCAGTGTCCACCGTTGTCTGAAAACTGCACTTTTCTGACCTCTGACCTCACTGGACGGTCCGCCACACTTTTTTTTACATCTCTCGGGCTTATCCGAGAGTGTGGCGTTGTAGGGGAGGTGTCCCCGCACGCGTGCGTATGTCAGAAGTGTCGGCAGTGTCCGCCGGCGCCGGTCCAGTGTCCACCGTTGTCTGAAAACTGCACTTTTCTGACCTCTGACCTCACTGGACGGTCCGCCACACTTTTCTTTACACCTCTCGGGCTTATCCGAGAGTCTGGCGTTGTAGGTGTCCCCGCACGCGTGCGTATGTCAGAAGTGTCGGCAGTGTCCGCCGGCGCCGGTCCAGTGTCCACCGTTGTCTGAAAACTGCACTTTTCTGACCTCTGACCTCACTGGACGGTCCGCCACACTTTTCTTTACACCTCTCGGGCTTATCCGAGAGTCTGGCGTTGTAGGGGAGGTGTCCCCGCACGCGTGCGTATGTCAGAAGTGTCGGCAGTGTCCGCCGGCGCCGGTCCAGTGTCCACCGTTGTCTGAAAACTGCACTTTTCTGACCTCTGACCTCACTGGACGGTCCGCCACACTTTTCTTTACACCTCTCGGGCTTATCCGAGAGTCTGGCGTTGTAGGGGAGGTGTCCCCGCACGCGTGCGTATGTCAGAAGTGTCGGCAGTGTCCGCCGGCGCCGGTCCAGTGTCCACCGTTGTCTGAAAACTGCACTTTTCTGACCTCTGACCTCACTGGACGGTCCGCCAGACTTTTCTTTACACCTCTCGGGCTTATCCGAGAGTGTGGCATTGTAGGGGAGGTGTCCCCGCACGCGTGCGTATGTCAGAAGTGTCGGCAGTGTCCACCGGTGCCTGTCCAGTGTCCACTGTTGTCTGAAAACGGCACTTTTCTGACCTCTGACCTCACTGGACGGTCCGCCACACTTTTTTTTACACCTCTCGGGCTTATCCGAGAGTGTGGCGTTGTAGGGGAGGTGTCCCCGCACGCGTGCGTATGTCAGAAGTGTCGGCAGTGTCCGCCGGCGCCGGTCCAGTGTCCACCGTTGTCTGAAAACTGCACTTTTCTGACCTCTGACCTCACTGGACGGTCCACCACACTTTTTTTTACATCTCTCGGGCTTATCCGAGAGTGTGGCGTTGTAGGGGAGGTGTCCCCGCACGCGTGCGTATGTCAGAAGTGTCGGCAGTGTCCGCCGGCGCCGGTCCAGTGTCCACCGTTGTCTGAAAACTGCACTTTTCTGACCTCTGACCTCACTGGACGGTCCGCCACACTTTTCTTTAAACCTCTCGGGCTTATCCGAGAGTCTGGCGTTGTAGGGGAGGTGTCCCCGCACGCGTGCGTATGTCAGAAGTGTCGGCAGTGTCCGCCGGCGCCGGTCCAGTGTCCACCGTTGTCTGAAAACTGCACTTTTCTGACCTCTGACCTCACTGGACGGTCCGCCACACTTTTCTTTACACCTCTCGGGCTTATCCGAGAGTGTGGCGTTGTAGGGGAGGTGTCCCCGCACGCGTGCGTATGTCAGAAGTGTCGGCAGCGTCCGCCGGCGCCGGTCCAGTGTCCACTGTTGTCTGAAAACGGCACTTTTCTGACCTCTGACCTCACTGGACGGTCCGCCAAACTTTTTTTTACACCTCTCGGGCTTATCCGAGAGTGTGGCGTTGTAGGGGAGGTGTCCCCGCACGCGTGCGTATGTCAGAAGTGTCGGCAGTGTCCGCCGGCGCCGGTCCAGTGTCCACCGTTGTTTGAAAACTGCACTTTTCTGACCTCACTGGACGGTCCGCCACACTTTTATTTACACCTCTCGGGCTTATCCGAGAGTGTGACGTTGTAGGGGAGGTGTCCCCGCACTCGTGCGTATGTCAGAAGTGTCGGCAGTGTCCGCCGGCGCCTGTCCAGTGTCCACTGTTGTCTGAAAACGGCACTTTTCTGACCTCTGACCTCACTGGACGGTCCGCCACACTTTTTTTTACACCTCTCGGGCTTATCCGAGAGTGTGGCGTTGTAGGGGAGGTGTCCCCGCACGCGTGCGTATGTCAGAAGTGTCGGCAGTGTCCGCCGGCGCCTGTCCAGTGTCCACTGTTGTCTGAAAACGGCATTTTTCTGACCTCTGACCTCACAGGACGGTCCGCCACACTTTTTTTTACACCTCTCGGGCTTATCCGAGAGTGTGGCGTTGTAGGGGAGGTGTCCCCGCACGCGTGCGTATGTCAGAAGTGTCGGCAGTGTCCACCGGTGCCTGTCCAGTGTCCACTGTTGTCTGAAAACTCCGCCGGCGCCGGTCCAGTGTCCACCGTTGTCTGAAAACTGCACTTTTCTGACCTCTGACCTCACTGGACGGTCCGCCACACTTTTCTTTACACCTCTCGGGCTTATCCGAGAGTCTGGCGTTGTAGGGGAGGTGTCCCCGCACGCGTGCGTATGTCAGAAGTGTCGGCAGTGTCCGCCGGCGCCGGTCCAGTGTCCACCGTTGTCTGAAAACTGCACTTTTCTGACCTCTGACCTCACTGGACGGTCCGCCACACTTTTCTTTACACCTCTCGGGCTTATCCGAGAGTGTGGCGTTGTAGGGGAGGTGTCCCCGCACGCGTGCGTATGTCAGAAGTGTCTGCAGTGTCCACCGGTGCCTGTCCAGTGTCCACTGTTGTCTGAAAACGGCACTTTTCTGACCTCTGACCTCACTGGACGGTCCGCCACACTTTTTTTTACACCTCTCGGGCTTATCCGAGAGTGTGGCGTTGTAGGGGAGGTGTCCCCGCACGCGTGCGTATGTCAGAAGTGTCGGCAGTGTCCGCCGGCGCCGGTCCAGTGTCCACCGTTGTCTGAAAACTGCACTTTTCTGACCTCTGACCTCACTGGACGGTCCGCCACACTTTTTTTTACATCTCTCGGGCTTATCCGAGAGTGTGGCGTTGTAGGGGAGGTGTCCCCGCACGCGTGCGTATGTCAGAAGTGTCGGCAGTGTCCGCCGGCGCCGGTCCAGTGTCCACCGTTGTCTGAAAACTGCACTTTTCTGACCTCTGACCTCACTGGACGGTCCGCCACACTTTTCTTTACACCTCTCGGGCTTATCCGAGAGTCTGGCGTTGTAGGGGAGGTGTCCCCGCACGCGTGCGTATGTCAGAAGTGTCGGCAGTGTCCGCCGGCGCCGGTCCAGTGTCCACCGTTGTCTGAAAACTGCACTTTTCTGACCTCTGACCTCACTGGACGGTCCGCCCCACTTTTCTTTACACCTCTCGGGCTTATCCGAGAGTGTGGCGTTGTAGGGGAGGTGTCCCCGCACGCGTGCGTATGTCAGAAGTGTCGGCAGTGTCCACCGGTGCCTGTCCAGTGTCCACTGTTGTCTGAAAACTGCACTTTTCTGACCTCTGACCTCACAGGACGGTCCGCCACACTTTTTTTTACATCTCTCGGGCTTATCCGAGAGTGTGGCGTTGTAGGGGAGGTGTCCCCGCACGCGTGCGTATGTCAGAAGTGTCGGCAGTGTCCGCCGGCGCCGGTCCAGTGTCCACCGTTGTCTGAAAACTGCACTTTTCTGACCTCTGACCTCACTGGACGGTCCGCCACACTTTTCTTTACACCTCTCGGGCTTATCCGAGAGTCTGGCGTTGTAGGGGAGGTGTCCCCGCACGCGTGCGTATGTCAGAAGTGTCGGCAGTGTCCGCCGGCGCCGGTCCAGTGTCCACCGTTGTCTGAAAACTGCACTTTTCTGACCTCTGACCTCACTGGACGGTCCGCCACACTTTTCTTTACACCTCTCGGGCTTATCCGAGAGTGTGGCGTTGTAGGGGAGGTGTCCCCGCACGCGTGCGTATGTCAGAAGTGTCGGCAGTGTCCGCCGGCGCCTGTCCAGTGTCCACTGTTGTCTGAAAACGGCACTTTTCTGACCTCTGACCTCACAGGACGGTCCGCCAAATTTTTTTTTACACCTCTCGGGCTTATCCGAGAGTGTGGCGTTGTAGGGGAGGTGTCCCCGCACGCGTGCGTATGTCAGAAGTGTCGGCAGTGTCCGCCGGCACCGGTCCAGTGTCCACTGTTGTCTGAAAACGGCACTTTTCTGACCTCTGACCTCACTGGACGGTCCGCCACACTTTTTTTTACACCTCTCGGGCTTATCCGAGAGTGTGGCGTTGTAGGGGAGGTGTCCCCGCACGCGTGCGTATGTCAGAAGTGTCGGCAATGTCCGCCGGCGCCGGTCCAGTGTCCACCGTTGTCTGAAAACTGCACTTTTCTGACCTCTGACCTCACTGGACAGTCCGCCACACTTTTCTTTACACCTCTCGGGCTTATCCGAGAGTCTGGCGTTGTAGGGGAGGTGTCCCCGCACGCGTGCGTATGTCAGAAGTGTCGGCAGTGTCCACCGGCGCCGGTCCAGTGTCCACCGTTGTCTGAAAACTGCACTTTTCTGACCTCTGACCTCACTGGACGGTCCGCCACACTTTTCTTTACACCTCTCGGGCTTATCCGAGAGTGTGGCGTTGTAGGGGAGGTGTCCCCGCACGCGTGCGTATGTCGGAAGTGTCGGCAGTGTCCGCCGGCGCCTGTCCAGTGTCCACTGTTGTCTGAAAACGGCACTTTTCTGACCTCTGACCTCAAAGGACGGTCCGCCAATTTTTTTTTTACACCTCTCAGGCTTATCCGAGAGTGTGGCGTTGTAGGGGAGGTGTCCCCGCACACGTGCGTATGTCAGAAGTGTCGGCAGTGTCCGCCGGCACCGGTCCAGTGTCCACTGTTGTCTGAAAACGGCACTTTTCTGACCTCTGACCTCACTGGACGGTCCGCCACACTTTTTTTTACACCTCTCGGGCTTATCCGAGGGTGTGGCGTTGTAGGGGAGGTGTCCCCGCACGCGTGCGTATGTCAGAAGTGTCGGCAGTGTCCGCCGGCGCCGGTCCAGTGTCCACCGTTGTCTGAAAACGGCACTTTTCTGACCTCTGACCTCACTGGACGGTCCGCCACACTTTTTTTTACACCTCTCGGGCTTATCCGAGAGTGTGGCGTTGTAGGGGAGGTGTCCCCGCACGTGTGCGTATGTCAGAAGTGTCGGCAGTGTCCGCCGGCGCCGGTCCAGTGTCCACCGTTGTCTGAAAACTGCACTTTTCTGACCTCTGACCTCACTGGACGGTCCGCCACACTTTTCTTTACACCTCTCGGGCTTATCCGAGAGTGTGGCGTTGTAGGGGAGGTGTCCCCGCACGCGTGCGTATGTCAGAAGTGTCGGCAGTGTCCACCGGTGCCTGTCCAGTGTCCACTGTTGTCTGAAAACTGCACTTTTCTGACCTCTGACCTCACAGGACGGTCCGCCAATTTTTTTTTTACATCTCTCGGGCTTATCCGAGAGTGTGGCGTTGTAGGGGAGGTGTCCCCGCACGCGTGCGTATGTCAGAAGTGTCGGCAGTGTCCGCCGGCACCGGTCCAGTGTCCACTGTTGTCTGAAAACGGCACTTTTCTGACCTCTGACCTCACTGGACGGTCCGCCACACTTTTTTTTACACCTCTCGGGCTTATCCGAGAGTGTGGCGTTGTAGGGGAGGTGTCCCCGCACGCGTGCGTATGTCAGAAGTGTCGGCAATGTCCGCCGGCGCCGGTCCAGTGTCCACCGTTGTCTGAAAACTGCACTTGTCTGACCTCTGACCTCACTGGACAGTCCGCCACACTTTTCTTTACACCTCTCGGGCTTATCCGAGAGTCTGGCGTTGTAGGGGAGGTGTCCCCGCACGCGTGCGTATGTCAGAAGTGTCGGCAGTGTCCACCGGCGCCGGTCCAGTGTCCACCGTTGTCTGAAAACTGCACTTTTCTGACCTCTGACCTCACTGGACGGTCCGCCACACTTTTCTTTACACCTCTCGGGCTTATCCGAGAGTGTGGCGTTGTAGGGGAGGTGTCCCCGCACGCGTGCGTATGTCGGAAGTGTCGGCAGTGTCCGCCGGCGCCTGTCCAGTGTCCACTGTTGTCTGAAAACGGCACTTTTCTGACCTCTGACCTCACAGGACGGTCCGCCAATTTTTTTTTTACACCTCTCAGGCTTATCCGAGAGTGTGGCGTTGTAGGGGAGGTGTCCCCGCACGCGTGCGTATGTCAGAAGTGTCGGCAGTGTCCGCCGGCACCGGTCCAGTGTCCACTGTTGTCTGAAAACGGCACTTTTCTGACCTCTGACCTCACTGGACGGTCCGCCACACTTTTTTTTACACCTCTCGGGCTTATCCGAGGGTGTGGCGTTGTAGGGGAGGTGTCCCCGCACGCGTGCGTATGTCAGAAGTGTCGGCAGTGTCCGCCGGCGCCGGTCCAGTGTCCACCGTTGTCTGAAAACGGCACTTTTCTGACCTCTGACCTCACTGGACGGTCCGCCACACTTTTTTTTACACCTCTCGGGCTTATCCGAGAGTGTGGCGTTGTAGGGGAGGTGTCCCCGCACGTGTGCGTATGTCAGAAGTGTCGGCAGTGTCCGCCGGCGCCGGTCCAGTGTCCACCGTTGTCTGAAAACTGCACTTTTCTGACCTCTGACCTCACTGGACGGTCCGCCACACTTTTCTTTACACCTCTCGGGCTTATCCGAGAGTGTGGCGTTGTAGGGGAGGTGTCCCCGCACGCGTGCGTATGTCAGAAGTGTCGGCAGTGTCCGCCGGCGCCTGTCCAGTGTCCACTGTTGTCTGAAAACGGCATTTGTCTGACCTCTGACCTCACAGGACGGTCCGCCACACTTTTTTTTACACCTCTCGGGCTTATCCGAGAGTGTGGCGTTGTAGGGGAGGTGTCCCCGGACGCGTGCGTATGTCAGAAGTGTCGGCAGTGTCCGCCGGCGCCGGTCCAGTGTCCACCGTTGTCTGAAAACTGCACTTTTCTGACCTCTGACCTCACTGGACGGTCCGCCACACTTTTTTTTACATCTCTCGGGCTTATCCGAGAGTGTGGTGTTGTAGGGGAGGTGTCCCCGCACGCGTGCGTATGTCAGAAGTGTCGGCAGTGTCCGCCGGCGCCGGTCCAGTGTCCACCGTTGTCTGAAAACTGCACTTTTCTGACCTCTGACCTCACTGGACGGTCCGCCACACTTTTCTTTACACCTCTCGGGCTTATCCGAGAGTCTGGCGTTGTAGGGGAGGTGTCCCCGCACGCGTGCGTATGTCAGAAGTGTCGGCAGTGTCCGCCGGCGCCGGTCCAGTGTCCACCGTTGTCTGAAAACTGCACTTTTCTGACCTCTGACCTCACTGGACGGTCCGCCACACTTTTCTTTACACCTCTCAGGCTTATCCGAGAGTGTGGCGTTGTAGGGGAGGTGTCCCCGCACGCGTGCGTATGTCAGAAGTGTCGGCAGTGTCCGCCGGCGCCTGTCCAGTGTCCACTGTTGTCTGAAAACGGCATTTTTCTGACCTCTGACCTCACAGGACGGTCCGCCACACTTTTCTTTACACCTCTCGGGCTTATCCGAGAGTGTGGTGTTGTAGGGGAGGTGTCCCCGCACGCGTGCGTATGTCAGAAGTGTCTGCAGTGTCCGCCGGCGCCGGTCCAGTGTCCACCGTTGTCTGAAAACTGCACTTTTCTGACCTCACTGGACGGTCCGCCACACTTTTCTTTACACCTCTCGGGCTTATCCGAGAGTGTGGCGTTGTAGGGGAGGTGTCCCCGCACGCGTGCGTATGTCAGAAGTGTCGGCAGCGTCCGCCGGCGCCGGTCCAGTGTCCACTGTTGTCTGAAAACGGCACTTTTCTGACCTCTGACCTCACTGGACGGTCCGCCAAACTTTTTTTTACACCTCTCGGGCTTATCCGAGAGTGTGGCGTTGTAGGGGAGGTGTCCCCGCACGCGTGCGTATGTCAGAAGTGTCGGCAGTGTCCGCCGGCGCCGGTCCAGTGTCCACCGTTGTCTGAAAACTGCACTTTTCTGACCTCTGACCTCACTGGACGGTCCACCACACTTTTCTTTACACCTCTCGGGCTTATCCGAGAGTCTGGCGTTGTAGGGGAGGTGTCCCCGCACGCGTGCGTATGTCAGAAGTGTCGGCAGTGTCCGCCGGCGCCGGTCCAGTGTCCACCGTTGTCTGAAAACTGCACTTTTCTGACCTCTGACCTCACTGGACGGTCCGCCACACTTTTCTTTACACCTCTCGGGCTTATCCGAGAGTGTGGCGTTGTAGGGGAGGTGTCCCCGCACGCGTGCGTATGTCAGAAGTGTCGGCAGCGTCCGCCGGCGCCGGTCCAGTGTCCACTGTTGTCTGAAAACGGCACTTTTCTGACCTCTGACCTCACTGGACGGTCCGCCAAACTTTTTTTTACACCTCTCGGGCTTATCCGAGAGTGTGGCGTTGTAGGGGAGGTGTCCCCGCACGCGTGCGTATGTCAGAAGTGTCGGCAGTGTCCGCCGGCGCCGGTCCAGTGTCCACCGTTGTCTGAAAACTGCACTTTTCTGACCTCACTGGACGGTCCGCCACACTTTTATTTACACCTCTCGGGCTTATCCGAGAGTGTGACGTTGTAGGGGAGGTGTCCCCGCACTCGTGCGTATGTCAGAAGTGTCGGCAGTGTCCGCCGGCGCCTGTCCAGTGTCCACTGTTGTCTGAAAACGGCACTTTTCTGACCTCTGACCTCACTGGACGGTCCGCCACACTTTTTTTTACACCTCTCGGGCTTATCCGAGAGTGTGGCGTTGTAGGGGAGGTGTCCCCGCACGCGTGCGTATGTCAGAAGTGTCGGCAGTGTCCGCCGGCGCCTGTCCAGTGTCCACTGTTGTCTGAAAACGGCATTTTTCTGACCTCTGACCTCACAGGACGGTCCGCCACACTTTTTTTTACACCTCTCGGGCTTATCCGAGAGTGTGGCGTTGTAGGGGAGGTGTCCCCGCACGCGTGCGTATGTCAGAAGTGTCGGCAGTGTCCACCGGTGCCTGTCCAGTGTCCACTGTTGTCTGAAAACTCCGCCGGCGCCGGTCCAGTGTCCACCGTTGTCTGAAAACTGCACTTTTCTGACCTCTGACCTCACTGGACGGTCCGCCACACTTTTCTTTACACTTCTCGGGCTTATCCGAGAGTCTGGCGTTGTAGGGGAGGTGTCCCCGCACGCGTGCGTATGTCAGAAGTGTCGGCAGTGTCCGCCGGCGCCGGTCCAGTGTCCACCGTTGTCTGAAAACTGCACTTTTCTGACCTCTGACCTCACTGGACGGTCCGCCACACTTTTCTTTACACCTCTCGGGCTTATCCGAGAGTGTGGCGTTGTAGGGGAGGTGTCCCCGCACGCGTGCGTATGTCAGAAGTGTCTGCAGTGTCCACCGGTGCCTGTCCAGTGTCCACTGTTGTCTGAAAACGGCACTTTTCTGACCTCTGACCTCACTGGACGGTCCGCCACACTTTTTTTTACACCTCTCGGGCTTATCCGAGAGTGTGGCGTTGTAGGGGAGGTGTCCCCACACGCGTGCGTATGTCAGAAGTGTCGGCAGTGTCCGCCGGCGCCGGTCCAGTGTCCACCGTTGTCTGAAAACTGCACTTTTCTGACCTCTGACCTCACTGGACGGTCCGCCACACTTTTTTTTACATCTCTCGGGCTTATCCGAGAGTGTGGCGTTGTAGGGGAGGTGTCCCCGCACGCGTGCGTATGTCAGAAGTGTCGGCAGTGTCCGCCGGCGCCGGTCCAGTGTCCACCGTTGTCTGAAAACTGCACTTTTCTGACCTCTGACCTCACTGGACGGTCCGCCACACTTTTCTTTACACCTCTCGGGCTTATCCGAGAGTCTGGCGTTGTAGGGGAGGTGTCCCCGCACGCGTGCGTATGTCAGAAGTGTCGGCAGTGTCCGCCGGCGCCGGTCCAGTGTCCACCGTTGTCTGAAAACTGCACTTTTCTGACCTCTGACCTCACTGGACGGTCCGCCCCACTTTTCTTTACACCTCTTGGGCTTATCCGAGAGTGTGGCGTTGTAGGGGAGGTGTCCCCGCACGCGTGCGTATGTCAGAAGTGTCGGCAGTGTCCACCGGTGCCTGTCCAGTGTCCACTGTTGTCTGAAAACTGCACTTTTCTGACCTCTGACCTCACAGGACGGTCCGCCACACTTTTTTTTACATCTCTCGGGCTTATCCGAGAGTGTGGCGTTGTAGGGGAGGTGTCCCCGCACGCGTGCGTATGTCAGAAGTGTCGGCAGTGTCCGCCGGCGCCGGTCCAGTGTCCACCGTTGTCTGAAAACTGCACTTTTCTGACCTCTGACCTCACTGGACGGTCCGCCACACTTTTCTTTACACCTCTCGGGCTTATCCGAGAGTCTGGCGTTGTAGGGGAGGTGTCCCCGCACGCGTGCGTATGTCAGAAGTGTCGGCAGTGTCCGCCGGCGCCGGTCCAGTGTCCACCGTTGTCTGAAAACTGCACTTTTCTGACCTCTGACCTCACTGGACGGTCCGCCACACTTTTCTTTACACCTCTCGGGCTTATCCGAGAGTGTGGCGTTGTAGGGGAGGTGTCCCCGCACGCGTGCGTATGTCAGAAGTGTCGGCAGTGTCCGCCGGCGCCTGTCCAGTGTCCACTGTTGTCTGAAAACGGCACTTTTCTGACCTCTGACCTCACAGGACGGTCCGCCAATTTTTTTTTTACACCTCTCGGGCTTATCCGAGAGTGTGGCGTTGTAGGGGAGGTGTCCCCGCACGCGTGCGTATGTCAGAAGTGTCGGCAGTGTCCGCCGGCACCGGTCCAGTGTCCACTGTTGTCTGAAAACGGCACTTTTCTGACCTCTGACCTCACTGGACGGTCCGCCACACTTTTTTTTACACCTCTCGGGCTTATCCGAGAGTGTGGCGTTGTAGGGGAGGTGTCCCCGCACGCGTGCGTATGTCAGAAGTGTCGGCAATGTCCGCCGGCGCCGGTCCAGTGTCCACCGTTGTCTGAAAACTGCACTTTTCTGACCTCTGACCTCACTGGACAGTCCGCCACACTTTTCTTTACACCTCTCGGGCTTATCCGAGAGTCTGGCGTTGTAGGGGAGGTGTCCCCGCACGCGTGCGTATGTCAGAAGTGTCGGCAGTGTCCACCGGCGCCGGTCCAGTGTCCACCGTTGTCTGAAAACTGCACTTTTCTGACCTCTGACCTCACTGGACGGTCCGCCACACTTTTCTTTACACCTCTCGGGCTTATCCGAGAGTGTGGCGTTGTAGGGGAGGTGTCCCCGCACGCGTGCGTATGTCGGAAGTGTCGGCAGTGTCCGCCGGCGCCTGTCCAGTGTCCACTGTTGTCTGAAAACGGCACTTTTCTGACCTCTGACCTCACAGGACGGTCCGCCAATTTTTTTTTTACACCTCTCAGGCTTATCCGAGAGTGTGGCGTTGTAGGGGAGGTGTCCCCGCACGCGTGCGTATGTCAGAAGTGTCGGCAGTGTCCGCCGGCACCGGTCCAGTGTCCACTGTTGTCTGAAAACGGCACTTTTCTGACCTCTGACCTCACTGGACGGTCCGCCACACTTTTTTTTACACCTCTCGGGCTTATCCGAGGGTGTGGCGTTGTAGGGGAGGTGTCCCCGCACGCGTGCGTATGTCAGAAGTGTCGGCAGTGTCCGCCGGCGCCGGTCCAGTGTCCACCGTTGTCTGAAAACGGCACTTTTCTGACCTCTGACCTCACTGGACGGTCCGCCACACTTTTTTTTACACCTCTCGGGCTTATCCGAGAGTGTGGCGTTGTAGGGGAGGTGTCCCCGCACGTGTGCGTATGTCAGAAGTGTCGGCAGTGTCCGCCGGCGCCGGTCCAGTGTCCACCGTTGTCTGAAAACTGCACTTTTCTGACCTCTGACCTCACTGGACGGTCCGCCACACTTTTCTTTACACCTCTCGGGCTTATCCGAGAGTGTGGCGTTGTAGGGGAGGTGTCCCCGCACGCGTGCGTATGTCAGAAGTGTCGGCAGTGTCCGCCGGCGCCTGTCCAGTGTCCACTGTTGTCTGAAAACGGCACTTTTCTGACCTCTGACCTCACTGGACGGTCCGCCACACTTTTTTTTACATCTCTCGGGCTTATCCGAGAGTGTGGTGTTGTAGGGGAGGTGTCCCCGCACGCGTGCGTATGTCAGAAGTGTCGGCAGTGTCCGCCGGCGCCGGTCCAGTGTCCACCGTTGTCTGAAAACTGCACTTTTCTGACCTCTGACCTCACTGGACGGTCCGCCACACTTTTCTTTACACCTCTCGGGCTTATCCGAGAGTCTGGCGTTGTAGGGGAGGTGTCCCCGCACGCGTGCGTATGTCAGAAGTGTCGGCAGTGTCCGCCGGCGCCGGTCCAGTGTCCACCGTTGTCTGAAAACTGCACTTTTCTGACCTCTGACCTCACTGGACGGTCCGCCACACTTTTCTTTACACCTCTCAGGCTTATCCGAGAGTGTGGCGTTGTAGGGGAGGTGTCCCCGCACGCGTGCGTATGTCAGAAGTGTCGGCAGTGTCCGCCGGCGCCTGTCCAGTGTCCACTGTTGTCTGAAAACGGCATTTTTCTGACCTCTGACCTCACAGGACGGTCCGCCACACTTTTCTTTACACCTCTCGGGCTTATCCGAGAGTGTGGCGTTGTAGGGGAGGTGTCCCCGCACGCGTGCGTATGTCAGAAGTGTCGGCAGTGTCCGCCGGCGCCGGTCCAGTGTCCACCGTTGTCTGAAAACTGCACTTTTCTGACCTCTGACCTCACTGGACGGTCCGCCACACTTTTCTTTACACCTCTCTGGCTTATCCGAGAGTGTGGCGTTGTAGGGGAGGTGTCCCCGCACGCGTGCGTATGTCAGAAGTGTCTGCAGTGTCCGCCGGCGCCGGTCCAGTGTCCACCGTTGTCTGAAAACTGCACTTTTCTGACCTCACTGGACGGTCCGCCACACTTTTCTTTACACCTCTCGGGCTTATCCGAGAGTGTGGCGTTGTAGGGGAGGTGTCCCCGCACGCGTGCGTATGTCAGAAGTGTCGGCAGCGTCCGCCGGCGCCGGTCCAGTGTCCACTGTTGTCTGAAAACGGCACTTTTCTGACCTCTGACCTCACTGGACGGTCCGCCAAACTTTTTTTTACACCTCTCGGGCTTATCCGAGAGTGTGGCGTTGTAGGGGAGGTGTCCCTGCACGCGTGCGTATGTCAGAAGTGTCGGCAGTGTCCGCCGGCGCCTGTCCAGTGTCCACTGTTGTCTGAAAACGGCACTTTTCTGACCTCTGACCTCACTGGACGGTCCGCCACACTTTTATTTACACCTCTCGGGCTTATCCGAGAGTGTGACGTTGTAGGGGAGGTGTCCCCGCACTCGTGCGTATGTCAGAAGTGTCGGCAGTGTCCGCCGGCGCCTGTCCAGTGTCCACTGTTGTCTGAAAACGGCACTTTTCTGACCTCTGACCTCACTGGACGGTCCGCCACACTTTTTTTTACACCTCTCGGGCTTATCCGAGAGTGTGGCGTTGTAGGGGAGGTGTCCCCGCACGCGTGCGTATGTCAGAAGTGTCGGCAGTGTCCGCCGGCGCCTGTCCAGTGTCCACTGTTGTCTGAAAACGGCATTTTTCTGACCTCTGACCTCACAGGACGGTCCGCCACACTTTTTTTTACACCTCTCGGGCTTATCCGAGAGTGTGGCGTTGTAGGGGAGGTGTCCCCGCACGCGTGCGTATGTCAGAAGTGTCGGCAGTGTCCACCGGTGCCTGTCCAGTGTCCACTGTTGTCTGAAAACTGCACTTTTCTGACCTCTGACCTCACTGGACGGTCCGCCACACTTTTATTTACACCTCTCGGGCTTATCCGAGAGTGTGACGTTGTAGGGGAGGTGTCCCCGCACTCGTGCGTATGTCAGAAGTGTCGGCAGTGTCCGCCGGCGCCTGTCCAGTGTCCACTGTTGTCTGAAAACGGCACTTTTCTGACCTCTGACCTCACTGGACGGTCCGCCACACTTTTTTTTACACCTCTCAGGCTTATCCGAGAGTGTGGCGTTGTAGGGGAGTGTCCCCGCACGCGTGCGTATGTCAGAAGTGTCGGCAGTGTCCGCCGGCGCCTGTCCAGTGTCCACTGTTGTCTGAAAACGGCATTTTTCTGACCTCTGACCTCACAGGACGGTCCGCCACACTTTCTTTTACACCTCTCGGGCTTATCCGAGAGTTTGGCGTTGTAGGGGAGGTGTCCCCGCACGCGTGCGTATGTCAGAAGTGTCGGCAGTGTCCACCGGTGCCTGTCCAGTGTCCACTGTTGTCTGAAAACTGCACTTTTCTGACCTCTGACCTCACTGGACGGTCCGCCACACTTTTTTTTACACCTCTCGGGCTTATCCGAGAGTGTGGCGTTGTAGGGGAGGTGTCCCCGCACGCGTGCGTATGTCAGAAGTGTCGGCAGTGTCCGCCGGCGCCGGTCCAGTGTCCACCGTTGTCTGAAAACTGCACTTTTCTGACCTCTGACCTCACTGGACGGTCCGCCACACTTTTCTTTACACCTCTCGGGCTTATCCGAGAGTGTGGCGTTGTAGGGGAGGTGTCCCCGCACGCGTGCGTATGTCAGAAGTGTCGGCAGTGTCCGCCGGCGCCGGTCCAGTGTCCACCGTTGTCTGAAAACTGCACTTTTCTGACCTCTGACCTCACTGGACGGTCCGCCACACTTTTCTTTACACCTCTCTGGCTTATCCGAGAGTGTGGCGTTGTAGGGGAGGTGTCCCCGCACGCGTGCGTATGTCAGAAGTGTCGGCAGTGTCCGCCGGCGCCGGTCCAGTGTCCACCGTTGTCTGAAAACTGCACTTTTCTGACCTCACTGGACGGTCCGCCACACTTTTCTTTACACCTCTCGGGCTTATCCGAGAGTGTGGCGTTGTAGGGGAGGTGTCCCCGCACGCGTGCGTATGTCAGAAGTGTCGGCAGCGTCCGCCGGCGCCGGTCCAGTGTCCACTGTTGTCTGAAAACGGCACTTTTCTGACCTCTGACCTCACTGGACGGTCCGCCAAACTTTTTTTTACACCTCTCGGGCTTATCCGAGAGTGTGGCGTTGTAGGGGAGGTGTCCCCGCACGCGTGCGTATGTCAGAAGTGTCGGCAGTGTCCGCCGGCGCCTGTCCAGTGTCCACTGTTGTCTGAAAACGGCACTTTTCTGACCTCTGACCTCACTGGACGGTCCGCCACACTTTTATTTACACCTCTCGGGCTTATCCGAGAGTGTGACGTTGTAGGGGAGGTGTCCCCGCACTCGTGCGTATGTCAGAAGTGTCGGCAGTGTCCGCCGGCGCCTGTCCAGTGTCCACTGTTGTCTGAAAACGGCACTTTTCTGACCTCTGACCTCACTGGACGGTCCGCCACACTTTTTTTTACACCTCTCGGGCTTATCCGAGAGTGTGGCGTTGTAGGGGAGGTGTCCCCGCACGCGTGCGTATGTCAGAAGTGTCGGCAGTGTCCGCCGGCGCCTGTCCAGTGTCCACTGTTGTCTGAAAACGGCATTTTTCTGACCTCTGACCTCACAGGACGGTCCGCCACACTTTTTTTTACACCTCTCGGGCTTATCCGAGAGTGTGGCGTTGTAGGGGAGGTGTCCCCGCACGCGTGCGTATGTCAGAAGTGTCGGCAGTGTCCACCGGTGCCTGTCCAGTGTCCACTGTTGTCTGAAAACTGCACTTTTCTGACCTCTGACCTCACTGGACGGTCCGCCACACTTTTATTTACACCTCTCGGGCTTATCCGAGAGTGTGACGTTGTAGGGGAGGTGTCCCCGCACTCGTGCGTATGTCAGAAGTGTCGGCAGTGTCCGCCGGCGCCTGTCCAGTGTCCACTGTTGTCTGAAAACGGCACTTTTCTGACCTCTGACCTCACTGGACGGTCCGCCACACTTTTTTTTACACCTCTCGGGCTTATCCGAGAGTGTGGCGTTGTAGGGGAGGTGTCCCCGCACGCGTGCGTATGTCAGAAGTGTCGGCAGTGTCCGCCGGCGCCTGTCCAGTGTCCACTGTTGTCTGAAAACAGCATTTTTCTGACCTCTGACCTCACAGGACGGTCCGCCACACTTTTTTTTACACCTCTCGGGCTTATCCGAGAGTTTGGCGTTGTAGGGGAGGTGTCCCCGCACGCGTGCGTATGTCAGAAGTGTCGGCAGTGTCCACCGGTGCCTGTCCAGTGTCCACTGTTGTCTGAAAACTGCACTTTTCTGACCTCTGACCTCACTGGACGGTCCGCCACACTTTTTTTTACACCTCTCGGGCTTATCCGAGAGTGTGGCGTTGTAGGGGAGGTGTCCCCGCACGCGTGCGTATGTCAGAAGTGTCGGCAGTGTCCGCCGGCGCCGGTCCAGTGTCCACCGTTGTCTGAAAACTGCACTTTTCTGACCTCTGACCTCACTGGACGGTCCGCCACACTTTTTTTTACATCTCTCGGGCTTATCCGAGAGTGTGGCGTTGTAGGGGAGGTGTCCCCGCACGCGTGCGTATGTCAGAAGTGTCGGCAGTGTCCGCCGGCGCCGGTCCAGTGTCCACCGTTGTCTGAAAACTGCACTTTTCTGACCTCTGACCTCACTGGACGGTCCGCCACACTTTTTTTTACATCTCTCGGGCTTATCCGAGAGTGTGGCGTTGTAGGGGAGGTGTCCCCGCACGCGTGCGTATGTCAGAAGTGTCGGCAGTGTCCGCCGGCGCCGGTCCAGTGTCCACCGTTGTCTGAAAACTGCACTTTTCTGACCTCTGACCTCACTGGACGGTCCGCCACACTTTTCTTTACACCTCTCGGGCTTATCCGAGAGTCTGGCGTTGTAGGGGAGGTGTCCCCGCACGCGTGCGTATGTCAGAAGTGTCGGCAGTGTCCGCCGGCGCCGGTCCAGTGTCCACCGTTGTCTGAAAACTGCACTTTTCTGACCTCTGACCTCACTGGACGGTCCGCCACACTTTTCTTTACACCTCTCGGGCTTATCCGAGAGTGTGGCGTTGTAGGGGAGGTGTCCCCGCACGCGTGCGTATGTCAGAAGTGTCGGCAGTGTCCGCCGGCGCCTGTCCAGTGTCCACTGTTGTCTGAAAACGGCATTTTTCTGACCTCTGACCTCACAGGACGGTCCGCCACACTTTTTTTTACACCTCTCGGGCTTATCCGAGAGTGTGGCGTTGTAGGGGAGGTGTCCCCGCACGCGTGCGTATGTCAGAAGTGTCGGCAGTGTCCGCCGGCGCCGGTCCAGTGTCCACCGTTGTCTGAAAACTGCACTTTTCTGACCTCTGACCTCACTGGACGGTCCGCCACACTTTTCTTTACACCTATCGGGCTTATCCGAGAGTCTGGCGTTGTAGGGGAGGTGTCCCCGCACGCGTGCGTATGTCAGAAGTGTCGGCAGTGTCCGCCGGCGCCGGTCCAGTGTCCACCGTTGTCTGAAAACTGCACTTTTCTGACCTCTGACCTCACTGGACGGTCCGCCACACTTTTCTTTACACCTCTCGGGCTTATCCGAGAGTGTGGCGTTGTAGGGGAGGTGTCCCCGCACGCGTGCGTATGTCAGAAGTGTCGGCAGTGTCCGCCGGCGCCGGTCCAGTGTCCACCGTTGTCTGAAAACTGCACTTTTCTGACCTCTGACCTCACTGGACGGTCCGCCACACTTTTCTTTACACCTCTCGGGCTTATCCGAGAGTCTGGCGTTGTAGGGGAGGTGTCCCCGCACGCGTGCGTATGTCAGAAGTGTCGGCAGTGTCCGCCGGCGCCGGTCCAGTGTCCACCGTTGTCTGAAAACTGCACTTTTCTGACCTCTGACCTCACTGGACGGTCCGCCACACTTTTCTTTACACCTCTCGGGCTTATCCGAGAGTGTGGCGTTGTAGGGGAGGTGTCCCCGCACGCGTGCGTATGTCAGAAGTGTCGGCAGTGTCCGCCGGCGCCTGTCCAGTGTCCACTGTTGTCTGAAAACGGCATTTTTCTGACCTCTGACCTCACAGGACGGTCCGCCACACTTTTTTTTACACCTCTCGGGCTTATCCGAGAGTGTGGCGTTGTAGGGGAGGTGTCCCCGCACGCGTGCGTATGTCAGAAGTGTCGGCAGTGTCCGCCGGCGCCGGTCCAGTGTCCACCGTTGTCTGAAAACTGCACTTTTCTGACCTCTGACCTCACTGGACGGTCCGCCACACTTTTCTTTACACCTATCGGGCTTATCCGAGAGTCTGGCGTTGTAGGGGAGGTGTCCCCGCACGCGTGCGTATGTCAGAAGTGTCGGCAGTGTCCGCCGGCGCCGGTCCAGTGTCCACCGTTGTCTGAAAACTGCACTTTTCTGACCTCTGACCTCACTGGACGGTCCGCCACACTTTTCTTTACACCTCTCGGGCTTATCCGAGAGTGTGGCGTTGTAGGGGAGGTGTCCCCGCACGTGTGCGTATGTCAGAAGTGTCGGCAGTGTCCACCGGTGCCTGTCCAGTGTCCACTGTTGTCTGAAAACTGCACTTTTCTGACCTCTGACCTCACTGGACGGTCCGCCACACTTTTTTTTACACCTCTCGGGCTTATCCGAGAGTGTGGCGTTGTAGGAGAGGTGTCCCCGCACGCGTGCGTATGTCAGAAGTGTCGGCAGTGTCCGCCGGCGCCGGTCCAGTGTCCACCGTTGTCTGAAAACTGCACTTTTCTGACCTCTGACCTCACTGGACGGTCCGCCACACTTTTCTTTACACATCTCGGGCTTATCCGAGAGTGTGGCGTTGTAGGAGAGGTGTCCCCGCACGCGTGCGTATGTCAGAAGTGTCGGCAGTGTCCGCCGGCGCCGGTCCAGTGTCCACCGTTGTCTGAAAACTGCACTTTTCTGACCTCTGACCTCACTGGACGGTCCGCCACACTTTTCTTTACACATCTCGGGCTTATCCGAGAGTCTGGCGTTGTAGGGGAGGTGTCCCCGCACGCGTGCGTATGTCAGAAGTGTCGGCAGTGTCCGCCGGCGCCGGTCCAGTGTCCACCGTTGTCTGAAAACTGCACTTTTCTGACCTCTGACCTCACTGGACGGTCCGCCACACTTTTCTTTACACCTCTCGGGCTTATCCGAGAGTGTGGCGTTGTAGGGGAGGTGTCCCCGCACGCGTGCGTATGTCAGAAGTGTCGGCAGTGTCCGCCGGCGCCGGTCCAGTGTCCACCGTTGTCTGAAAACTGCACTTTTCTGACCTCTGACCTCACTGGACGGTCCGCCACACTTTTCTTTACACCTCTCTGGCTTATCCAAGAGTGTGGCGTTGTAGGGGAGGTGTCCCCGCACGCGTGCGTATGTCAGAAGTGTCGGCAGTGTCCGCCGGCGCCGGTCCAGTGTCCACCGTTGTCTGAAAACTGCACTTTTCTGACCTCTGACCTCACTGGACGGTCCGCCACACTTTTCTTTACACCTCTCGGGCTTATCCGAGAGTCTGGCGTTGTAGGGGAGGTGTCCCCGCACGCGTGCGTATGTCAGAAGTGTCGGCAGTGTCCGCCGGCGCCGGTCCAGTGTCCACTGTTGTCTGAAAACGGCACTTTTCTGACCTCTGACCTCACTGGACGGTCCGCCACACTTTTCTTTACACATCTCGGGCTTATCCGAGAGTCTGGCGTTGTAGGGGAGGTGTCCCCGCACGCGTGCGTATGTCAGAAGTGTCGGCAGTGTCCGCCGGCGCCGGTCCAGTGTCCACCGTTGTCTGAAAACTGCACTTTTCTGACCTCTGACCTCACTGGACGGTCCGCCACACTTTTCTTTACACCTCTCGGGCTTATCCGAGAGTGTGGCGTTGTAGGGGAGGTGTCCCCGCACGCGTGCGTATGTCAGAAGTGTCGGCAGTGTCCGCCGGCGCCGGTCCAGTGTCCACCGTTGTCTGAAAACTGCACTTTTCTGACCTCTGACCTCACTGGACGGTCCGCCACACTTTTCTTTACACCTCTCTGGCTTATCCAAGAGTGTGGCGTTGTAGGGGAGGTGTCCCCGCACGCGTGCGTATGTCAGAAGTGTCGGCAGTGTCCGCCGGCGCCGGTCCAGTGTCCACCGTTGTCTGAAAACTGCACTTTTCTGACCTCTGACCTCACTGGACGGTCCGCCACACTTTTCTTTACACCTCTCGGGCTTATCCGAGAGTCTGGCGTTGTAGGGGAGGTGTCCCCGCACGCGTGCGTATGTCAGAAGTGTCGGCAGTGTCCGCCGGCGCCGGTCCAGTGTCCACCGTTGTCTGAAAACTGCACTTTTCTGACCTCTGACCTCACTGGACGGTCCGCCACACTTTTCTTTACACCTCTCGGGCTTATCCGAGAGTCTGGCGTTGTAGGGGAGGTGTCCCCGCACGCGTGCGTATGTCAGAAGTGTCGGCAGTGTCCGCCGGCGCCGGTCCAGTGTCCACCGTTGTCTGAAAACTGCACTTTTCTGACCTATGACCTCACTGGACGGTCCGCCACACTTTTCTTTACACCTCTCGGGCTTATCCGAGAGTGTGGCATTGTAGGGGAGGTGTCCCCGCACGCGTGCGTATGTCAGAAGTGTCGGCAGTGTCCACCGGTGCCTGTCCAGTGTCCACTGTTGTCTGAAAACGGCACTTTTCTGACCTCTGACCTCACTGGACGGTCCGCCACACTTTTTTTTACACCTCTCGGGCTTATCCGAGAGTGTGGCGTTGTAGGGGAGGTGTCCCCGCACGCGTGCGTATGTCAGAAGTGTCGGCAGTGTCCGCCGGCGCCGGTCCAGTGTCCACCGTTGTCTGAAAACTGCACTTTTCTGACCTCTGACCTCACTGGACGGTCCACCACACTTTTTTTTACATCTCTCGGGCTTATCCGAGAGTGTGGCGTTGTAGGGGAGGTGTCCCCGCACGCGTGCGTATGTCAGAAGTGTCGGCAGTGTCCGCCGGCGCCGGTCCAGTGTCCACCGTTGTCTGAAAACTGCACTTTTCTGACCTCTGACCTCACTGGACGGTCCGCCACACTTTTCTTTACACCTCTCGGGCTTATCCGAGAGTCTGGCGTTGTAGGGGAGGTGTCCCCGCACGCGTGCGTATGTCAGAAGTGTCGGCAGTGTCCGCCGGCGCCGGTCCAGTGTCCACCGTTGTCTGAAAACTGCACTTTTCTGACCTCTGACCTCACTGGACGGTCCGCCACACTTTTCTTTACACCTCTCGGGCTTATCCGAGAGTGTGGCGTTGTAGGGGAGGTGTCCCCGCACGCGTGCGTATGTCAGAAGTGTCGGCAGCGTCCGCCGGCGCCGGTCCAGTGTCCACTGTTGTCTGAAAACGGCACTTTTCTGACCTCTGACCTCACTGGACGGTCCGCCAAACTTTTTTTTACACCTCTCGGGCTTATCCGAGAGTGTGGCGTTGTAGGGGAGGTGTCCCCGCACGCGTGCGTATGTCAGAAGTGTCGGCAGTGTCCGCCGGCGCCGGTCCAGTGTCCACCGTTGTCTGAAAACTGCACTTTTCTGACCTCTGACCTCACTGGACGGTCCGCCACACTTTTCTTTACACCTCTCGGGCTTATCCGAGAGTGTGGCGTTGTAGGGGAGGTGTCCCCGCACGCGTGCGTATGTCAGAAGTGTCGGCAGTGTCCGCCGGCGCCGGTCCAGTGTCCACCGTTGTCTGAAAACTGCACTTTTCTGACCTCTGACCTCACTGGACGGTCCGCCACACTTTTCTTTACACCTCTCTGGCTTATCCAAGAGTGTGGCGTTGTAGGGGAGGTGTCCCCGCACGCGTGCGTATGTCAGAAGTGTCGGCAGTGTCCGCCGGCGCCGGTCCAGTGTCCACCGTTGTCTGAAAACTGCACTTTTCTGACCTCTGACCTCACTGGACGGTCCGCCACACTTTTCTTTACACCTCTCGGGCTTATCCGAGAGTCTGGCGTTGTAGGGGAGGTGTCCCCGCACGCGTGCGTATGTCAGAAGTGTCGGCAGTGTCCGCCGGCGCCGGTCCAGTGTCCACTGTTGTCTGAAAACGGCACTTTTCTGACCTCTGACCTCACTGGACGGTCCGCCACACTTTTCTTTACACATCTCGGGCTTATCCGAGAGTCTGGCGTTGTAGGGGAGGTGTCCCCGCACGCGTGCGTATGTCAGAAGTGTCGGCAGTGTCCGCCGGCGCCGGTCCAGTGTCCACCGTTGTCTGAAAACTGCACTTTTCTGACCTCTGACCTCACTGGACGGTCCGCCACACTTTTCTTTACACCTCTCGGGCTTATCCGAGAGTGTGGCGTTGTAGGGGAGGTGTCCCCGCACGCGTGCGTATGTCAGAAGTGTCGGCAGTGTCCGCCGGCGCCGGTCCAGTGTCCACCGTTGTCTGAAAACTGCACTTTTCTGACCTCTGACCTCACTGGACGGTCCGCCACACTTTTCTTTACACCTCTCTGGCTTATCCAAGAGTGTGGCGTTGTAGGGGAGGTGTCCCCGCACGCGTGCGTATGTCAGAAGTGTCGGCAGTGTCCGCCGGCGCCGGTCCAGTGTCCACCGTTGTCTGAAAACTGCACTTTTCTGACCTCTGACCTCACTGGACGGTCCGCCACACTTTTCTTTACACCTCTCGGGCTTATCCGAGAGTCTGGCGTTGTAGGGGAGGTGTCCCCGCACGCGTGCGTATGTCAGAAGTGTCGGCAGTGTCCGCCGGCGCCGGTCCAGTGTCCACCGTTGTCTGAAAACTGCACTTTTCTGACCTCTGACCTCACTGGACGGTCCGCCACACTTTTCTTTACACCTCTCGGGCTTATCCGAGAGTCTGGCGTTGTAGGGGAGGTGTCCCCGCACGCGTGCGTATGTCAGAAGTGTCGGCAGTGTCCGCCGGCGCCGGTCCAGTGTCCACCGTTGTCTGAAAACTGCACTTTTCTGACCTATGACCTCACTGGACGGTCCGCCACACTTTTCTTTACACCTCTCGGGCTTATCCGAGAGTGTGGCATTGTAGGGGAGGTGTCCCCGCACGCGTGCGTATGTCAGAAGTGTCGGCAGTGTCCACCGGTGCCTGTCCAGTGTCCACTGTTGTCTGAAAACGGCACTTTTCTGACCTCTGACCTCACTGGACGGTCCGCCACACTTTTTTTTACACCTCTCGGGCTTATCCGAGAGTGTGGCGTTGTAGGGGAGGTGTCCCCGCACGCGTGCGTATGTCAGAAGTGTCGGCAGTGTCCGCCGGCGCCGGTCCAGTGTCCACCGTTGTCTGAAAACTGCACTTTTCTGACCTCTGACCTCACTGGACGGTCCACCACACTTTTTTTTACATCTCTCGGGCTTATCCGAGAGTGTGGCGTTGTAGGGGAGGTGTCCCCGCACGCGTGCGTATGTCAGAAGTGTCGGCAGTGTCCGCCGGCGCCGGTCCAGTGTCCACCGTTGTCTGAAAACTGCACTTTTCTGACCTCTGACCTCACTGGACGGTCCGCCACACTTTTCTTTACACCTCTCGGGCTTATCCGAGAGTCTGGCGTTGTAGGGGAGGTGTCCCCGCACGCGTGCGTATGTCAGAAGTGTCGGCAGTGTCCGCCGGCGCCGGTCCAGTGTCCACCGTTGTCTGAAAACTGCACTTTTCTGACCTCTGACCTCACTGGACGGTCCGCCACACTTTTCTTTACACCTCTCGGGCTTATCCGAGAGTGTGGCGTTGTAGGGGAGGTGTCCCCGCACGCGTGCGTATGTCAGAAGTGTCGGCAGCGTCCGCCGGCGCCGGTCCAGTGTCCACTGTTGTCTGAAAACGGCACTTTTCTGACCTCTGACCTCACTGGACGGTCCGCCAAACTTTTTTTTACACCTCTCGGGCTTATCCGAGAGTGTGGCGTTGTAGGGGAGGTGTCCCCGCACGCGTGCGTATGTCAGAAGTGTCGGCAGTGTCCGCCGGCGCCGGTCCAGTGTCCACCGTTGTCTGAAAACTGCACTTTTCTGACCTCACTGGACGGTCCGCCACACTTTTATTTACACCTCTCGGGCTTATCCGAGAGTGTGACGTTGTAGGGGAGGTGTCCCCGCACTCGTGCGTATGTCAGAAGTGTCGGCAGTGTCCGCCGGCGCCTGTCCAGTGTCCACTGTTGTCTGAAAACGGCACTTTTCTGACCTCTGACCTCACTGGACGGTCCGCCACACTTTTTTTTACACCTCTCGGGCTTATCCGAGAGTGTGGCGTTGTAGGGGAGGTGTCCCCGCACGCGTGCGTATGTCAGAAGTGTCGGCAGTGTCCGCCGGCGCCGGTCCAGTGTCCACCGTTGTCTGAAAACTGCACTTTTCTGACCTCACTGGACGGTCCGCCACACTTTTATTTACACCTCTCGGGCTTATCCGAGAGTGTGACGTTGTAGGGGAGGTGTCCCCGCACTCGTGCGTATGTCAGAAGTGTCGGCAGTGTCCGCCGGCGCCTGTCCAGTGTCCACTGTTGTCTGAAAACGGCACTTTTCTGACCTCTGACCTCACTGGACGGTCCGCCACACTTTTTTTTACACCTCTCGGGCTTATCCGAGAGTGTGGCGTTGTAGGGGAGGTGTCCCCGCACGCGTGCGTATGTCAGAAGTGTCGGCAGTGTCCGCCGGCGCCTGTCCAGTGTCCACTGTTGTCTGAAAACGGCATTTTTCTGACCTCTGACCTCACAGGACGGTCCGCCACACTTTTTTTTACACCTCTCGGGCTTATCCGAGAGTGTGGCGTTGTAGGGGAGGTGTCCCCGCACGCGTGCGTATGTCAGAAGTGTCGGCAGTGTCCACCGGTGCCTGTCCAGTGTCCACTGTTGTCTGAAAACTCCGCCGGCGCCGGTCCAGTGTCCACCGTTGTCTGAAAACTGCACTTTTCTGACCTCTGACCTCACTGGACGGTCCGCCACACTTTTCTTTACACCTCTCGGGCTTATCCGAGAGTCTAGCGTTGTAGGGGAGGTGTCCCCGCACGCGTGCGTATGTCAGAAGTGTCGGCAGTGTCCGCCGGCGCCGGTCCAGTGTCCACCGTTGTCTGAAAACTGCACTTTTCTGACCTCTGACCTCACTGGACGGTCCGCCACACTTTTCTTTACACCTCTCGGGCTTATCCGAGAGTGTGGCGTTGTAGGGGAGGTGTCCCCGCACGCGTGCGTATGTCAGAAGTGTCTGCAGTGTCCACCGGTGCCTGTCCAGTGTCCACTGTTGTCTGAAAACGGCACTTTTCTGACCTCTGACCTCACTGGACGGTCCGCCACACTTTTTTTTACACCTCTCGGG
This sequence comes from Gymnoscopelus braueri, assembly GCF_963280865.1. Taxonomy (NCBI): domain Eukaryota; kingdom Metazoa; phylum Chordata; class Actinopteri; order Myctophiformes; family Myctophidae; genus Gymnoscopelus; species Gymnoscopelus braueri. Next base: position 54,772,528 of record NC_137607.1, on the reverse strand, counting down.
CTTATCCGAGAGTGTGGCGTTGTAGGGGAGGTGTCCCCGCACGCGTGCGTATGTCAGAAGTGTCGGCAGTGTCCACCGGTGCCTGTCCAGTGTCCACTGTTGTCTGAAAACGGCACTTTTCTGACCTCTGACCTCACTGGACGGTCCGCCACACTTTTTTTTACACCTCTCGGGCTTATCCGAGAGTGTGGCGTTGTAGGGGAGGTGTCCCCGCACGCGTGCGTATGTCAGAAGTGTCGGCAGTGTCCGCCGGCGCCGGTCCAGTGTCCACCGTTGTCTGAAAACTGCACTTTTCTGACCTCTGACCTCACTGGACGGTCCACCACACTTTTTTTTACATCTCTCGGGCTTATCCGAGAGTGTGGCGTTGTAGGGGAGGTGTCCCCGCACGCGTGCGTATGTCAGAAGTGTCGGCAGTGTCCGCCGGCGCCGGTCCAGTGTCCACCGTTGTCTGAAAACTGCACTTTTCTGACCTCTGACCTCACTGGACGGTCCGCCACACTTTTCTTTACACCTCTCGGGCTTATCCGAGAGTCTGGCGTTGTAGGGGAGGTGTCCCCGCACGCGTGCGTATGTCAGAAGTGTCGGCAGTGTCCGCCGGCGCCGGTCCAGTGTCCACCGTTGTCTGAAAACTGCACTTTTCTGACCTCTGACCTCACTGGACGGTCCGCCACACTTTTCTTTACACCTCTCGGGCTTATCCGAGAGTGTGGCGTTGTAGGGGAGGTGTCCCCGCACGCGTGCGTATGTCAGAAGTGTCGGCAGCGTCCGCCGGCGCCGGTCCAGTGTCCACTGTTGTCTGAAAACGGCACTTTTCTGACCTCTGACCTCACTGGACGGTCCGCCAAACTTTTTTTTACACCTCTCGGGCTTATCCGAGAGTGTGGCGTTGTAGGGGAGGTGTCCCCGCACGCGTGCGTATGTCAGAAGTGTCGGCAGTGTCCGCCGGCGCCGGTCCAGTGTCCACCGTTGTCTGAAAACTGCACTTTTCTGACCTCACTGGACGGTCCGCCACACTTTTATTTACACCTCTCGGGCTTATCCGAGAGTGTGACGTTGTAGGGGAGGTGTCCCCGCACTCGTGCGTATGTCAGAAGTGTCGGCAGTGTCCGCCGGCGCCTGTCCAGTGTCCACTGTTGTCTGAAAACGGCACTTTTCTGACCTCTGACCTCACTGGACGGTCCGCCACACTTTTTTTTACACCTCTCGGGCTTATCCGAGAGTGTGGCGTTGTAGGGGAGGTGTCCCCGCACGCGTGCGTATGTCAGAAGTGTCGGCAGTGTCCGCCGGCGCCTGTCCAGTGTCCACTGTTGTCTGAAAACGGCATTTTTCTGACCTCTGACCTCACAGGACGGTCCGCCACACTTTTTTTTACACCTCTCGGGCTTATCCGAGAGTGTGGCGTTGTAGGGGAGGTGTCCCCGCACGCGTGCGTATGTCAGAAGTGTCGGCAGTGTCCACCGGTGCCTGTCCAGTGTCCACTGTTGTCTGAAAACTCCGCCGGCGCCGGTCCAGTGTCCACCGTTGTCTGAAAACTGCACTTTTCTGACCTCTGACCTCACTGGACGGTCCGCCACACTTTTCTTTACACCTCTCGGGCTTATCCGAGAGTCTAGCGTTGTAGGGGAGGTGTCCCCGCACGCGTGCGTATGTCAGAAGTGTCGGCAGTGTCCGCCGGCGCCGGTCCAGTGTCCACCGTTGTCTGAAAACTGCACTTTTCTGACCTCTGACCTCACTGGACGGTCCGCCACACTTTTCTTTACACCTCTCGGGCTTATCCGAGAGTGTGGCGTTGTAGGGGAGGTGTCCCCGCACGCGTGCGTATGTCAGAAGTGTCTGCAGTGTCCACCGGTGCCTGTCCAGTGTCCACTGTTGTCTGAAAACGGCACTTTTCTGACCTCTGACCTCACTGGACGGTCCGCCACACTTTTTTTTACACCTCTCGGGCTTATCCGAGAGTGTGGCGTTGTAGGGGAGGTGTCCCCGCACGCGTGCGTATGTCAGAAGTGTCGGCAGTGTCCGCCGGCGCCGGTCCAGTGTCCACCGTTGTCTGAAAACTGCACTTTTCTGACCTCTGACCTCACTGGACGGTCCGCCACACTTTTTTTTACATCTCTCGGGCTTATCCGAGAGTGTGGCGTTATAGGGGAGGTGTCCCCGCACACGTGCGTATGTCAGAAGTGTCGGCAGTGTCCGCCGGCGCCGGTCCAGTGTCCACCGTTGTCTGAAAACTGCACTTTTCTGACCTCTGACCTCACTGGACGGTCCGCCATACTTTTTTTTACATCTCTCGGGCTTATCCGAGAGTGTGGCGTTGTAGGGGAGGTGTCCCCGCACGCGTGCGTATGTCAGAAGTGTCGGCAGTGTCCGCCGGCGCCGGTCCAGTGTCCACCGTTGTCTGAAAACTGCACTTTTCTGACCTCTGACCTCACTGGACGGTCCGCCACACTTTTCTTTACACCTCTCGGGCTTATCCGAGAGTCTGGCGTTGTAGGGGAGGTGTCCCCGCACGCGTGCGTATGTCAGAAGTGTCGGCAGTGTCCGCCGGCGCCGGTCCAGTGTCCACCGTTGTCTGAAAACTGCACTTTTCTGACCTCTGACCTCACTGGACGGTCCGCCCCACTTTTCTTTACACCTCTCGGGCTTATCCGAGAGTGTGGCGTTGTAGGGGAGGTGTCCCCGCACGCGTGCGTATGTCAGAAGTGTCGGCAGTGTCCACCGGTGCCTGTCCAGTGTCCACTGTTGTCTGAAAACTGCACTTTTCTGACCTCTGACCTCACAGGACGGTCCGCCACACTTTTTTTTACATCTCTCGGGCTTATCCGAGAGTGTGGCGTTGTAGGGGAGGTGTCCCCGCACGCGTGCGTATGTCAGAAGTGTCGGCAGTGTCCGCCGGCGCCGGTCCAGTGTCCACCGTTGTCTGAAAACTGCACTTTTCTGACCTCTGACCTCACTGGACGGTCCGCCACACTTTTCTTTACACCTCTCGGGCTTATCCGAGAGTCTGGCGTTGTAGGGGAGGTGTCCCCGCACGCGTGCGTATGTCAGAAGTGTCGGCAGTGTCCGCCGGCGCCGGTCCAGTGTCCACCGTTGTCTGAAAACTGCACTTTTCTGACCTCTGACCTCACTGGACGGTCCGCCACACTTTTCTTTACACCTCTCGGGCTTATCCGAGAGTGTGGCGTTGTAGGGGAGGTGTCCCCGCACGCGTGCGTATGTCAGAAGTGTCGGCAGTGTCCGCCGGCGCCTGTCCAGTGTCCACTGTTGTCTGAAAACGGCACTTTTCTGACCTCTGACCTCACAGGACGGTCCGCCAAATTTTTTTTTACACCTCTCGGGCTTATCCGAGAGTGTGGCGTTGTAGGGGAGGTGTCCCCGCACGCGTGCGTATGTCAGAAGTGTCGGCAGTGTCCGCCGGCACCGGTCCAGTGTCCACTGTTGTCTGAAAACGGCACTTTTCTGACCTCTGACCTCACTGGACGGTCCGCCACACTTTTTTTTACACCTCTCGGGCTTATCCGAGAGTGTGGCGTTGTAGGGGAGGTGTCCCCGCACGCGTGCGTATGTCAGAAGTGTCGGCAGTGTCCGCCGGCGCCGGTCCAGTGTCCACCGTTGTCTGAAAACTGCACTTTTCTGACCTCTGACCTCACTGGACGGTCCGCCATACTTTTTTTTACATCTCTCGGGCTTATCCGAGAGTGTGGCGTTGTAGGGGAGGTGTCCCCGCACGCGTGCGTATGTCAGAAGTGTCGGCAGTGTCCGCCGGCGCCGGTCCAGTGTCCACCGTTGTCTGAAAACTGCACTTTTCTGACCTCTGACCTCGCTGGACGGTCCGCCACACTTTTCTTTACACCTCTCGGGCTTATCCGAGAGTCTGGCGTTGTAGGGGAGGTGTCCCCGCACGCGTGCGTATGTCAGAAGTGTCGGCAGTGTCCACCGTTGTCTGAAAACTGCACTTTTCTGACCTCTGACCTCACTGGACGGTCCGCCACACTTTTCTTTACACCTCTCGGGCTTATCCGAGAGTCTGGCGTTGTAGGGGAGGTGTCCCCGCACGCGTGCGTATGTCAGAAGTGTCGGCAGTGTCCGCCGGCGCCGGTCCAGTGTCCACCGTTGTCTGAAAACTGCACTTTTCTGACCTCTGACCTCACTGGACGGTCCGCCCCACTTTTCTTTACACCTCTCGGGCTTATCCGAGAGTGTGGCGTTGTAGGGGAGGTGTCCCCGCACGCGTGCGTATGTCAGAAGTGTCGGCAGTGTCCACCGGTGCCTGTCCAGTGTCCACTGTTGTCTGAAAACTGCACTTTTCTGACCTCTGACCTCACAGGACGGTCCGCCACACTTTTTTTTACATCTCTCGGGCTTATCCGAGAGTGTGGCGTTGTAGGGGAGGTGTCCCCGCACGCGTGCGTATGTCAGAAGTGTCGGCAGTGTCCGCCGGCACCGGTCCAGTGTCCACTGTTGTCTGAAAACGGCACTTTTCTGACCTCTGACCTCACTGGACGGTCCGCCACACTTTTTTTTACACCTCTCGGGCTTATCCGAGAGTGTGGCGTTGTAGGGGAGGTGTCCCCGCACGCGTGCGTATGTCAGAAGTGTCGGCAATGTCCGCCGGCGCCGGTCCAGTGTCCACCGTTGTCTGAAAACTGCACTTTTCTGACCTCTGACCTCACTGGACGGTCCGCCACACTTTTCTTTACACCTCTCGGGCTTATCCGAGAGTCTGGCGTTGTAGGGGAGGTGTCCCCGCACGCGTGCGTATGTCAGAAGTGTCGGCAGTGTCCGCCGGCGCCGGTCCAGTGTCCACCGTTGTCTGAAAACTGCACTTTTCTGACCTCTGACCTCACTGGACGGTCCGCCACACTTTTCTTTACACCTCTCGGGCTTATCCGAGAGTGTGGCGTTGTAGGGGAGGTGTCCCCGCACGCGTGCGTATGTCAGAAGTGTCGGCAGCGTCCGCCGGCGCCGGTCCAGTGTCCACTGTTGTCTGAAAACGGCACTTTTCTGACCTCTGACCTCACTGGACGGTCCGCCAAACTTTTTTTTACACCTCTCGGGCTTATCCGAGAGTGTGGCGTTGTAGGGGAGGTGTCCCCGCACGCGTGCGTATGTCAGAAGTGTCGGCAGTGTCCGCCGGCGCCGGTCCAGTGTCCACCGTTGTCTGAAAACTGCACTTTTCTGACCTCACTGGACGGTCCGCCACACTTTTATTTACACCTCTCGGGCTTATCCGAGAGTGTGACGTTGTAGGGGAGGTGTCCCCGCACTCGTGCGTATGTCAGAAGTGTCGGCAGTGTCCGCCGGCGCCTGTCCAGTGTCCACTGTTGTCTGAAAACGGCACTTTTCTGACCTCTGACCTCACTGGACGGTCCGCCACACTTTTTTTTACACCTCTCGGGCTTATCCGAGAGTGTGGCGTTGTAGGGGAGGTGTCCCCGCACGCGTGCGTATGTCAGAAGTGTCGGCAGTGTCCGCCGGCGCCTGTCCAGTGTCCACTGTTGTCTGAAAACGGCATTTTTCTGACCTCTGACCTCACAGGACGGTCCGCCACACTTTTTTTTACACCTCTCGGGCTTATCCGAGAGTGTGGCGTTGTAGGGGAGGTGTCCCCGCACGCGTGCGTATGTCAGAAGTGTCGGCAGTGTCCACCGGTGCCTGTCCAGTGTCCACTGTTGTCTGAAAACTCCGCCGGCGCCGGTCCAGTGTCCACCGTTGTCTGAAAACTGCACTTTTCTGACCTCTGACCTCACTGGACGGTCCGCCACACTTTTCTTTACACCTCTCGGGCTTATCCGAGAGTCTGGCGTTGTAGGGGAGGTGTCCCCGCACGCGTGCGTATGTCAGAAGTGTCGGCAGTGTCCGCCGGCGCCGGTCCAGTGTCCACCGTTGTCTGAAAACTGCACTTTTCTGACCTCTGACCTCACTGGACGGTCCGCCACACTTTTCTTTACACCTCTCGGGCTTATCCGAGAGTGTGGCGTTGTAGGGGAGGTGTCCCCGCACGCGTGCGTATGTCAGAAGTGTCTGCAGTGTCCACCGGTGCCTGTCCAGTGTCCACTGTTGTCTGAAAACGGCACTTTTCTGACCTCTGACCTCACTGGACGGTCCGCCACACTTTTTTTTACACCTCTCGGGCTTATCCGAGAGTGTGGCGTTGTAGGGGAGGTGTCCCCGCACGCGTGCGTATGTCAGAAGTGTCGGCAGTGTCCGCCGGCGCCTGTCCAGTGTCCACTGTGGTCTGAAAACGGCATTTTTCTGACCTCTGACCTCACAGGACGGTCCGCCACACTTTTTTTTACACCTCTCGGGCTTATCCGAGAGTGTGGCGTTGTAGGGGAGGTGTCCCCGCACGCGTGCGTATGTCAGAAGTGTCGGCAGTGTCCACCGGTGCCTGTCCAGTGTCCACTGTTGTCTGAAAACTCCGCCGGCGCCGGTCCAGTGTCCACCGTTGTCTGAAAACTGCACTTTTCTGACCTCTGACCTCACTGGACGGTCCGCCACACTTTTCTTTACACCTCTCGGGCTTATCCGAGAGTCTGGCGTTGTAGGGGAGGTGTCCCCGCACGCGTGCGTATGTCAGAAGTGTCGGCAGTGTCCGCCGGCGCCGGTCCAGTGTCCACCGTTGTCTGAAAACTGCACTTTTCTGACCTCTGACCTCACTGGACGGTCCACCACACTTTTCTTTACACCTCTCGGGCTTATCCGAGAGTGTGGCGTTGTAGGGGAGGTGTCCCCGCACGCGTGCGTATGTCAGAAGTGTCTGCAGTGTCCACCGGTGCCTGTCCAGTGTCCACTGTTGTCTGAAAACGGCACTTTTCTGACCTCTGACCTCACTGGACGGTCCGCCACACTTTTTTTTACACCTCTCGGGCTTATCCGAGAGTGTGGCGTTGTAGGGGAGGTGTCCCCGCACGCGTGCGTATGTCAGAAGTGTCGGCAGTGTCCGCCGGCGCCGGTCCAGTGTCCACCGTTGTCTGAAAACTGCACTTTTCTGACCTCTGACCTCACTGGACGGTCCGCCACACTTTTTTTTACATCTCTCGGGCTTATCCGAGAGTGTGGCGTTATAGGGGAGGTGTCCCCGCACACGTGCGTATGTCAGAAGTGTCGGCAGTGTCCGCCGGCGCCGGTCCAGTGTCCACCGTTGTCTGAAAACTGCACTTTTCTGACCTCTGACCTCACTGGACGGTCCGCCATACTTTTTTTTACATCTCTCGGGCTTATCCGAGAGTGTGGCGTTGTAGGGGAGGTGTCCCCGCACGCGTGCGTATGTCAGAAGTGTCGGCAGTGTCCGCCGGCGCCGGTCCAGTGTCCACCGTTGTCTGAAAACTGCACTTTTCTGACCTCTGACCTCACTGGACGGTCCGCCACACTTTTCTTTACACCTCTCGGGCTTATCCGAGAGTCTGGCGTTGTAGGGGAGGTGTCCCCGCACGCGTGCGTATGTCAGAAGTGTCGGCAGTGTCCGCCGGCGCCGGTCCAGTGTCCACCGTTGTCTGAAAACTGCACTTTTCTGACCTCTGACCTCACTGGACGGTCCGCCCCACTTTTCTTTACACCTCTCGGGCTTATCCGAGAGTGTGGCGTTGTAGGGGAGGTGTCCCCGCACGCGTGCGTATGTCAGAAGTGTCGGCAGTGTCCACCGGTGCCTGTCCAGTGTCCACTGTTGTCTGAAAACTGCACTTTTCTGACCTCTGACCTCACAGGACGGTCCGCCACACTTTTTTTTACATCTCTCGGGCTTATCCGAGAGTGTGGCGTTGTAGGGGAGGTGTCCCCGCACGCGTGCGTATGTCAGAAGTGTCGGCAGTGTCCGCCGGCGCCGGTCCAGTGTCCACCGTTGTCTGAAAACTGCACTTTTCTGACCTCTGACCTCACTGGACGGTCCGCCACACTTTTCTTTACACCTCTCGGGCTTATCCGAGAGTCTGGCGTTGTAGGGGAGGTGTCCCCGCACGCGTGCGTATGTCAGAAGTGTCGGCAGTGTCCGCCGGCGCCGGTCCAGTGTCCACCGTTGTCTGAAAACTGCACTTTTCTGACCTCTGACCTCACTGGACGGTCCGCCACACTTTTCTTTACACCTCTCGGGCTTATCCGAGAGTGTGGCGTTGTAGGGGAGGTGTCCCCGCACGCGTGCGTATGTCAGAAGTGTCGGCAGTGTCCGCCGGCGCCTGTCCAGTGTCCACTGTTGTCTGAAAACGGCACTTTTCTGACCTCTGACCTCACAGGACGGTCCGCCAAATTTTTTTTTACACCTCTCGGGCTTATCCGAGAGTGTGGCGTTGTAGGGGAGGTGTCCCCGCACGCGTGCGTATGTCAGAAGTGTCGGCAGTGTCCGCCGGCACCGGTCCAGTGTCCACTGTTGTCTGAAAACGGCACTTTTCTGACCTCTGACCTCACTGGACGGTCCGCCACACTTTTTTTTACACCTCTCGGGCTTATCCGAGAGTGTGGCGTTGTAGGGGAGGTGTCCCCGCACGCGTGCGTATGTCAGAAGTGTCGGCAGTGTCCGCCGGCGCCGGTCCAGTGTCCACCGTTGTCTGAAAACTGCACTTTTCTGACCTCTGACCTCACTGGACGGTCCGCCATACTTTTTTTTACATCTCTCGGGCTTATCCGAGAGTGTGGCGTTGTAGGGGAGGTGTCCCCGCACGCGTGCGTATGTCAGAAGTGTCGGCAGTGTCCGCCGGCGCCGGTCCAGTGTCCACCGTTGTCTGAAAACTGCACTTTTCTGACCTCTGACCTCGCTGGACGGTCCGCCACACTTTTCTTTACACCTCTCGGGCTTATCCGAGAGTCTGGCGTTGTAGGGGAGGTGTCCCCGCACGCGTGCGTATGTCAGAAGTGTCGGCAGTGTCCGCCGGCGCCGGTCCAGTGTCCACCGTTGTCTGAAAACTGCACTTTTCTGACCTCTGACCTCACTGGACGGTCCGCCACACTTTTCTTTACACCTCTCGGGCTTATCCGAGAGTCTGGCGTTGTAGGGGAGGTGTCCCCGCACGCGTGCGTATGTCAGAAGTGTCGGCAGTGTCCGCCGGCGCCGGTCCAGTGTCCACCGTTGTCTGAAAACTGCACTTTTCTGACCTCTGACCTCACTGGACGGTCCGCCCCACTTTTCTTTACACCTCTCGGGCTTATCCGAGAGTGTGGCGTTGTAGGGGAGGTGTCCCCGCACGCGTGCGTATGTCAGAAGTGTCGGCAGTGTCCACCGGTGCCTGTCCAGTGTCCACTGTTGTCTGAAAACTGCACTTTTCTGACCTCTGACCTCACAGGACGGTCCGCCACACTTTTTTTTACATCTCTCGGGCTTATCCGAGAGTGTGGCGTTGTAGGGGAGGTGTCCCCGCACGCGTGCGTATGTCAGAAGTGTCGGCAGTGTCCGCCGGCGCCGGTCCAGTGTCCACCGTTGTCTGAAAACTGCACTTTTCTGACCTCTGACCTCACTGGACGGTCCGCCACACTTTTCTTTACACCTCTCGGGCTTATCCGAGAGTCTGGCGTTGTAGGGGAGGTGTCCCCGCACGCGTGCGTATGTCAGAAGTGTCGGCAGTGTCCGCCGGCGCCGGTCCAGTGTCCACCGTTGTCTGAAAACTGCACTTTTCTGACCTCTGACCTCACTGGACGGTCCGCCACACTTTTCTTTACACCTCTCGGGCTTATCCGAGAGTGTGGCGTTGTAGGGGAGGTGTCCCCGCACGCGTGCGTATGTCAGAAGTGTCGGCAGTGTCCGCCGGCGCCTGTCCAGTGTCCACTGTTGTCTGAAAACGGCACTTTTCTGACCTCTGACCTCACAGGACGGTCCGCCAAATTTTTTTTTACACCTCTCGGGCTTATCCGAGAGTGTGGCGTTGTAGGGGAGGTGTCCCCGCACGCGTGCGTATGTCAGAAGTGTCGGCAGTGTCCGCCGGCACCGGTCCAGTGTCCACTGTTGTCTGAAAACGGCACTTTTCTGACCTCTGACCTCACTGGACGGTCCGCCACACTTTTTTTTACACCTCTCGGGCTTATCCGAGAGTGTGGCGTTGTAGGGGAGGTGTCCCCGCACGCGTGCGTATGTCAGAAGTGTCGGCAGTGTCCGCCGGCGCCGGTCCAGTGTCCACCGTTGTCTGAAAACTGCACTTTTCTGACCTCTGACCTCACTGGACGGTCCGCCACACTTTTCTTTACACCTCTCGGGCTTATCCGAGAGTCTGGCGTTGTAGGGGAGGTGTCCCCGCACGCGTGCGTATGTCAGAAGTGTCGGCAGTGTCCGCCGGCGCCGGTCCAGTGTCCACCGTTGTCTGAAAACTGCACTTTTCTGACCTCTGACCTCACTGGACGGTCCGCCCCACTTTTCTTTACACCTCTCGGGCTTATCCGAGAGTGTGGCGTTGTAGGGGAGGTGTCCCCGCACGCGTGCGTATGTCAGAAGTGTCGGCAGTGTCCACCGGTGCCTGTCCAGTGTCCACTGTTGTCTGAAAACTGCACTTTTCTGACCTCTGACCTCACAGGACGGTCCGCCACACTTTTTTTTACATCTCTCGGGCTTATCCGAGAGTGTGGCGTTGTAGGGGAGGTGTCCCCGCACGCGTGCGTATGTCAGAAGTGTCGGCAGTGTCCGCCGGCGCCGGTCCAGTGTCCACCGTTGTCTGAAAACTGCACTTTTCTGACCTCTGACCTCACTGGACGGTCCGCCACACTTTTCTTTACACCTCTCGGGCTTATCCGAGAGTCTGGCGTTGTAGGGGAGGTGTCCCCGCACGCGTGCGTATGTCAGAAGTGTCGGCAGTGTCCGCCGGCGCCGGTCCAGTGTCCACCGTTGTCTGAAAACTGCACTTTTCTGACCTCTGACCTCACTGGACGGTCCGCCACACTTTTCTTTACACCTCTCGGGCTTATCCGAGAGTGTGGCGTTGTAGGGGAGGTGTCCCCGCACGCGTGCGTATGTCAGAAGTGTCGGCAGTGTCCGCCGGCGCCTGTCCAGTGTCCACTGTTGTCTGAAAACGGCACTTTTCTGACCTCTGACCTCACAGGACGGTCCGCCAATTTTTTTTTTACACCTCTCGGGCTTATCCGAGAGTGTGGCGTTGTAGGGGAGGTGTCCCCGCACGCGTGCGTATGTCAGAAGTGTCGGCAGTGTCCGCCGGCACCGGTCCAGTGTCCACTGTTGTCTGAAAACGGCACTTTTCTGACCTCTGACCTCACTGGACGGTCCGCCACACTTTTTTTTACACCTCTCGGGCTTATCCGAGAGTGTGGCGTTGTAGGGGAGGTGTCCCCGCACGCGTGCGTATGTCAGAAGTGTCGGCAGTGTCCGCCGGCGCCGGTCCAGTGTCCACCGTTGTCTGAAAACTGCACTTTTCTGACCTCTGACCTCACTGGACGGTCCGCCATACTTTTTTTTACATCTCTCGGGCTTATCCGAGAGTGTGGCGTTGTAGGGGAGGTGTCCCCGCACGCGTGCGTATGTCAGAAGTGTCGGCAGTGTCCGCCGGCGCCGGTCCAGTGTCCACCGTTGTCTGAAAACTGCACTTTTCTGACCTCTGACCTCGCTGGACGGTCCGCCACACTTTTCTTTACACCTCTCGGGCTTATCCGAGAGTCTGGCGTTGTAGGGGAGGTGTCCCCGCACGCGTGCGTATGTCAGAAGTGTCGGCAGTGTCCGCCGGCGCCGGTCCAGTGTCCACCGTTGTCTGAAAACTGCACTTTTCTGACCTCTGACCTCACTGGACGGTCCGCCACACTTTTCTTTACACCTCTCGGGCTTATCCGAGAGTCTGGCGTTGTAGGGGAGGTGTCCCCGCACGCGTGCGTATGTCAGAAGTGTCGGCAGTGTCCGCCGGCGCCGGTCCAGTGTCCACCGTTGTCTGAAAACTGCACTTTTCTGACCTCTGACCTCACTGGACGGTCCGCCCCACTTTTCTTTACACCTCTCGGGCTTATCCGAGAGTGTGGCGTTGTAGGGGAGGTGTCCCCGCACGCGTGCGTATGTCAGAAGTGTCGGCAGTGTCCACCGGTGCCTGTCCAGTGTCCACTGTTGTCTGAAAACTGCACTTTTCTGACCTCTGACCTCACAGGACGGTCCGCCACACTTTTTTTTACATCTCTCGGGCTTATCCGAGAGTGTGGCGTTGTAGGGGAGGTGTCCCCGCACGCGTGCGTATGTCAGAAGTGTCGGCAGTGTCCGCCGGCGCCGGTCCAGTGTCCACCGTTGTCTGAAAACTGCACTTTTCTGACCTCTGACCTCACTGGACGGTCCGCCACACTTTTCTTTACACCTCTCGGGCTTATCCGAGAGTCTGGCGTTGTAGGGGAGGTGTCCCCGCACGCGTGCGTATGTCAGAAGTGTCGGCAGTGTCCGCCGGCGCCGGTCCAGTGTCCACCGTTGTCTGAAAACTGCACTTTTCTGACCTCTGACCTCACTGGACGGTCCGCCACACTTTTCTTTACACCTCTCGGGCTTATCCGAGAGTGTGGCGTTGTAGGGGAGGTGTCCCCGCACGCGTGCGTATGTCAGAAGTGTCGGCAGTGTCCGCCGGCGCCTGTCCAGTGTCCACTGTTGTCTGAAAACGGCACTTTTCTGACCTCTGACCTCACAGGACGGTCCGCCAAATTTTTTTTTACACCTCTCGGGCTTATCCGAGAGTGTGGCGTTGTAGGGGAGGTGTCCCCGCACGCGTGCGTATGTCAGAAGTGTCGGCAGTGTCCGCCGGCACCGGTCCAGTGTCCACTGTTGTCTGAAAACGGCACTTTTCTGACCTCTGACCTCACTGGACGGTCCGCCACACTTTTTTTTACACCTCTCGGGCTTATCCGAGAGTGTGGCGTTGTAGGGGAGGTGTCCCCGCACGCGTGCGTATGTCAGAAGTGTCGGCAGTGTCCGCCGGCGCCGGTCCAGTGTCCACCGTTGTCTGAAAACTGCACTTTTCTGACCTCTGACCTCACTGGACGGTCCGCCATACTTTTTTTTACATCTCTCGGGCTTATCCGAGAGTGTGGCGTTGTAGGGGAGGTGTCCCCGCACGCGTGCGTATGTCAGAAGTGTCGGCAGTGTCCGCCGGCGCCGGTCCAGTGTCCACCGTTGTCTGAAAACTGCACTTTTCTGACCTCTGACCTCACTGGACGGTCCGCCCCACTTTTCTTTACACCTCTCGGGCTTATCCGAGAGTGTGGCGTTGTAGGGGAGGTGTCCCCGCACGCGTGCGTATGTCAGAAGTGTCGGCAGTGTCCACCGGTGCCTGTCCAGTGTCCACTGTTGTCTGAAAACTGCACTTTTCTGACCTCTGACCTCACAGGACGGTCCGCCACACTTTTTTTTACATCTCTCGGGCTTATCCGAGAGTGTGGCGTTGTAGGGGAGGTGTCCCCGCACGCGTGCGTATGTCAGAAGTGTCGGCAGTGTCCGCCGGCGCCGGTCCAGTGTCCACCGTTGTCTGAAAACTGCACTTTTCTGACCTCTGACCTCACTGGACGGTCCGCCACACTTTTCTTTACACCTCTCGGGCTTATCCGAGAGTCTGGCGTTGTAGGGGAGGTGTCCCCGCACGCGTGCGTATGTCAGAAGTGTCGGCAGTGTCCGCCGGCGCCGGTCCAGTGTCCACCGTTGTCTGAAAACTGCACTTTTCTGACCTCTGACCTCACTGGACGGTCCGCCACACTTTTCTTTACACCTCTCGGGCTTATCCGAGAGTGTGGCGTTGTAGGGGAGGTGTCCCCGCACGCGTGCGTATGTCAGAAGTGTCGGCAGTGTCCGCCGGCGCCGGTCCAGTGTCCACCGTTGTCTGAAAACTGCACTTTTCTGACCTCTGACCTCACTGGACGGTCCGCCCCACTTTTCTTTACACCTCTCGGGCTTATCCGAGAGTGTGGCGTTGTAGGGGAGGTGTCCCCGCACGCGTGCGTATGTCAGAAGTGTCGGCAGTGTCCACCGGTGCCTGTCCAGTGTCCACTGTTGTCTGAAAACTGCACTTTTCTGACCTCTGACCTCACAGGACGGTCCGCCACACTTTTTTTTACATCTCTCGGGCTTATCCGAGAGTGTGGCGTTGTAGGGGAGGTGTCCCCGCACGCGTGCGTATGTCAGAAGTGTCGGCAGTGTCCGCCGGCGCCGGTCCAGTGTCCACCGTTGTCTGAAAACTGCACTTTTCTGACCTCTGACCTCACTGGACGGTCCGCCACACTTTTCTTTACACCTCTCGGGCTTATCCGAGAGTCTGGCGTTGTAGGGGAGGTGTCCCCGCACGCGTGCGTATGTCAGAAGTGTCGGCAGTGTCCGCCGGCGCCGGTCCAGTGTCCACCGTTGTCTGAAAACTGCACTTTTCTGACCTCTGACCTCACTGGACGGTCCGCCACACTTTTCTTTACACCTCTCGGGCTTATCCGAGAGTGTGGCGTTGTAGGGGAGGTGTCCCCGCACGCGTGCGTATGTCAGAAGTGTCGGCAGTGTCCGCCGGCGCCTGTCCAGTGTCCACTGTTGTCTGAAAACGGCACTTTTCTGACCTCTGACCTCACAGGACGGTCCGCCAAATTTTTTTTTACACCTCTCGGGCTTATCCGAGAGTGTGGCGTTGTAGGGGAGGTGTCCCCGCACGCGTGCGTATGTCAGAAGTGTCGGCAGTGTCCGCCGGCACCGGTCCAGTGTCCACTGTTGTCTGAAAACGGCACTTTTCTGACCTCTGACCTCACTGGACGGTCCGCCACACTTTTTTTTACACCTCTCGGGCTTATCCGAGAGTGTGGCGTTGTAGGGGAGGTGTCCCCGCACGCGTGCGTATGTCAGAAGTGTCGGCAGTGTCCGCCGGCGCCGGTCCAGTGTCCACCGTTGTCTGAAAACTGCACTTTTCTGACCTCTGACCTCACTGGACGGTCCGCCATACTTTTTTTTACATCTCTCGGGCTTATCCGAGAGTGTGGCGTTGTAGGGGAGGTGTCCCCGCACGCGTGCGTATGTCAGAAGTGTCGGCAGTGTCCGCCGGCGCCGGTCCAGTGTCCACCGTTGTCTGAAAACTGCACTTTTCTGACCTCTGACCTCGCTGGACGGTCCGCCACACTTTTCTTTACACCTCTCGGGCTTATCCGAGAGTCTGGCGTTGTAGGGGAGGTGTCCCCGCACGCGTGCGTATGTCAGAAGTGTCGGCAGTGTCCGCCGGCGCCGGTCCAGTGTCCACCGTTGTCTGAAAACTGCACTTTTCTGACCTCTGACCTCACTGGACGGTCCGCCCCACTTTTCTTTACACCTCTCGGGCTTATCCGAGAGTGTGGCGTTGTAGGGGAGGTGTCCCCGCACGCGTGCGTATGTCAGAAGTGTCGGCAGTGTCCACCGGTTTCTGTCCAGTGTCCACTGTTGTCTGAAAACTGCACTTTTCTGACCTCTGACCTCACAGGACGGTCCGCCACACTTTTTTTTACATCTCTCGGGCTTATCCGAGAGTGTGGCGTTGTAGGGGAGGTGTCCCCGCACGCGTGCGTATGTCAGAAGTGTCGGCAGTGTCCGCCGGCGCCGGTCCAGTGTCCACCGTTGTCTGAAAACTGCACTTTTCTGACCTCTGACCTCACTGGACAGTCCGCCACACTTTTCTTTACACCTCTCGGGCTTATCCGAGAGTCTGGCGTTGTAGGGGAGGTGTCCCCGCACGCGTGCGTATGTCAGAAGTGTCGGCAGTGTCCGCCGGCGCCGGTCCAGTGTCCACCGTTGTCTGAAAACTGCACTTTTCTGACCTCTGACCTCACTGGACGGTCCGCCACACTTTTCTTTACACCTCTCGGGCTTATCCGAGAGTGTGGCGTTGTAGGGGAGGTGTCCCCGCACGCGTGCGTATGTCAGAAGTGTCGGCAGTGTCCGCCGGCGCCTGTCCAGTGTCCACTGTTGTCTGAAAACGGCACTTTTCTAACCTCTGACCTCACAGGACGGTCCGCCAATTTTTTTTTTACACCTCTCGGGCTTATCCGAGAGTGTGGCGTTGTAGGGGAGGTGTCCCCGCACGCGTGCGTATGTCAGAAGTGTCGGCAGTGTCCGCCGGCACCGGTCCAGTGTCCACTGTTGTCTGAAAACGGCACTTTTCTGACCTCTGACCTCACTGGACGGTCCGCCACACTTTTTTTTACACCTCTCGGGCTTATCCGAGAGTGTGGCGTTGTAGGGGAGGTGTCCCCGCACGCGTGCGTATGTCAGAAGTGTCGGCAATGTCCGCCGGCGCCGGTCCAGTGTCCACCGTTGTCTGAAAACTGCACTTTTCTGACCTCTGACCTCACTGGACGGTCCGCCACACTTTTCTTTACACCTCTCGGGCTTATCCGAGAGTCTGGCGTTGTAGGGGAGGTGTCCCCGCACGCGTGCGTATGTCAGAAGTGTCGGCAGTGTCCGCCGGCGCCGGTCCAGTGTCCACCGTTGTCTGAAAACTGCACTTTTCTGACCTCTGACCTCACTGGACGGTCCGCCACACTTTTCTTTACACCTCTCGGGCTTATCCGAGAGTGTGGCGTTGTAGGGGAGGTGTCCCCGCACGCGTGCGTACGTCAGAAGTGTCGGCAGTGTCCGCCGGCGCCTGTCCAGTGTCCACTGTTGTCTGAAAACGGCACTTTTCTGACCTCTGACCTCACAGGACGGTCCGCCAATTTTTTTTTTACACCTCTCGGGCTTATCCGAGAGTGTGGCGTTGTAGGGGAGGTGTCCCCGCACGCGTGCGTATGTCAGAAGTGTCGGCAGTGTCCGCCGGCACCGGTCCAGTGTCCACTGTTGTCTGAAAACGGCACTTTTCTGACCTCTGACCTCACTGGACGGTCCGCCACACTTTTTTTTACACCTCTCGGGCTTATCCGAGAGTGTGGCGTTGTAGGGGAGGTGTCCCCGCACGCGTGCGTATGTCAGAAGTGTCGGCAGTGTCCGCCGGCGCCGGTCCAGTGTCCACCGTTGTCTGAAAACTGCACTTTTCTGACCTCTGACCTCACTGGACGGTCCGCCATACTTTTTTTTACATCTCTCGGGCTTATCCGAGAGTGTGGCGTTGTAGGGGAGGTGTCCCCGCACGCGTGCGTATGTCAGAAGTGTCGGCAGTGTCCGCCGGCGCCGGTCCAGTGTCCACCGTTGTCTGAAAACTGCACTTTTCTGACCTCTGACCTCGCTGGACGGTCCGCCACACTTTTCTTTACACCTCTCGGGCTTATCCGAGAGTCTGGCGTTGTAGGGGAGGTGTCCCCGCACGCGTGCGTATGTCAGAAGTGTCGGCAGTGTCCGCCGGCGCCGGTCCAGTGTCCACCGTTGTCTGAAAACTGCACTTTTCTGACCTCTGACCTCGCTGGACGGTCCGCCACACTTTTCTTTACACCTCTCGGGCTTATCCGAGAGTCTGGCGTTGTAGGGGAGGTGTCCCCGCACGCGTGCGTATGTCAGAAGTGTCGGCAGTGTCCGCCGGCGCCGGTCCAGTGTCCACCGTTGTCTGAAAACTGCACTTTTCTGACCTCTGACCTCACTGGACGGTCCGCCACACTTTTCTTTACACCTCTCGGGCTTATCCGAGAGTCTGGCGTTGTAGGGGAGGTGTCCCCGCACGCGTGCGTATGTCAGAAGTGTCGGCAGTGTCCGCCGGCGCCGGTCCAGTGTCCACCGTTGTCTGAAAACTGCACTTTTCTGACCTCTGACCTCACTGGACGGTCCGCCACACTTTTCTTTACACCTCTCGGGCTTATCCGAGAGTGTGGCGTTGTAGGGGAGGTGTCCCCGCACGCGTGCGTATGTCAGAAGTGTCGGCAGTGTCCGCCGGCGCCTGTCCAGTGTCCACTGTTGTCTGAAAACGGCACTTTTCTGACCTCTGACCTCACAGGACGGTCCGCCAATTTTTTTTTTACACCTCTCGGGCTTATCCGAGAGTGTGGCGTTGTAGGGGAGGTGTCCCCGCACGCGTGCGTATGTCAGAAGTGTCGGCAGTGTCCGCCGGCACCGGTCCAGTGTCCACTGTTGTCTGAAAACGGCACTTTTCTGACCTCTGACCTCACTGGACGGTCCGCCACACTTTTTTTTACACCTCTCGGGCTTATCCGAGAGTGTGGCGTTGTAGGGGAGGTGTCCCCGCACGCGTGCGTATGTCAGAAGTGTCGGCAGTGTCCGCCGGCGCCGGTCCAGTGTCCACCGTTGTCTGAAAACTGCACTTTTCTGACCTCTGACCTCACTGGACGGTCCGCCATACTTTTTTTTACATCTCTCGGGCTTATCCGAGAGTGTGGCGTTGTAGGGGAGGTGTCCCCGCACGCGTGCGTATGTCAGAAGTGTCGGCAGTGTCCGCCGGCGCCGGTCCAGTGTCCACCGTTGTCTGAAAACTGCACTTTTCTGACCTCTGACCTCGCTGGACGGTCCGCCACACTTTTCTTTACACCTCTCGGGCTTATCCGAGAGTCTGGCGTTGTAGGGGAGGTGTCCCCGCACGCGTGCGTATGTCAGAAGTGTCGGCAGTGTCCGCCGGCGCCGGTCCAGTGTCCACCGTTGTCTGAAAACTGCACTTTTCTGACCTCTGACCTCGCTGGACGGTCCGCCACACTTTTCTTTACACCTCTCGGGCTTATCCGAGAGTCTGGCGTTGTAGGGGAGGTGTCCCCGCACGCGTGCGTATGTCAGAAGTGTCGGCAGTGTCCGCCGGCGCCGGTCCAGTGTCCACCGTTGTCTGAAAACTGCACTTTTCTGACCTCTGACCTCACTGGACGGTCCGCCCCACTTTTCTTTACACCTCTCGGGCTTATCCGAGAGTGTGGCGTTGTAGGGGAGGTGTCCCCGCACGCGTGCGTATGTCAGAAGTGTCGGCAGTGTCCACCGGTGCCTGTCCAGTGTCCACTGTTGTCTGAAAACTGCACTTTTCTGACCTCTGACCTCACAGGACGGTCCGCCACACTTTTTTTTACATCTCTCGGGCTTATCCGAGAGTGTGGCGTTGTAGGGGAGGTGTCCCCGCACGCGTGCGTATGTCAGAAGTGTCGGCAGTGTCCGCCGGCGCCGGTCCAGTGTCCACCGTTGTCTGAAAACTGCACTTTTCTGACCTCTGACCTCACTGGACAGTCCGCCACACTTTTCTTTACACCTCTCGGGCTTATCCGAGAGTCTGGCGTTGTAGGGGAGGTGTCCCCGCACGCGTGCGTATGTCAGAAGTGTCGGCAGTGTCCGCCGGCGCCGGTCCAGTGTCCACCGTTGTCTGAAAACTGCACTTTTCTGACCTCTGACCTCACTGGACGGTCCGCCACACTTTTCTTTACACCTCTCGGGCTTATCCGAGAGTATGGCGTTGTAGGGGAGGTGTCCCCGCACGCGTGCGTATGTCAGAAGTGTCGGCAGGGTCCGCCGGCGCCTGTCCAGTGTCCACTGTTGTCTGAAAACGGCACTTTTCTGACCTCTGACCTCATAGGACAGTCCGCCAATTTTTTTTTTACACCTCTCGGGCTTATCCGAGAGTGTGGCGTTGTAGGGGAGGTGTCCCCGCACGCGTGCGTATGTCAGAAGTGTCGGCAGTGTCCGCCGGCACCGGTCCAGTGTCCACTGTTGTCTGAAAACGGCACTTTTCTGACCTCTGACCTCACTGGACGGTCCGCCACACTTTTTTTTACACCTCTCGGGCTTATCCGAGAGTGTGGCGTTGTAGGGGAGGTGTCCCCGCACGCGTGCGTATGTCAGAAGTGTCGGCAGTGTCCGCCGGCGCCGGTCCAGTGTCCACCGTTGTCTGAAAACTGCACTTTTCTGACCTCTGACCTCACTGGACAGTCCGCCACACTTTTCTTTACACCTCTCGGGCTTATCCGAGAGTCTGGCGTTGTAGGGGAGGTGTCCCCGCACGCGTGCGTATGTCAGAAGTGTCGGCAGTGTCCACCGGCGCCGGTCCAGTGTCCACCGTTGTCTGAAAACTGCACTTTTCTGACCTCTGACCTCACTGGACGGTCCGCCACACTTTTCTTTACACCTCTCGGGCTTATCCGAGAGTGTGGCGTTGTAGGGGAGATGTCCCCGCACGCGTGCGTATGTCAGAAGTGTCGGCAGTGTCCGCCGGCGCCGGTCCAGTGTCCACCGTTGTCTGAAAACGGCACTTTTCTGACCTCTGACCTCACTGGACGGTCCGCCCCACTTTTCTTTACACCTCTCGGGCTTATCCGAGAGTGTGGCGTTGTAGGGGAGGTGTCCCCGCACGCGTGCGTATGTCAGAAGTGTCGGCAGTGTCCACCGGTGCCTGTCCAGTGTCCACTGTTGTCTGAAAACTGCACTTTTCTGACCTCTGACCTCACAGGACGGTCCGCCACACTTTTTTTTACATCTCTCGGGCTTATCCGAGAGTGTGGCGTTGTAGGGGAGGTGTCCCCGCACGCGTGCGTATGTCAGAAGTGTCGGCAGTGTCCGCCGGCGCCGGTCCAGTGTCCACCGTTGTCTGAAAACTGCACTTTTCTGACCTCTGACCTCACTGGACAGTCCGCCACACTTTTCTTTACACCTCTCGGGCTTATCCGAGAGTCTGGCGTTGTAGGGGAGGTGTCCCCGCACGCGTGCGTATGTCAGAAGTGTCGGCAGTGTCCGCCGGCGCCGGTCCAGTGTCCACCGTTGTCTGAAAACTGCACTTTTCTGACCTCTGACCTCACTGGACGGTCCGCCACACTTTTCTTTACACCTCTCGGGCTTATCCGAGAGTATGGCGTTGTAGGGGAGGTGTCCCCGCACGCGTGCGTATGTCAGAAGTGTCGGCAGGGTCCGCCGGCGCCTGTCCAGTGTCCACTGTTGTCTGAAAACGGCACTTTTCTGACCTCTGACCTCACAGGACGGTCCGCCAATTTTTTTTTTACACCTCTCGGGCTTATCCGAGAGTGTGGCGTTGTAGGGGAGGTGTCCCCGCACGCGTGCGTATGTCAGAAGTGTCGGCAGTGTCCGCCGGCACCGGTCCAGTGTCCACTGTTGTCTGAAAACGGCACTTTTCTGACCTCTGACCTCACTGGACGGTCCGCCACACTTTTTTTTACACCTCTCGGGCTTATCCGAGAGTGTGGCGTTGTAGGGGAGGTGTCCCCGCACGCGTGCGTATGTCAGAAGTGTCGGCAGTGTCCGCCGGCGCCGGTCCAGTGTCCACCGTTGTCTGAAAACTGCACTTTTCTGACCTCTGACCTCACTGGACAGTCCGCCACACTTTTCTTTACACCTCTCGGGCTTATCCGAGAGTCTGGCGTTGTAGGGGAGGTGTCCCCGCACGCGTGCGTATGTCAGAAGTGTCGGCAGTGTCCACCGGCGCCGGTCCAGTGTCCACCGTTGTCTGAAAACTGCACTTTTCTGACCTCTGACCTCACTGGACGGTCCGCCACACTTTTCTTTACACCTCTCGGGCTTATCCGAGAGTGTGGCGTTGTAGGGGAGGTGTCCCCGCACGCGTGCGTATGTCAGAAGTGTCGGCAGTGTCCGCCGGCGCCTGTCCAGTGTCCACTGTTGTCTGAAAACGGCACTTTTCTGACCTCTGACCTCACTGGACGGTCCGCCAATTTTTTTTTTACACCTCTCAGGCTTATCTGAGAGTGTGGCGTTGTAGGGGAGGTGTCCCCGCACGCGTGCGTATGTCAGAAGTGTCGGCAGTGTCCGCCGGCACCGGTCCAGTGTCCACTGTTGTCTGAAAACGGCACTTTTCTGACCTCTGACCTCACTGGACGGTCCGCCACACTTTTTTTTACACCTCTCGGGCTTATCCGAGAGTGTGGCGTTGTAGGGGAGGTGTCCCCGCACGCGTGCGTATGTCAGAAGTGTCGGCAGTGTCCGCCGGCGCCGGTCCAGTGTCCACTGTTGTCTGAAAACGGCACTTTTCTGACCTCTGACCTCACTGGACGGTCCGCCACACTTTTTTTTACACCTCTCGGGCTTATCCGAGAGTGTGGCGTTGTAGGGGAGGTGTCCCTGCACGCGTGCGTATGTCAGAAGTGTCGGCAGTGTCCGCCGGCGCCGGTCCAGTGTCCACTGTTGTCTGAAAACGGCACTTTTCTGACCTCTGACCTCACTGGACGGTCCGCCACACTTTTTTTTACACCTCTCGGGCTTATCCGAGAGTGTGGCGTTGTAGGGGAGGTGTCCCCGCACGCGTGCGTATGTCAGAAGTGTCGGCAGTGTCCACCGGTGCCTGTCCAGTGTCCACTGTTGTCTGAAAACGGCACTTTTCTGACCTCTGACCTCACTGGAAGGTCCGCCACACTTTTTTTTACACCTCTCGGGCTTATCCGAGAGTGTGGCGTTGTAGGGGAGGTGTCCCCGCACGCGTGCGTATGTCAGAAGTGTCGGCAGTGTCCGCCGGCGCCTGTCCAGTGTCCACTGTTGTCTGAAAACGGCACTTTTCTGACCTCTGACCTCACTGGAAGGTCCACCACACTTTTTTTTACACCTCTCGGGCTTATCCGAGAGTGTGGCGTTGTAGGGGAGGTGTCCCCGCACGCGTGCGTATGTCAGAAGTGTCGGCAGTGTCCGCCGGCGCCGGTCCAGTGTCCACTGTTGTCTGAAAACGGCACTTTTCTGACCTCTGACCTCACTGGACGGTCCGCCACACTTTTTTTTACACCTCTCGGGCTTATCCGAGAGTGTGGCGTTGTAGGGGAGGTGTCCCCGCACGCGTGCGTATGTCAGAAGTGTCGGCAGTGTCCGCCGGCGCCGGTCCAGTGTCCACTGTTGTCTGAAAACGGCACTTTTCTGACCTCTGACCTCACTGGACGGTCCGCCACACTTTTTTTTACACCTCTCAGGCTTATCCGAGAGTGTGGCGTTGTAGGGGAGGTGTCCCCGCACGCGTGCGTATGTCAGAAGTGTCGGCAGTGTCCACCGGTGCCTGTCCAGTGTCCACAGTTGTCTGAAAACGGCACTTTTCTGACCTCTGACCTCACTGGAAGGTCCGCCACACTTTTTTTTACACCTCTCGGGCTTATCCAAGAGTGTGGCGTTGTAGGGGAGGTGTCCCCGCACGCGTGCGTATGTCAGAAGTGTCGGCAGTGTCCGCCGGCGCCTGTCCAGTGTCCACTGTTGTCTGAAAACGGCACTTTTCTGACCTCTGACCTCACTGGAAGGTCCGCCACACTTTTTTTTACACCTCTCGGGCTTATCCGAGAGTGTGGCGTTGTAGGGGAGGTGTCCCCGCACGCGTGCCATTAACAATAATCGAACCCTCAACCTTCGGATTGACAGGCTGCAACACTACCTATAGTGCTATAGCTTTGACCAGGCTGAGGTTGTCTGTTGAAGATAAAACTGAACCAGTGAAAGCAGCCGATCTACAAGCTCAGAAACACGTTGCTATCTGAAAAGTTTTGAGATCGTAGATCGGCTATTTTCAGAATGAAGTATGTCATATATTGCAAAAACATACCTTCTCAGATAAGCATTTAATGTTATCTTTATCAAATGCATGTGTATTCATTAATACAGTCTTGTTGTTTGCAATGCACTTTAAATGAAGTCTCCACCAAGTGAGGCTTGAACCGGCAACCTTGATGTTATGAAACATTCACTTAAGCGGGAAGCCATTGGACCAACAGACCTGATCCAGTGAAAACGGAGGTCAGACAGATGATACCATTTCACGCAAAAAACTGACAAATCCTGGGTTTAAGTGTTTTTCAAACTGCTCAAAATTGCGGACAATCTAAGGGCGGAGAGAGAGACGTGGAAACGGAATAGATTGAAGAGAGAGAGACATGGAAACAATAGATTGAAGAGAGAGAAAGATGGAAGCAGAATGGATTGATTGGACGTGTCAACCTATTGCCATTAACAGGAATCGAACCCTCAACCTTTGGATTGACAGGCTGCAACACTACCTATAGTGCTATAGCTTTGTCCAGGCTAAGGTTGTCTGTTGAAGATAAAAGTGAACCAGTGAAAGCAGCCGATCTACAAGCTCAGAAACACGTTGCTATCTGAAAAGTTTTGAGATTGTAGATCAGCTATTTTCAGAATGAAGTATGTCATACATTGAAAAGACATACTCTCAAATAAGCATTTCAGGTTATCTTTAACAATTGCACTTGCATTAATTGACACAAGTAAGACGCGCGAACGCTGGAAGCGAACGCAGATTGACTTGAGATTGTAGATCGGCTATTTTCAGAATGAAGTATGTCATACATTGCAAAAACATACCTTCTCAGACAAGCATTTCATGTTATCTTTATCAATTGTATATGTATTCATTAATACAGTCTTGTTGTTTGCAATGCACTTTAAATGAAGTCTCCACCAAGTGAGGCTTGAACCGGCAACCTTGATGTTGTGAAACATTCACTTAAGCGGGAAGCCATTGGACCAACAGACCTGATCCAGTGAAAACGGAGGTCAGACAGATGATACCATTTCACGCAAATAACTGAAAAATCCTGGGTTTAAGTGTTTTTCAAACTGCTCAAAATTGCGGACAATCTAAGGGCGGAGAGAGACATGGAAACAGAATAGATTGAAGAGAGAGAGAGACATGGAAACATAATAGATTGAAGAGAGAGAGAGAGAGAGAGAGATGGAAGCAGAATGGATTGATTGGACATCTCAACCTATTGCCATTAACAGGAATCAAACCCTCAACCTTCGGATTGACAGGCTGCAACACTACCTATAGTGCTATAGCTTTGTCCAGGCTACGGTTGTCTGTTGAAGATAAAAGTGAACCAGTGAAAGCAGCCGATCTACAAGCTCAGAAACACGTTGCTATCGGAAAAGTTCAGTCTTGTTGTTTGCAATGCACTTTAAATGAAGTCTCCACCAAGTGAGGCTTGAACCGGCAACCTTGATGTTGTGAAACATTCACTTAAGCGGGAAGCCATTGGACCAACAGACCTGATCCAGTGAAAACGGAGGTCAGACAGATGATACCATTTCACGCAAATAACTGAAAAATCCTGGGTTTAAGTGTTTTTCAAACTGCTCAAAATTGCGGACAATCTAAGGGCGGAGAGAGAGACATGGAAAAGGAATAGATTGAAGAGAGAGAGACATGGACACATAATAGATTGAAGAGAGAGAGAGATGGAAGCAGAATGGATTGATTGGACATCTCAACCTATTGCCATTAACAATAATCGAACCCTCAACCTTCGGATTGACAGGCTGCAACACTACCTATAGTGCTATAGCTTTGACCAGGCTGAGGTTGTCTGTTGAAGATAAAACTGAACCAGTGAAAGCAGCCGATCTACAAGCTCAGAAACACGTTGCTATCTGAAAAGTTTTGAGATCGTAGATCGGCTATTTTCAGAATGAAGTATGTCATATATTGCAAAAACATACCTTCTCAGATAAGCATTTAATGTTATCTTTATCAAATGCATGTGTATTCATTAATACAGTCTTGTTGTTTGCAATGCACTTTAAATGAAGTCTCCACCAAGTGAGGCTTGAACCGGCAACCTTGATGTTATGAAACATTCACTTAAGCGGGAAGCCATTGGACCAACAGACCTGATCCAGTGCAAACGGAGGTCAGACAGATGATACCATTTCACGCAAAAAACTGAAAAATCCTGGGTTTAAGTGTTTTTCAAACTGCTCAAAATTGCGGACAATCTAAGGGCGGAGAGAGAGACATGGAAACGGAATAGATTGAAGAGAGAGAGATATGGAAACAATAGATTGAAGAGAGAGAAAGATGGAAGCAGAATGGATTGTTTGGACGTGTCAACCTATTGCCTTTAACAGGAATCGAACCCTCAACCTTTCGATTGACAGGCTGCAACACTACCTATAGTGCTAGAGCTTTGTCCAGGCTAAGGTTGTCTGTTGAAGATAAAAGTGAACCAGTGAAAGCAGCCGATCTACAAGCTCAGAAACACGTTGCTATCTGAAAAGTTTTGAGATTGTAGATCAGCTATTTTCAGAATGAAGTATGTCATACATTGAAAAGACATACTCTCAAATAAGCATTTCAGGTTATCTTTAACAATTGCACTTGCATTAATTGACACAAGTAAGACGCGCGAACGCTGGAAGCGAACGCAGATTGACTGAGGCTGCTATATTTCAACCACACTGTAGTGGTGCACTCTGCCGCACTCTGCCGGCTGTATACAGGCAGTGCAGCTGCTGGCATTTCAGCACGGAGTTTCGAGTCACATGGGGGCGCGAGCCAATGAGAGCGTGAACACACGCTGTATACAGGCAGTGCAGCTGCTGCCATTTCAGCACAGAGTTTCGAGTCACATGGGGGCGCGAGCCAATGAGAGCGTAAACACACACGGAAAGATCATAAATAAGGGACAGACACACACACACACAACCCAAGCACGGTGATATAGTAAGCTCCACTTGGTCGGAGGCCTCCTTCCGCGTTCGCAACAATCATGTTGTGTGCAATGCAACTTAAATGAAGTCTGCATCAAGTGAGGCTTGAACTGGCAACCTGGAGGTTTTAAGGCACACACTTAAGCGAGAAGCCATTGGAACAACAGACCTGACCTGGTGAATGAGAGAGAGAGAGAGAGAGAGAGAGAGAGAGAGAGAGAGAGAGAGAGAGAGAGAGAGAGAGAGAGAGAGAGAGAGAGAGAGAGAGAGAGAGAGAGAGAGAGAGCGCGCGCCATGGAAACGGAATAGATTGAAGAGAGAGAGACATGGAAACGGAATAGATTGAAGAGAGAGAGACACGGAAACATAATAGATTGAAGAGAGAGAGAGATGGAAGCAGAATGGATTGATTGGACATCTCAACCTATTGCCATTAACAGGAATCGAACCATCAACCTTCGAATTGACAGGCTGCAACACTACCTATAGTGCTATAGCTTTGTCCAGGCTGAGGTTGTCTGTTGAAGATAAAAGTGAACCAGTGAAAGCAGCCGATCTACAAGCTCAGAAAGAACGTTGCTATCTGAAAGGTTTTAAGATTGTAGATCGGCTATTTTCAGAATGAAGTATGTCATACATACTTCATACCCTCTCAAATAAGCATTTCAGGTTATCTTTATCAATTGCATATGTATTAATTGACACAATTACTGGTAGTGTCTGTTGATAATTATAAGTATTTCCGTCCATTATGAACCAAGCCTCTGTGTCCCGAACTACTCTAGATCACTGGTTCACAAACCATTTACCAATAAAGGCATTTTTGTGTCTCCTCGGAACGAAAACTAGTGAAAGTAGCCGATCTACAAGCTCACAAAACGTTGCTATCTGAAAAGTTGTGAGATTGTAGATCGGCTATTTTCACAATGAAGTTTGTCATACATTGCAAAAACATACTCTCTCCAAGAAGCATTTCATGTTACCTTTAACAGTTGCACATGCATTAATTGAGAGAGAGACATGGAAACATAATAGATTGAAGAGAGAGAGAGATGGAAGCAGAATGGATTGATTGGACATCTCAACCTATTGCCATTAACAGGAATCGAACCCTCAACCTTCGGCTTGACAGGCTGCAACACTACCTATAGTCGCTATAGCGCCCCCCTTTGACCAATTGGAGTAAGATTGGTTTCAGTAATATTTGGAATGCCCCTCAACATTAACGCAAAGTTTCAAAGAAATGTGAGTCTGCATGTATGTGTTAGGGGCAGATGAATAATTGTCGTAAAACTGCAATATTCATTGGCTCATTAAAGCTTCATTTTTTCACTTATGGAAAATCTTTTGCACAGGTTTGTCGGCATAGGTCCAAAGTTCATGTGTAAAATGTTTCGATCCTCCTGGGATAAAAATCCCAGGAGGAGATAGGTTTTAACTGTTTTTCATATAATTCAAAATGGTGGGAGATCTAAAGGTCAGAGGTCAAAAGTCAGAGGGTGAAAGTTGTTCAGCATGAAGAGACGCATATGTGTATCCAAGTTTCATGGCTGTAGGTCAAACAGGGCATGAGTTGTACCTGTTCAAAGTTGGCATTTTCAATTGAGTGCTATAGCGCCACCTTTTGACGAAAGATTGTGAGATTTATTTCTTGATAGTTTTTCATGACCATCTACCATATGGCCGAGTTTCGTAAAAAGCGACAGCACGGTTCAGCCAGAACTGCGAAAAGTGGCAGAAACAGAATACGTACAATAATAAGACAGGTCCAGAGCTGAGCTCTGGCCCCGTAATT
This sequence comes from Gymnoscopelus braueri, assembly GCF_963280865.1. Lineage (NCBI taxonomy): Eukaryota > Metazoa > Chordata > Actinopteri > Myctophiformes > Myctophidae > Gymnoscopelus > Gymnoscopelus braueri. Next base: position 54,744,512 of record NC_137607.1, on the reverse strand, counting down.
AAGGTTAAACTTGGTTAAAAGTGTATGTCAATGACATAATAACTGACTATGATGAATGCATTTGATCTCAACAGTATTTTACTGTACAGTGGAAATAATAATAACAAATATAGCTGCAAGCAGCAATAAGCGGTTTCGAGGGATAAGGCAGAGACAGGAAGAGGCAGGCAGACTCTCTCCTCTCACTCTCTCTCTCTCTCCCCCTCTCTCCCTCTCTCCTTCTCTCCCCCTCTCTCCCTCTCTCCCTCTCCCCCCTCTCTCTCTCTCTCCCCCTCTCTCCCTCTCCCCCTCTGTCTCTCTCTCCCTCTCCCCCTCTGTCTCTCTCTCCCTCTCTCCCTCTCCCCTCTCTCCCTCTCTCCCTCTCTCCCTCTCTCCCTCTCTCCCTCTCTCCCTCTCCCCAGACAGACAGACAGGCAGACAGTGAGAGAGTGAGAGAGAGGCAGACAGGCAGACAGACAGGAAGAGAGTGACAGAGTGAGAGAGAGGCACACAGACAGACAGGGAAAAGCACTTAGGGTACCACTACTAGCAGCTTGCTAAATAACAAAAGAATGCTGCTATACTCAACTACCAGAGGTCAGGAGCTCAGTTCACTTCAGATGTTGGTTACACACTGAAGAGAATACTCTCAACCTGCCTACTTATCCCTTGAGCTGTGCTGGCTAAACCACACACTTCACAAGGCAATCAAGTGGCCTATACAGGGTGAAACTACTTGTACTACTACAAAGTGCCAATAGCCTACTGCTTGAAGCACACAAACAATACAACTATAAACTACAGACTACCACACAAGCTAATAATATAATACTAATAGAAAAGCACTTAGGGTACCACTACTAGCAGCTTGCTAAATAACAAAAGAATGCTGCTATACTCAACTACCAGAGGTCAGGAGCTCAGTTCACTTCAGATGTTGGTTACACACTGAAGAGAATACTCTCAACCTGCCTACTTATCCCTTGAGCTGTGCTGGCTAAACCACACACTTCACAAGGCAATCAAGTGGCCTATACAGGGTGAAACTACTTGTACTACTACAAAGTGCCAATAGCCTACTGCTTGAAGCACACAAACAATACAACTATAAACTACAGACTACCACACAAGCTAATAATATAATACTAATAGAAAAGCACTTAGGGTACCACTACTAGCAGCTTGCTAAATAACAAAAGAATGCTGCTATACTCAACTACCAGAGGTCAGGAGCTCAGTTCACTTCAGATGTTGGTTACACACTGAAGAGAATACTCTCAACCTGCCTACTTATCCCTTGAGCTGTGCTGGCTAAACCACACACTTCACAAGGCAATCAAGTGGCCTATACAGGGTGAAACTACTTGTACTACTACAAAGTGCCAATAGCCTACTGCTTGAAGCACACAAACAATACAACTATAAACTACAGACTACCACACAAGCTAATAATATAATACTAATAGAAAAGCACTTAGGGTACCACTACTAGCAGCTTGCTAAATAACAAAAGAATGCTGCTATACTCAACTACCAGAGGTCAGGAGCTCAGTTCACTTCAGATGTTGGTTACACACTGAAGAGAATACTCTCAACCTGCCTACTTATCCCTTGAGCTGTGCTGGCTAAACCACACACTTCACAAGGCAATCAAGTGGCCTATACAGGGTGAAACTACTTGTACTACTACAAAGTGCCAATAGCCTACTGCTTGAAGCACACAAACAATACAACTATAAACTACAGACTACCACACAAGCTAATAATATAATACTAATAGAAAAGCACTTAGGGTACCACTACTAGCAGCTTGCTAAATAACAAAAGAATGCTGCTATACTCAACTACCAGAGGTCAGGAGCTCAGTTCACTTCAGATGTTGGTTACACACTGAAGAGAATACTCTCAACCTGCCTACTTATCCCTTGAGCTGTGCTGGCTAAACCACACACTTCACAAGGCAATCAAGTGGCCTATACAGGGTGAAACTACTTGTACTACTACAAAGTGCCAATAGCCTACTGCTTGAAGCACACAAACAATACAACTATAAACTACAGACTACCACACAAGCTAATAATATAATACTAATAGAAAAGCACTTAGGGTACCACTACTAGCAGCTTGCTAAATAACAAAAGAATGCTGCTATACTCAACTACCAGAGGTCAGAAGCTCAGTTCACTTCAGATGTTGGTTACACACTGAAGAGAATACTCTCAACCTGCCTACTTATCCCTTGAGCTGTGCTGGCTAAAACACACACTTCACAAGGCAATCAAGTGGCCTATACAGGGTGAAACTACTTGTACTACTACAAAGTGCCAATAGCCTACTGCTTGAAGCACACAAACAATACAACTATAAACTACAGACTACCACACAAGCTAATAATATAATACTAATAGAAAAGCACTTAGGGTACCACTACTAGCAGCTTGCTAAATAACAAAAGAATGCTGCTATACTCAACTACCAGAGGTCAGGAGCTCAGTTCACTTCAGATGTTGGTTACACACTGAAGAGAATACTCTCAACCTGCCTACTTATCCCTTGAGCTGTGCTGGCTAAACCACACACTTCACAAGGCAATCAAGTGGCCTATACAGGGTGAAACTACTTGTACTACTACAAAGTGCCAATAGCCTACTGCTTGAAGCACACAAACAATACAACTATAAACTACAGACTACCACACAAGCTAATAATATAATACTAATAGAAAAGCACTTAGGGTACCACTACTAGCAGCTTGCTAAATAACAAAAGAATGCTGCTATACTCAACTACCAGAGGTCAGGAGCTCAGTTCACTTCAGATGTTGTGACAGACAGTGACAGAGTGAGAGAGAGGCAGACAGGCAGACAGTGACAGAGTGAGAGAGAGGCAGACAGACAGTCACAGAGTGAGAGAGAGGCAGACAGGCAGACAGTGACAGAGTGAGAGAGAGGCAGACAGGCAGACAGTGACAGAGTGAGAGAGAGGCAGACAGGCAGACAGTGACAGAGTGAGAGAGAGGCAGACAGGCAGACAGTGACAGAGTGAGAGAGAGGCAGACAGGCAGACAGTGACAGAGTGAGAGAGAGGCAGACAGGCAGACAGGCAGACAGACAGTGACAGAGTGAGAGAGAGGCAGACAGACAGGCAGACAGTGACAGAGTGAGAGAGAGGCAGACAGGAAGACAGGCAGACAGACAGTGACAGAGTGAGAGAGAGGCAGACAGGCAGACAGTGACAGATTGAGAGAGAGGCAGACAGGCAGACAGTGACAGAGTGAGAGAGAGGCAGACAGTCAGACAGTGACAGAGTGAGAGAGAGGCAGACAGGCAGACAGGCAGGCAGACAGTGACAGAGTGAGAGAGAGGCAGACAGACAGGCAGACAGTGACAGAGTGAGAGAGAGGCAGACAGGCAGACAGACAGACAGTCAGACAGTGACAGAGTGAGAGAGAGGCAGACAGGCAGACAGTGACAGACAGACAGACAGACAGACAGACAGACAGACAGTGACAGAGTGAGAGAGAGGCAGACAGACAGACAGACAGACAGACAGACAGACAGACAGACAGTGACAGAGTGAGAGAGAGGCAGACAGACAGACAGACAGACAGACAGACAGACAGACAGACAGAAAGTGACAGAGTGAGAGAGAGGCAGACAGACAGACAGACAGACAGTGACAGAGTGAGAGAGAGGCAGTGACAGAGTGAGAGAGAGGCAGTGACAGAGTGAGAAGAAGTGAACTTGCATTAATTAACAAAGTCATGATCTTTGTTCAGTAAATTATATTTGGACTGGTTAAATTGGGGTTTGAACCAGGGACCTACAGACTTGCGGTTAGACAGTGTAAAGGATAAGGATAATTCCTTTAACAGGTCCGTTCATGAAAGTCCTTGCGGCCTTGTTTCCAATGAGGGCCTGTGAGCAATTAGGGGTTAAGAGTCTTGCTCAGGGACACATTTCATTTCATCGACACATTTGCTGGCCTGGCCTGGAATCGTACCTGGGGCAACCAGGGCCTCTGGCTCCGTAGGCGGGCTCACTAACCACTCAGCTATGGCCGCAGTACTGACTGAGCTATTGGATAGACAGGACGCTAACTACTCTAGATCACTGGTTCACATAACATTTACCAATAAATTTCATGTTATTGTTTAAAAATTGCACATGTCTGAATTATCAGGGTCATGTTTTGTACAATGCAATTCAAATGTAAACTTTGATGAGTGGGGTTTGAACCGTGGACCTTCAGCACATGAGGCTAACACTGTACTGATCAAGCTATTCAATCCACAGTCTTAATCAGTGAAAAAGGAGAATCCAACAAAACAAAACAAAAGAGAGAATGAAGTACATCATACATTGAAAATAACTACTCTCAATAAGCGTTTCATTTAACAATTGCACGTTTATTCATTGATACAGTCATGTTGTGTGCAATGCAATTGAGGTGAAGTCTGCATGAGGTGGGATTTGAACCGGCAACCCTGTGGTTTCAAGGCAGATGATTAAGCCATTGGACCAACAGACCTGAATTGGTGAAAAGGAGCTCACAGATTTGGCAGACTTTCACTCAAATTGCTCAGAAATCCTGGGTTAAAATGTTTTTCAAACTGGTTAAATTGGGGTTTGAACCAGGGACCTACAGACTTGCGGTTAGACAGTGTAAAGGATAAGGATAATTCCTTTAACAGGTCCGTTCATGAAAGTCCTTGCGGCCTTGTTTCCAATGAGGGCCTGTGAGCAATTAGGGTTTAAGAGTCTTGCTCAGGGACACATTTCATTTCATCGACACATTTGCTGGCCTGGCCTGGAATCGTACCTGGGGCAACCAGGGCCTCTGGCTCCGTAGGCGGGCTCACTAACCACTCAGCTATGGCCCCAGTACTGACTGAGCTACTGGATAGACAGGACGCTAACTACTCTAGATCACTGGTTCACAAAACATTAACCAATAAAGATTTTTTTTTTCTGTCCTCGGAATGGAAACTAGTGAAAATAGTCGAACTACAAGCTCACAATGCGTTGCTATCTAAAAAGGTGTGAGATTGTAGATCGGCTATTTTCACAAGAAAGTATGTCATACATAAAAAACAACTACTCTCAAAAGCATTTCATGTTATTGTTTAAAAATTGCACATGTCTGAATTAACAGGGTCATGTTATGTACAATGCAATTTAAATGTAAACTGTGATGAGTGGGGTTTGAACCGTGGACCTCCGGTACATGAGGCTAACACTGAACTGATCAAGCTATTCAATCCACAGCCTTAGTTAGTGAAAAAGGAGAATCCAACAAAACAAAACAAGAGGGAATGAAATACGTCATACATTGAAAATAACTACTCTCAATAAGCGTTTCATTTATCAATTGCAAGTTTATTCATTGATACAGTCATGTCGTGTGCAATGCAATTGAGATGAAGTCTGCATGAGGTGGGATTTGAACAGGCGACCCTGTGGTTTCAAGACAAATGATTAAGCGATCAAGCTATTGGACCAACAGACCTGAACTGGTGAAAAGGGACTTCACACACGACACACTTTCACGCAAATTGCTCAGAAATCCTGGGTTTAAATGTTTTTCAAACTGCTCAAAATTGCAGACAATCTAAGGGCGGAGCTTACTGGTCAAAGTGATAGATATGTTCCTCATGAGTCAAGGCACATGTGTAAGCAAGTTTCACGGCTGTCGGCCAAACGAGGCATGACTTTTGCCTGTTTAAAGTTTGCATTTTCAAAAAATTGCTATAGCGCCCCCCTTTGACCAATTGGAGTAAGATTGGTTTCAGTGATACTTGGAATGACCCTCTACAATATTGCAAAGTTTCAAAGAAATGTGAGTCTGCATGTATGTGTTAGGGGCAGACGAATAATTTTCATAAAACTGCAATATTCATTGGCTCATAAAAGCTTAACGTTTTCACTTATGGAAAATCTGCTTGCTCACGTCTGTCGGTATAGGTCCAAAGTTCATGTGTAAAACGTTTTGTGCAGATTGCTCAAAAATCCCAGGAGGAGTTTGATTTTAACTGCTTTTCATATAATTCGAAATGGTGGGAGATCTAAAGGTCAGAGGTCAAAAGTCATGAATAGTTGTTAGGCATGAGGAGACGCATTTGTGTATCGAAGTTTCATGGCTGTAGGTCAAACAGGGCATGAGTTGTACCTGTTCAAAGTCATTTGAGTGAAATAGCGCCACCCTTTGGCCGATAGTTGTGAGTTTCGTTTCTTAGCCGTTTGGCATAGCCCTCTACCATATTGCCGAGTTTCGTAAAAAGCGACCACACGGTTGGGCCAGAACTGAAAAAACGGCGGAAGAAGAAAGCCTACAGTCTCAATAAGGCTTCGAGCCTCATAGGCCTCGAAACCTTAATAACAATAGCATTGCACATTGTCTATCAAATACTACAACACAATACACATTTTCTTGTTTATTTATTTAAAGGAGGAAAATGGGGGGTGGGGGGCATGAGGCAAGTACAAATGTTTTCATAATACATGATAAAGTAGTCTGTCTTTGTAACATACTAGAATGGAAAAAGGAAACTTAAACTAAGACAAACATTTACAAGGTATCATATAGGACTACATGCAAAGTTCAATTAAAACATTTGTAAGGTCTTGTATATAAAAAATAATAATACTATAGAGTGCCAGAATAATGTTTTTATTGTTGCCTTTCAAAATATTCTAGCACTCTAAAAAGATTAAACAGATATATAACCCTTTAAAAGAAATCATAGGGCCAGTTTTCTGAACATGGATTGAAACTAATTCTAGTTTAAATAAAAATTTGAGATCTGTCGATCAACCTTTCTTAGACTAACAATAGGCTGCTCAATCCATGGCCAGGAAACAGCCTGTAGTGTCACAAAAGGCGCATAGTGGTACACATGCATCTATGTCTGTGACACAGCAAAGTGTCAATGGCTAGAAATAAACAGGACAAAAATGAAAGAATTTCATGACCATTTGATAAGTAGCTAGGTTATTGTATTAGTCCACTTGACCTCCTTCCTTTCCCAAAGGCACTGAAACAAATCTAGCGAGGACAATGTGTGATCTGGTCAGTCATCCAATATTGCCTTTTCGACTTCCCCCTGAACTTGAAGATCACTTACACGTACTAAGAACACACATGTAAACATACGAAAGAGAGATCAAACCCAGGAGTGGGCGAGGTTGTTTGACTTAAGAGTGGAGTGATACGGAGATACTAGTCGAGAGAGATCAACACTAATGAATGTAGCCGAAAATTTACAAAACATGAACCACTTGAACCCTAGCGCCACTATTCTGGGGCAAACATTCAGTTAACCCATTGATTGATTGATTGATGTAGTTTATTTAGAAAGACATGAGAATATTACATGACAGTACATAACAGTACATGGAAGTACAAATTCACAATACAAGGTCTACTAAACTGGAACTCTCATTAAGCACTAAGCTTGTTTAAGATGAGAACCCCATGCACACAAATCATGATGTCATATAAGAGGCAGACAGATATACACACTACTATACAGAATGTCATACAATCAGCTTTCAGGTTACTGGTATGAAGAGAGAAAAAAATATATATATATATATACAAAAGAGGAAAATGAAGGAGGGGGGGGGGTAGGGGGGGTAGGTTAAGACTTAGACAGGGGCCATTTTCGAATTGCAGCCTCCTGAAGGTGTATCTTTAGGGCAGTTTTGAAAGTGAGTAGGGTTTTACACTCCTTTACTCCTTTTGGTAGGGCATTCCACATTTTTGATGAATAGCATGAGAACGAGTTCATTCCCTTAGTTGAGCCAAATCTGGAAGACCTGGTTCCATTAAGACCTGGAACGCATCTGTGTCATTGTAGCAGAGTCAAAAGTACAATATTTGTCTTTGAAATGTAGTGGAGTAAAAGCCATAAACATTCACAAATACAAATGCTCAAGTAAAGTACAGAGATATTCAAAAACATTTCTTAAGGACTACAGCAGTAAAAGTACTATGTTACTGTCCACTACTGCATATGAGGAATTTTACTTGGTGTATTGCTCTTAAGACACATGGAAAATCAAATCTATACTGGAATTATGAATAGATGGCACCAAAATATAATATTAATAATTATGAGTGCAATGTAAGAAATATGAAAAAAAGCAAACAAGTCTTAGTCTGATTTAAAATGATGTTCCTTTATTAAAGTCATTGTAGAGTACAAAATAACATCAGTTAATTTGACTCATGATAAAATGAAATGTTAAGAATTAAAGAAAAAGGTTTATAACATATTTGTTTAAGGCTTAATCCAGTATACAGGCAAGAGTCAGAACCGGGAGATCAATCAGAGAAGGCAAACTTAACCGACAGGGATCAAACCGAGAGGCAGAACCAGATCAAACAGAGAGTCGAAACTAGATCAGACAGAGAGTCAGAACCAGATCAGACAGAGAGTCAGAACCAGATCAGACAGAGAGTCAGAACCAGGTAATCAGGCAGGAGAGTTCAGACAGGAAGGTTCAGGAGTCATTTGCTATTTTTGAATGTTTTGGGGGGAAATCTTTTTTGAATGATTTTCTTCTTTCCTTTTTTTGTTTTCCTTTTCTTTAATTGTTTGTTTTTTTCTTCGTCTTTTTTACTTAATTTTGTATACATACCCAAAAAAGGGATGCCAGGTTGAACTTGGTTACTGGTGATCTTTCTGAATTATGTATACTAATGGCTCAATGCTTCATAAATCAGTGACATATTGTCATAACGAATAACAAATTTATATAAACTGGGATTAACTGTTTTGAGTCCTGACCTGCGTTTCAATGAAACTAATCGTCTGAATTCTCATCCTGGTCTTCTTTTGAGGTTGTCCGTCTGAGCATCATGCTAATGGACTTCAGGCTGGATTGACCCCATGTACCCCATTTAATACCCATATCACGAGTCTCATCATAACACAGATAAACTCCGTTGGGATTTGCAGGAGAAGACCTGTAAGAATAAGAATCGCTGTACCAGAATCCTCCCATATAGTCTCGGGCACAATGCTGATTACGATCGCCGTCCACGTCTTGGTCCGAAGCGGAGAATCTCCATCTCTGGAGACCGGTCAGTGCATCATCTGTGTGGAAAGAGTTCAAAATGGGAAGGTCAGTGCAGTACAACCAGTGGTGGACAGTAACTAACAGTAAGTACAGTACATGTACCTACGATAAGTCCTAATGTACTTGAAGGGATATTTCACTTTCCAAAAAATGTTGGGTCATTTTATCATCTACCCAGGCTTTTAGGATCACCCCTGACAGTTTTTAAGTTGCTTGATTCAGTATTTAGATATTTGATATTCATTTTATCAGACACGCCCCCTTCCTATACAAACCTCTATTTTAACCATGTTAGATTCATTGAAAACACCCGTCCTTGGTTCTGGTGACTGATATTGTCCTTCTAATACAGTACGTGAGGAGACCGTGTTTTTTCAATTACTTTTTCATTTATTTTTTATATTTTTAGGGGAAAAAAATACAATAAAAGAAATTAATAAAATAAATGAAAAAAGTAATGAAAAACACGGTCCCCTCATGTATTGGGAGGGCAGTATGAGTCATCAGAACCAAGGACGGGTGTTTTCGATGAATCTAACATGGTTAAAATGGAGTTTGAAGTTACAATAGGTTTGTAACAAATATCTAAATACTGAATCAAGCAACTTAAAAACTGTCTGGGGGACTCACAAAAGCATGAGTAGACAATAAAATGACCCAATTTTTTTTAAAGTGAAATATCCCTTTAAGTAAATATTTTGAGTATCTATATTTTGATTGAGTAGGCCTATTTGTATTTTTGGACATTAAGATTTTCACTCCACATTACTCCACATTTCAAAGACAAATATTGCACTTTTGACTGCACTGGGAAGGGAAGAAAAGTACATTAAGAATTAATCACTTAAGCCCTATTCCAAATCTAATGAAAATGACCAGATCTACAAGCTCACAACACATCGCGTTGCGATCTTCACAGCAAATATTCAACAAAAACACAATATTAGCACCTATTTTTCCCCCTTTTTACAATATTTCTCTTACTGTAGGTTGGATCTCCAAACACATTTGTAAATGTACAATATGTTTATTACACCACTATCATTCTCTCAGATAACTAATAATTTAATAATTACTCAATATCAATAAATAATAATTAAGTTTTTAAAGCATACTAATTGCATGTCTGTGGAATTGAGCTACTGTTGGGAGATTTGGCTGGATTAATTAGCTTTGAAAGATTATGGTTTGCATCTATTAAAGGAGATCACAGATTAGGAGAGATATATTGTAACAAACAGTGTTAATTACACTGTCATGGTACACGTTATTCAGATGAATCAACAGTCAGGATTATATTGTGTGTGACTGAAGTTATCAATGGGGATCACTTCTCCTACTTATCAAACAAACCTGCTGTTCCATGTGAGAAACGAACCACGTATAACCATCGTATCCATAACGCTCGTTGTCGACTTGAAACCGGCTGTACTGGACATACGCTTTTCTCCCTCTGAAGTCCTCCATTTCCACTCTCAGCTCGCTCTTTCCGGAAGTCAAAGCGTGGATGTTGTCCAGCCCTGCAGTCCATAAAGACATACAAGAACAGGTGGCAGATTGACTGTTTAGTTTCACCAAATTCCTTCAATTAGAGTGCTGTGTCTATCAACCATTTAATATCAAGTCATTTATGTTTGCATGATGCATCTCTGCTCCTGTTGTTACTAGTTTGCTCAACATGCTGTAGCTTCTCACCTAGCCAGTATTCTCCATTTGCATTGCCAAAACCGATCTTGTAATGGTCCATGGTTCTGTAAAATGACACTGAGCCATCCATCCGTCTTTGGATCACCTTAGCAGTAAAACACAGAGAGGGGAAGTGAAAAAACAGAAAGAGAGAGAGATGCAGAAAAAGGCCATTCCAGAGAGGGCATAGAAATATGATTGAATGACGAAAGCTCTACTTGTCCAATACTGACTTAATGTTATTCATGAGTTTAACAAAAAAAAAAAGATTTAAAAAATAACTGCTATAGCTGTAAACATATTTTCTTATGGGGGACCCTGGTGTATATTTTCAAATGGGGGTCAGTTGGATAATATGTATCAATTTGGGGGTCCTAGACATGAAAAGGTTTGAGACCACTGGGTGACAGCATGCTACTAGCCTATACAGAGGGGAGCACAATTAGACAACTGATCAAACACCTGCCAACACTGATTATCTCACGTGTATAAAATAGCCTAAAGGTCACACTGAAGCAGTCTTAAAGGTCATATAAGTATGTTTTAACCCAACAGCTCCAGATCTTTCACACACCAAAACACTAGAGTATGAGAACCAATTTCATTAATATTCTGTAAAATCTAACATGACATACAGTGAAATAAAGATACAAGCATCATGCAGGACATTGAAATATTCTTACCGTCAGTGGTGAAAAGCAACAGAGTACATTTACTCAAATACTGTAAAGTAAATTTTGAATTCCGTACTTTTACTTGTAACAGAGTATTTCCACATTACAGTATTGATACTTTTACTTAAGTAACAAATGTGAGTACTTTTTCCACCACTGATGGTGAGTACCTTGACAAGGCAGCCTCTCTGAGCACCCAGAAACCTGAGACCCCTGGTCCCTGTGTGTGTCATGAAAGGGTTTATGTATTTATGTTCATATATTGTATGGCTATTTTGATTTGTACCTGGCACAGTACATTTTGCACTTAAGGCTGCTATCATGTGGACTGTGGTTATAGTTGTGTGGATGGTTGATTGTCCAACAGTAACTGAATAATATATATTTTTAAATGGTATCTTTTGTTGAGTTTTTATCACACAATACTTACTTTGACCTTTTGAATCCTGCACCTGACAAATAACCCAAAGTACGAAAAAAAACTAAAACTAATAAAAACTAAACTAATACTAAGCGTTCTCACAAAAATAGAAACTAAATAAAAACTAGCAAACCCGCTCTATAAACTAACTAAAACTAACTGAATTAGATTTTTTTGGGTCAAAACTAACTAAAACTAAATGAATTAGAAAAGAAATTGTCAAAACTAACTAAAACTAAACTATAATGAAAAATCCAAAACTATTATAACCTTGATACACACACACGCATGTACGTGCATGTGAATAGAATTCATTACCATTTTTGTCTCCATGGACTACATCCCCTCCTATCTACGTTAATAACAGTGTCTTACTTTGCATCTATTTTTCCATTTTCAGACAAATCATTCCATGACAGTGTAAAGTTTAATTAAAAAGGCACAAAGGCAACACAAGTGTGTTGCACCATACACAATTATGTTGAGAATCTCCGATTTCAGAGCGTCCTGGTGTTGACATAGATCGCATAATTTATATGAACGGTTTAATTTTCCATTTTCGTCTTTTGAAATGCATTCAAATGAACGTTCATCTCATGTAGGCTATAAACATGATGATTATTAGCTATAATCTGTTTCTTTAGAGGTAGGCTACCGTAGACACGTGTTTACATAGCCTCTAGTCTAGAAGAAGCCACAACCATCTAATTTTGCAATGAAACTTAACCCGACCGTTTGTTGTCTTGCCACAAATGTTAAGACTCTGGTCAGTCAGTGCTGTGAATTTTCAATCGCCGCCGTTTCGCCGGTGCTCTGACTTTATGAATGACCAAGATAGAGCACTCCGGGTGCATTCCAGAGCTTTCGGAGCATATTTCCAAATGCACAAAATGTGTAATGGGATGGATGGCACCTGGGCTGGCACAGGGGTGGCCTGTACCCCCCCAGGCAACCACCTGGACACACGCCTGACCACAGAGATGCATGTTGGGCCAACATGCATCTCTGTGGTCAGGCGTGTGTCCAGGTATAAAGCCAACATTGTTGGCTTTATACAGTATAAAGTACAACCATTAATAGACTTTCGTAGACTTTTTGCAATGATTGCAATCAAAAGCTTTGTAGAATGAAGACATCTCAATATTTATTGTTCAAAATTAACCTGATATGTAAAGCCACTGGCTCTAAAAGATTTAGATGTCACTGTCTTTCTTCTATGACCTACTTTTTAAATCAAATTTAAAGCGGTGATCCATAATCCATCCATCTACCACTGCAGATCTATGATCTATGCACTAGTTATATTGTATTAACATGCTGTACCATACAGATGAGTTAAAATAACGTTTTATTCATTAAAGGATCTACACCATGAATTTAAAATAATAATAATAATATTTAATATCATATTGTTTATGTCCCTCAAACGTTTTTCAAAAGGTTTGAGCCTAAATCAAGCCTCAGATATACTCATTCCAACTAACTTCTCTCTGGCTTATAAAGCACTTTCACCTGCAATACCACATTGTCCTGTTTGGCACGGGCGCTATTGAGACAGTTTGTATGCATGTTATCTCCTGGTTCTGTGTGGAAAAAGTAAAACATTAAAATAAGAAAAGATAAATACAAATAAAAACCTTTTTTGGGGGGGGGGTTGGAACTGAAAAACGGGAGGGATTGTAATCAGTTTGGCCTGTTTTGAGACCAATTTACAGAAAACCCCAGATTTGCTGTGAAAGCCTGAGTGTTCAAACTGGGGTATTTTTGGGGATAGAAGAGAGGTAGGGGAGACCAAAAACACACAAAAAATAAGAAAAAGTTCAAATTCATGGTGTAGTCCCTTTAAAATAAATTCCATAATCTACTCCCAGTAAATAACCGGTTAATCTACACAAAACTTTGTTTCACACTGGCAATAGGCTATATGCACAACCATGGTAAGCCTTGCTACACTTCAGAACGGAATTGCAGCGTGGGATTCTTCATCCTTTTCTTGTAGTCTTCATCAAACTGTTCACTCTGGGCAACGGTAAAATGGTTCTTCCAGTCACCAACCTTTCCTGGGGAGTCAGAGTTCAACAAGTAAATTAAGCACTGTGTACATTAGGTCAGGGGTTTTCAACTGATTTTGACCCAGGGACCACCATCCTGACTAAGAGCAACCTGGGGACCACCACTATTGTGCGTGGTGGGTCCATCATAGACCCACCCCACACACTAGTGGTGGGGGGTTCATGCACCACAGGGAGCTGGAGAAAATAGCTATAATATCAATATAATATCTAATCAAATACAGTGATTTTGTTTGAATATGATGGAATAGGATTAAGGATTACTGTGATTATGGTAAGCTCACATTTCATATCACACACACACACACACACACACCATAGGCTACAGTAAGAACTATTAAAAGTAAAAAAAAAAAAAATGTTTTTATTTTTATTTTTTATGCATGGCCAGGGACCACCTGCAATACCTCCGCGGACCACCGGTTGAAAACCCCTGCATTAGGTAACTACAATGCCTACAGTACTACAGTTCTATACCGTGAACTGTAGCAGAGGGTAATATTTGTTTTCTCGCTTTTTTTGCACTTCCTCTGCATGTTCTCCTCAATTTATTCAATCACAACCCGTGTTGGCCTGGGGAACGTGTAGACAACCACGTCTCTTCTGATATAGTACGTCAGTCACCAGCTGCTTCTGTCCAGTGAAGAGTTTCACTGGGAGAGCGTATAGGCGCACAGAGGTTCAGGTTCATCTTCCCCAGATCCCTTCCCCACTGAACAGGTGCCCCAACCAGCCAGCAGAGATCACTAGTGCATTGACAAGGACACGATCCCTTGCTGGCACACATGAAGACTGCTAAATTGCATTTGTGGGAGGAATTAGGGACTAGGAATTTTACCTGATTCTCTGCGGTGCAGGGCGAGGGTTTTACCTCTATGTACACCCCAACTCTTTACTCTCATATGTCAATAAAAATCATTCTCTGTACCTTTCCTCATGAAGGAAGAGATGCTGAAATCCAAACATTTTACAGTGGATTTGTTGACCATTTTGTCTTCCTTCATATTGTCAAACTGTACTTGCGCTCGGATTCTCTCCTTCTCCTCAGCTGAAGGAGACAAACCAAGAAAGGAACACAGTCGCGCTATCTCTCGTCCAGTATCCTAGAAACAAAAGCAACTGTCACACACAACATCTCCAACATGTACTGTCATGTATACTCCCTCTCACTCTGTGACACAGACAATCACTCTCTCACACACACACACACACACACACACACACACACACACACACACACACACACACAATTAACCACCTCGATCAGGTCTTCATAGAACATGTAGAGAAGGTTAGAATGACTCTGTTTCCTCTCCCACCAGCCAGTCACATGATCATGCCATGGTCCAAACAACACTGAAACCACAGATAGAGCAAAACATCAGCGGACCTTCTACGCTGTGAAACGTAAGGAAAACAGGCTCATTTATACTAAAACACTTTAACCAGAGGGACTCACTCTTTCCCTCCATGAATCTTTGATGGTAGCTGCTCCAGTCTCCTGGCACTGGGTTGGCCGTGTTCATGCGATCGAAATGGAAACCGGACACTGCATTGTCCTTAGCGTTGCGGGCCACATAGACAACCTGCAGAATGGGAGAGCTCTGATTGTGTCTGCACTACTTAACCCACAAGACCTGAGGCAGATTCTACAAATGTCATCTAAATCCTAACAGTTTTATGATAAACATGTTCCTTTGTCAGTGGTTCTCAAACCTTGTCCATGTCAAGGACCTCCCAAATGTATTTGGGAGGTCCCCCCCCCCCCCCATCTCAAAATATGTTATTCCAGGGACCTCCAGAAGCAGAGATTAGAGTAAAAATGTTTGCTTAAATAAATTATTTGCACACATATTCACGATTGTATATCTGCTATTTTTGAATAGCCAAAGTATAAAATAATCGTTGAAGTGGTTAAAATATAGCTTTAATCTAAAATGACACAGACGCTTTCCCGGTTTTAATGGGTTAACTGAAGAAAACATCAATGTGGGGAACCAGGCAAACTATGAATATTATTGAATACATTTTAAATGTAATAATAATACATTTTATTTGTAACCCACTTTATATTTGAAACAAATCTCAAAGTGCTACAGGTTAAAAACAAAAACAAAGAGAACAAGAAAACAACAATAATATCACTTTTTGAATTATATTACATAAGAAAATACCTTTTTCTTACTTTTACACGATATTCAAATTTTTGGAGAAAATAAATAAATATATACAAATAAAAAATGAAACATATGTGCGTGGAGGTACTTCTTTTGATTACTGGCCGCGAGCACACGGTCCAGCGGTTTGCGAGATCAACCCCGGACAGTCAAACAAATAGACAGACCCATTTGTAAGACATCTTACAGAGCCACACCATAGAAACTATTTTAAGTGACCTCATACAGTACTAAACACACCTGAATTGGGATAACCAGCTAGTAGAATATCATCTGTTCTTGCTTTTAGGTTCTGTACATTGTCCCAGTTATCAGTGAAGATATTGGTCATGTAGACACCGTGGAAATCAAACAGTTTGGGTCGAACTGGGACCTCCATCTGTGAGAGTGAGATACTAGTTTCAGTTACATATAATCACATTGTCACATTGCTAATAAATACATAATGTTTTTGTTTTAACCATTATAGCAAAGTTACTAAGATAATTGCCTTGACTCTGTTAATCTTGTGAATATTACATATACACATTTTAACATTAAAGTGAAAAAGTAGGTATAATTTAGGTATTACAGTAGTGAAGCAAATGCAGTAATAGAGATAATTGCAGTGCACTAATTCAAGAGAAAAGCCCCATTGTGGTGGTGAGTTACTTATTCACATTTCTTACATACTAAGGAGAACTCTTTTGCTCAACTGGATAGAGTTGCACCAGCCGTTAATGTGAAATTCACAAGGCGTTTAGGAAATTTAGTTTAACTGGATACTAAATTTGCACCATATGTTCTTAAAATAAGGCAATATAGTCACATAACATCTCCCTGGGTTATTACTGAATATGCATATATTTATATATACATTTTTTGTAAAACGGGCCCCTCCCGCTAACTTTGGAAGCCATTTACGGACGAACGGTATGGACTATCAAAATTCTGTTTCTGTCCAGATTATTGCATGGGTCCAGAGATCATGTGTACCGATTTTTGTGAAATTTGGACATAATATATGGGAGGAGGAGCTAAAAGTGTGTTTTGAAGAAAATTCAAAATGGCAGAAAATCTATCCTGACGCAAATGGGCGTGGCCTATATGGGGGGATGCGTCGTGACCCTCCATCCGTCCGTCCGTCTGTGTGTCCGTGTGTCCATCTGTCTGCGAGCGGCTAATCTCCGAAATCGTTGGCCCGGTCGCTGCGAAACTGTGCACACACACTCCCTGGATGCCAATTCAGAACCTCTGCCCCAAATATTTTACATTGCCCTGTTATAGCGCCACCAGGAGGCCGATTTGTGCAAAATATCTTTTTTTATATTAGTCCTACAGATTTTATCCAAACATCACGCAAATCAGTACAAAGTATCTCTGTAGTCATGTGATCAACACAGATCTGTCTGATTTTCCATATTCCAT
Organism: Gymnoscopelus braueri; assembly: GCF_963280865.1. Classification (NCBI taxonomy): domain Eukaryota; kingdom Metazoa; phylum Chordata; class Actinopteri; order Myctophiformes; family Myctophidae; genus Gymnoscopelus; species Gymnoscopelus braueri. The sequence continues at coordinate 54,727,013 of NC_137607.1, read as the reverse complement.
CCTGATTGGCTAAGGTTGGCTTCCAAAATTTGCAGAACTGGTCCATTTTGAACTAAATGCCTCAAATCACAGCTTGCAGCTTGCGATTTCCGTGAAATTTCACACGCATATTGGATGACTGACCAGATTTCACACGATCTGGTCAGTCATCCAATATTGCCTTTCGACTTCCCCCTGAACTTGAAGATCACTTACACGTACTAAGAACACACATGTAAACATACGAAAGAGGGATCAAACCCAGGAGTGGGCGAGGTTGTTTGACTTAAGAGTGGAGTGATACAGAGATACTAGTCGAGAGAGATCAACACTAATGAATGTAGCCAAAAATGTACAAAACATGAACCACTTGAAACCTAGCGCCACTATTCTGGGGCAAACATACAGTTAAAAAAGCTGATCTACAGACAATTTTCCAATCAGCCTCATGGTGGCGCTATAAAAGGCCAAATTGCACTTTTAACTGTAACTAAACCGATCTGCGTGAAACTTTGCACGCATACTCCCTTGAGGCCAAGGAAAAACGGACTATCAGATTATTGCATGGGTCCAGAGATCATGTGTACCGATTTTTGTGAAATTTGGACATAATATATGGGAGGAGGAGCTAAAAGTGTGTTTTGAAGAAAATTCAAAATGGCAGAAAATCTATCCTGACGCATCCAAAATTTAATTTTACGACCTACGGTTTAATAGGCCAAAACGTAAAGGGGGCTGTTATAGCGCCACCATGTGGCCGATTAGTGTAATTATTTTCTTTTTAAATTTCGGACTAAATTATGAACCTCCCCTCCAAATTTGGTAACTCTAGCTCTTACGGTTTCTGAGAAAAAAATACTTGAATTTGAGTTTGTGAGTTTGTGATTTCTGGCATTTTTGGTAAAACGGTTCCCTCCCTCTAACTTTGGAAGCCATTTACGGACGAACGGTAAGGACTATCAAAATGCCGTTTGGATATGTTTATCGCATGGGCCCAGAGATCATGTGTACCGATTTTTGACATAGGAAATTTGGACAAAATTTGTGGGAGGAGGAGCTAAAAGTGTGTTTTGAACAAAATTCAAAATGGCGGAAAATCTATCCTGACACAAATGCATCATGACCCAAGGAATCTAGGGGAAAAAATATTTTTATTTTACGACCTACGGTTCAAGAGTTTTAGGCCAAAACGTAAAGTGGGCTGTTATAGCGCCACCATGAGGCCGACTGGTGTAATTATTATTTAAATAATTTTGGACTAAATCATGAACCACCCCTCCAAGTCTTGAAATTCTAGCCCTTACGGTTTCTGAGAAATAAATACTTGAATGGGAGTTTTTTCATTTTCCCATGAAAGTGGATGGGGAAGTTTAATGCACTAATAAATCAATATCAATTAAAATATGTAACCAATCTCTTAGCAAAATACAAGCACACGATTCCCGGTGAAGCCGGTCATTTTGACATATGGCACTAAATTGGGAAAAATAAACTGTGGGAGGAGATGCGGTTGAAAATAAACTGCTAGGGCCTCTGGAGGATAACAATAGTCTGGTTGCCCTGTTAGGGCAACCACACTAATAAAATATTAAGGTTAAACTTGTGTATGTCAATGACATAACTGACTATGATGAACGCATTTGATCTCAACAGTATTTTACTGTACAGTGGAAATAACATCCACATTGCATTGCACATTGTCTATCAAATACTACAACACAATACAAATTTTCTTGTTTATTTATTTAAAGGAGGAAAATGGGGGGTGGGGGGCATGAGGCAAGTACAAATGTTTTCATAATACATGACAAAGTATTGTGGTTAAATTCTGTCTTTGTGACATACTAGAATGGAAAAAGAAAACTTAAACTAAGACAAACATTTACAAGGTATCATATAGGACTACATGCAAAGTTCAATTTAAAAAATTTGTAAGGTCTTGTATATAAAAAATAATAATACTATAGAGTGCCAGAATTATGTTTTTATTGTTGCCTTTCAAAATATTATTCTAGCACTCTAAAAAGATTAAACAGATATATAACCCTTTAAAAGAAATCATAGGGCCAGTTTTCTGAACATGGATTGAAACTAATTCTAGTTTAAATACTTTTTGAGATCTGTCGATCAACCTTTCTTAGACTAACAATAGGCTGCTCAATCCATGGCCAGGAAACAGCCTGTAGTGTCACAAAAGGCGCATAGTGGTACACATGCATCTATGTCTGTGACACAGCAAAGTGTCAATGGCTAGAAATAAACAGGACAAAAATGAAAGAATTTCATGACCATTTGATAAGTAGCTAGGTTATTTTGGTTGTTGTATTAGTCCACTTGACCTCCTTCCTTTCCCAAAGGCACTGAAACAAATCTAGCGAGGACAATGTGTGATCTGGTCAGTCATCCAATATTGCCTTTCGACTTCCCCCTGAACTTGAAGATCACTTACACGTACTAAGAACACACATGTAAACATACGAAAGAGGGATCAAACCCAGGAGTGGGCGAGGTTGTTTGACTTAAGAGTGGAGTGATACAGAGATACTAGTCGAGAGAGATCAACACTAATGAATGTAGCCAAAAATGTACAAAACATGAACCACTTGAAACCTAGCGCCACTATTCTGGGGCAAACATACAGTTAAAAAAGCTGATCTACAGGCTCACAATACATCGCCAAGTGTTGTGAGCTTGTAGACTGTGGTTATTTTCACATAACGTCTCTGTCAGGCAGAAACCTCATCATGTCCAAAACTGTCACGTCTCAGGATCCAAATTAAAAAAATAGCAAAAGTAGCAGATCAACAAGCAAGGTTTTCGAGCTTGTGGACCTGCTGCTTTTGAGTGATGCTGAAGTATGATCAAGTAGAGCGCTCGGGTGGTGCAATGGTAAAGTCCCTGCCCCCCCACCACGGAGGTTGTGGGTTCGAATCCACCGTGGTGCATCCGGCTTTGTCGAGCGTCTACAGACACGAACACAATTGTGTTCGTGTTCGGGGGAGGGAAGCCGGGCGGGGAGGAGGAGGGTGATAATGTCCATTGCACGTACTCCTACGGGCTGGGGCGGCACTTGTCAGCGGGGAGTGTTGGGCGGGAGGAGTAGGACGAAGACTTATACTGTACGTCGCCCCGGTAGGGGCTCCTCACTGGCAGGCGTTTTCTAACAAAAGTTAGAATATGGAGATAAGGTTTCTGCCCGACAGCAACAATAAGATATTTAGTATAGAAAAACATAAAGGGGTTTTAGTATGAAGGGGACTCCGGTCAACTAAGTATAGGATTTAAGTGGTTAAGTGCAGAGACAGAGCACGTTGCATGTAATGGAAGAGTATCACTGAGGCCTAAAAACCTCCACAATTATGACAGCTCCACGGACAGCTATATAACATCTGGTGAGCCGAATAGCAGTGATAAATATTTGGTAAGCAGACACTTTTCAAATTAAAACAAATTGGAGAACAGCTTGTAACATGTAGTGTTCCTTTTTCCCTTTACGTCCTCCCTTACAATCCCAGTCCTTTCCCTCATACACTGTATGCTGGATTAGACTCCATCCGCAGGTTTGGACCACAGCTACATAAAAAATTAAAAAACCCTTTTTTCTGGACAGCTGATATACTTTCTACCAACATCCGAACGGAAATGATTTTTCCAACCATCGTCCATAGACAGAATCACAGAGTGAGAGAAAACTGCGAGATGATTCCACTGCAATGCAGAGACCAGAGTTTCACATTTTTCAAAACCACGAGGACAGTTTAAAGAACAGTGTGACAGAAACTTAAGACGCTGCCAGCAGCGTTTTTGTCCATTCAGGCACTGCATGGAGTAAACAGGCGCTTAAAGAGAGAGAAAAACAGGTGAGGGGCTTCAATAAGGCTGGGTGGAAGCAAAGGCTCAACCTCAGCACCCAAGATAAACAGGCCCTGGATTCATATGGCTATTTGACAGACTCTGAATGACAGTTCATAAACCATAACAGGCCTTAATGCAGCACTGGCCTATAATGACATATGATTATATTGCATTTAATAAGGACCTCTTGGCTCCGTCTCCTCAATGGAACCGATAAGCAAACAATTGCTTAATAACAGGACTGAATCATTGTGCTTTACATGGAACTAAACAAAAGGTGAGCCACCAGGGGAAAAAAAGGAGATGAATTAAAGAGTATGTGAAAACAAAGACGTGCAACGTTTACGCATTTAAACTTTGGGTATGTGTGTAACAGTGGGGGTATAGGTCTATCACACATGCAGGCATGAATCTCAATTGTAGACCAAGGTGCAAATACAACATTTGCTCACATATTCTGTATGTGGCACTACACTAAAAACAATTGTACAAATGTTGAGACAAACATAAATGAAATACTGAGACAATGTATAAAGGCGTAGTACGTTTTTCCAGAACAAATCGAGTTCTTCTGACCACTGGACAGTGAGAGCTGCACAGTGTATTATATTATTGTAGCACTGGATAGTGGATAACTACTGTTAAAATGAGCCTTGAAAATGTGTCAGACTTAAAAAAGAAAACTAAAAAACATATCCACAAAGAATAAGCAATTGCCTTTTGTCTGAATTACCGTTTGAGGTAAATAAAAAAAAAGCTCATTATAATGCACCTTATTTTTTTTGTAGATCAAACCACTTTTAACTACATTTATTTGCTCATGCATAACTAGTTGTTTTTTTCCCACCCTAGTATGATTCTTGGTGAGGCCAGCAGGTGGCATCAAAAGAGGAGCTCCAGTCTTCAATAACAGAAATCAATGCTGTGATTTCATTTTGGAAATATATTGCATTTGCCTTTGAAATAAAAATGGTTATCAGTCAACTTAAGAGTACAATGAGGTTTATGTTGGCTTGTCCAGACGCAGAGAACCTACCCTTAGTTGGCAAACAACTGGACCTTTAAATAGGTTTCAGTTTTCTAACTTACTGTATGTCCCAGTTAACCTGGCGGAATAATGTATTTGATTTACAACCAATCAATATGTATCTGTATGGCAGCGGCTCTCACGCCACTTTCTCTACTGCTGTGTACGTAAATATATAAGTACAGTAGGTCGAAGTGGTTTATTGTTGGTATCTGCTGAGCAACGAGGGCGATTATCCTCCTTACAAGGCACTAGACAAGGGAGATGGATTGCTAAGGTGAAGCGGCACACCTACTGTCAGCTTCCAGTACTTAACGCACGCCTGAGTTACCCAAGCTTTACTACTCATATGCTGAGTAATCGGTATTGAAACCAGAACCTACCCGGCCAATAAATTGGACTGTTCATGTATAAGAATGGGACTGGCTTCATTATCTTGCATTTTTGGTGTATATAACAGAGCACTTAAATGTGCGGATTTCTTCTGGATTGACTCATTGACTCGTTTGAACTAGACGCACAGACTTGGGTTTGACATCGGACATAACATGCGTTTGAAAATACAAATGAAGTTCCATTTACAACCACGAAATGGTCTACTATGTGCTCCACTTAATTTTGATGATCACTTAATTTTGGTGGTTTTGTTGTCTTCTTTCGTGACTTCTGTCTTTGTTGGGTAGCTAGGTAGAGAGCGCAATAATAAATAAAGACTATTTCATCCGCTGGCCCTGGCATCAGGCGCTTCTGTAACCATGATTGACAATTTCTTGACTTCACCGAACCTGCGCAAAGTCGTGAAAGACGGCAAAAGATGATAGGCCGGCGTCATAATTTGTTGTATTGCTAGTCTCCAGACCAAGACACGTCTTGAATTTATGGCACTATAATTGCATAATCTGACATAGTGACGAAAATAAAGACCAAAGTATTGTGTCGTCTGATCTCGAGCATGTTTCACTGGAATCGTTATAACCAAGTTTGAATTCTTTTAAATTCTCTCGATTATTATGATTACAGTACTTGTAGGAAACATTTCTAAATGTTTACAGCATTATATAAGTTATACATATATCGGTAAATATGTATCTGAATCTATTATTACATGTAAACGGCATTTTGTTTCAGTCCAGTCTAGGACATTGAAACCCTTGACGTGGGGGTGGGGTGATATAAAAATTTCCTTTTCTGACGTGGAATGTGAAAATCCACCATCATCTTTCAAAAGTCCAAATAAAAAAAGTGCGAGTCTGTGGTGGTGGTGATGATGATGATGATGTTGGGTACCGAAGATGAAAATGACCTTTCTATGATCCATCCCTGGCTTCTCTTTGTGCCCCTCCCTAACTTGATCAATCTCTCTCTCCTCTTCCCTCTATCTGTCCTATACTCCAACTCTCGCTCTACTCGCAGCGCTCCTTTAGTGTGGCAGAGCGACAATGACCTCCACATAGTTGAGGGGGAAGAATCCCGATTGGCCGTGCAGCATTCCTTCGTACCAGTTCTCGTCGATCTGATTGGTCAGGGTGATGATGTCGCCCTCACGGAAGCCCAGCTCTCCCTCGTTCTCCGGGTCAAAGTCGTATAGCGCCTTACAGCTCGGCTGCTCGGGGGCTGTGGGAGAAACGGGAGTCAGGAAAAGATGGGTAAAGAAAAGAAAAGAGGTTCTCTTAACATTAAGCATCTGTGATATTTTAGATTTCTTTGGCTATTAAAAAATAGCTCATTGTGCGAGTAGCGAGTGCCGCGCTACGAGCTTGTAGATCTGCTATTTTTGAAAAATCTCGAAAATGTTTGAAAATATTTTTAAAGCGAACATTTGTAACTCAAATCTTTGATTCTGGGGGTCCCTGGAACAAAATATTTTGAGATGGGGGTTCGCGGCCAAATACATATAATTTTGGGGGTCCTTGACATGAAAAGGTTTGAGAACCACTTATATAGCAACATAGTTTTTTTCAAAAAACTAAACTGTAGAAGACATTTTGTAGAATCGGCCTCAGGTCTTAATGGGTTAAATATCCTTACAATCCCGGGCCCCTAATGGTGATCAAATAGTTATTGGGGAATTAGCCATAAGAAATTAAGTACTACTTCATTTCCTACTACAGAGCAAGATAGCAAAAACACAGTTATTTATTATGTACCAAAAATAATAATGGTACTTTGTTTCCTAGTAGTTTTACATGTACCAGAAAATTAAGCAGTACTTTCTATAAATTGCTTATGGGTACTTTCCTTACTATATCAGTATCTATTTTCCAGATAAATACCTGGTCATTAGGGGACCATAAAATAAAGGGTTAGTGACTGTCCCACTCCACGCCTTAAAAATATGGTGTTAATACATTACTTATGTACATAGGATATGTTAGTGAGTCACACTAGTGGGTGTGGTACATCCACCTCAACGCAGCTTAACGAGGTACAAGTTAATGAGTAATTAGCTGCAAAGGCATGCAAACACACATAAGCATAAAATCACAGCACACAGCATTTAATTTTTTGGTAACCAGAAACAATGTCAACACCTGACCCCAAGTTTCTCTTTCACTTGTCTCCCTTTCTAGCCATCATTCTCACTAACCTCTCTCTCTGTGTGTGTGACCTCAGATAGCTCACGATAGCTCACAGAGAGAGTAGGGCTCCATCTACAGATATACCAGCCTTTCAGTATCCCAACAATTTACTCATTGTATCAGTTGTACAACACAAGCTGTTTTGCCTCTCGGTAGCCTGGAAATGGAGGGGGCCTATGTTGGCCAAGTTAACGCACAATCTTACCACTATCCCTTCACTCTCAACCCACATATAAAAACCCAGATTACTGGGAATGTGTCTACCAATAAAGTCCAAAACAAAGTCCAGTATTGCCGAAACTGTGCACTTGGAATGTCAACGTTGAATTCTGGGTGAAAAGTAATACGTCTGTAAACTGCTGCATTTAGCTCACATCGAGCTGAACTTTGCCACTTTGTGTCACAGACACTTTGTGTCAAGATAGTAGCGTGCCAGCAGCTACCGTTTTTACAGGAAATACATGATATGTAGCATCAAATATTTCTGGTCTTTAAAGCACACGACTAACTATTAGTAAAACAAGTCTCCTACATCCAGCACTTCACACCTGTGACTTGTTCATCAGCACACCGTGTGCCATGCAACAAAGCAGCAGCACGCGAGTGTGCGTGTACACACACACACACACACACACGCACACACACACACTCTGACTCACGCAATATGGGCTTCTTAAAGGACAATCTGCTGTAGTGGAACGATGGTTCTTCTGATGATGTCACAGGAAAACATGAGTACGGTCAGATGTAGAGGGGGCAGTCTGATGACTCTCTCTCTCTCTCTCTCTCTCTTTCTCTCTCTCTCTCTCACAAATATGTATGTTGCACCAGTATTAAATGGGGAAAAAAGCGTATGGGTACGGCAGAGGTTCTTACCAGAGTTACGCGAGGGTGGTGGGGCAACCGACGTTGTATAGCCACCATTCGATTGGTCGTTTTCTCCATAGTCAAAGATAGGTTTAGGTTTGGGTGTGTATTCACGTCGTGGCCGAGACTGGGCCTCAGTCATCCTAAAAACACACGGAACAAAGTCAGTCAATATGTTTTTTTTGTTTTTGTTTTTTTGTTATTGTTTTTTTGTTATGCAAGTGAAATTTCAGTTTACGGATACAGAAGTATGTAAAATGCACAACATCACGATTTGAGCCTCATTCTAAAATATCACAAAGGTTTAAAGGAACCATTCATTCCCCATCAAATACTGTTGTACCAATGTAACTTCAGCCACCCCAAGCAGAACACATGGCAAAGTTTATGAGGGTGTATGACTCATTTTAGTACCTGTCCCTGAGTTTGTCAGAGAGCTCCTCCAAGACCTGGACGGCCTGTTTGTGGTACTGCAGCTGGGACTCTACAAGAGACGACAGCTGGCTCACCTGCTCTATCTGGACACACACACACACACACACACACACACACACACACATGTGTCTACGTGTCACCTTGCAGCACTTACAATGTGGCGTGTGAATACACAGTATTTCATTCTGGTTAATAAATAACCCAACTAACAGTGTGAGCATAGTGTTTACACAAACCTCACCCCACCGCAGCTGTGCTTCGGACTAGCTTTTGCAAATGTACAGAAGGAACACAATGATTCATCATCAGTAGTGACGCGTTAATCTAATGTAGCAAATATATCCGAGTGGGTCCTTTAAGTTTGATACATAAGGGATAACTTCAACACATGACAGGAGCAGTGGAACAGAAATGATCTTAGCCTCCAGGTGGCAGTAGAGGCCCCATCTAAGTCAATTAACTGATTCTCTGTTACTGAAGTTGACACCTGGACAATAACACAGACAAGTACAATATAATAAACAGATAAATCAGCTATATGCTATGAACTTCTTTCTTTACTTAAATGTACAGTATAAGGCTCCACACACACACACACACACACACACCTCTATAAATACACACCAACTATAAAGTGCATGTGAGCCCATAATGTCCCCTCACATAAACAAGTACATACATCAGTCTCCAGTAGGTTGTACATGCTGGTCTCCGCCACCTCCTTCGACTCGTGGAACTTCTCCAAGGCCTGTTTGAGCTCCTCATCTGGAATCTTGCCCTGGCGCTTCTTCTTGTAGTCGTAGTCCAGGCGACGGCCTTCCAGCTTCTTCAAGTGGTGCTGAGAAAAGAGGCCGCAGCTTTGTTTTTGTTTTCATATGAATTTAATCTTGGGGCTAAATAAAGTCTTAATATGTCTTATATTGCCTTAAATCGATATGACACTTTCGTCGAGGTTTGAGTTGTGCATAGTTACCTGGTCATAATACTTAATACATCACGACGAGGTAACTACACAACCCAAACCTCTACCAAAGTGTCACTGCGCTTTAAGTTGAACATTTGATTGAACTTCAAGTATGACCTATTGGCTCCGTTTTGTTTTCTTAAATTATAATGTAAACTGCATGTCCTTCATCCTATAAAGCAGTTTTTCTTTTCAATGAAACAAAAAAGGTATGACCTACAGCATGGGTTCCCAAACTTTGTAGGCATTACAAGGCATTTAGTTTGACTCAGTTCCACAGATAAATATTGTGAAAATAGCCAAACTACAAGCTCTTATAGCGTTGTGAGTTTGTTTTGAGCTTGTAGTTGTAGCTATTTTCACAATATTTGCGTCTTTCTTATGTAATATTTGACAATTTGGTATTACAAAGGTTTTAAAAGTCATTAAATTGTAACTTTTGAAGTGCAGATACTCTGTATACACTTATACTGTATGTTGGTTTGTTTACTGTTGAGTCAGAAAACAATGTTGCTCATTAAACTAATCACCTGAGGACCCCCCAAAATAATTTGGGGACCCCCAGTTTTGGAACCACTGCCCTACAGCATAACTCCTCCCTTCAATGGTCATTAAAAATGTCTCTCTCTCTGTGGCTAAAACCTTCACAAGAAGGGACCGCACACTCCTCTGGTATGATTTTGCACAAAGCGTTTCGCTTCCTCAGGTGATTAGTTTCGCTTCCTCACCTGAGGAGGCGGAAGCGAAACGCGTTGTGCAAAATAAAAAGCAAAATCATACCAGAGGAGTGTGGTGTGTGGTCCCTTCTTGTGAAGGTTTTCACCTTTTAGCCACACAGCCACACAGCCACACAGCCACACACACACACACACACACACACACACACACACACACACACACACACACACACACACACACACACACACACACACACACACACACACACACACACACACACACACACACACACACACAGTTTTCCCCTTTTAGCTTCATAAATAGCTCATATATATACACACACACAGTTGGCATTTCGCATAGCAAAACTACAATACAACAGAAAGACATCAAAACAAGGATGAAAAAAACGCCCCCTGCCCGAACCCAGGAATGACACAAGGATCCTCATCAATCATAACACAAAATAAAGAATATACAGTCTGAAAATAACAGGTACACAAAACGAGAAATATGGGAACACTCCACAATATTCCAATCAGTAGACTCACTCTAGCCATCCTTGCCTGGTTCAAATAGGAGGAATCTAGGCTTCTGGCAAAGGGAAAGATTTCATACAAGAGCTCCAAATATGCCCCACGTACTGTATGTTGCAGCTTTCCATCTAACATTATACAGGATCTTCTCTGGATTACAATATGATGTAATGTAATCTAGCTAACAAATATTTTTGGGAAGGAGTGTTTTCGGATTTCCAGTTTAACAGCTTTTTTCCCCCTACTTGTGCTGGCAAGTAATATAATATACTTATTATGGTGACACACATTTAGGCATGTCAACATCACCCAGAAACTGAATTCTGGGGTTGACAGGCCATTTTGGACTCTATAATATCTTAAATGATGGGTACAATGAACTTCATTGCCATTTTTATGGACATTGCTTACGTAGTCGTCTATCCTACTATAAATGTGCATGTTACGTGCTAGGGGCAAACCTAAGGCGCAACAAATAAGTGGACTCCCTCCTTTCCAGTCCCCAAACACAGCCAGTCAACAACAGGTTAAAATCCAAGTCAGTCATTTATTGACAAGTTGAATCTCTAGCCGTCTGTGGGTTAGTTCGTCTGTAGTTCACGCATCTCTAGAGCCGTCCGACCGACGCCTTCAAACTCAGCGCGAGCATCGGCAACACCGATATCTTGTGCAAATTTTAGCCTAATGCTGGCACTAGAGAAAATGCTATGGAGGCACCTAAATTAGTACTTTAGTACTTTTAGGAGTACCTTTTGAGTTGTTTGGGTTCAAAGTGTTGGACGGACAGAATGACAAAGACACCCTTTAGCAGGGCTAAAAAGATAAATCATTCAAATCGTTGTCATTAAGAATCGTTCCTTGTTAGACATTGGTGACTTGTTAGTAGTGCTGCACGATTAATCGAAAAAAGATCGTGATCTCGATTCAGACACCTATGCGATCTCGATTTTAAATTATGACGATTTTTTTTTCAATAAAAAAAAAAAAAGAAAATCTTTTTTTTTCTTTTTCCTGAGAATCGTGATCTCAATTCTTATGGAGGAAAATCGTGATTCACATTTGAGCAAGAATCGTGCCGCACTACTTGTTAGATATTCTCAAAAGAACCATCTTTACAGATGGTTACATCTTTACGTACAGCCTTCTTCACCATAACAGCGGCATATTATTTCAGGCTGCAGCCAACATTATGGAAACAAGTCAGTTCCTTATTCAGCAGCCACAAGGTTGCTTATCTATACCATCTATTATCCATGACAGTTTGGCAGTGACCTGGGAGGACCTAGGAAAATACTATTTCCAGTTTCTTTAGTTTGTTGACAATGCAATGATTCAGCAAGTCTGTCTGTGTATATGTAAAAGGTTGCATAAGTGCATACATTGCATAATAACCTTCCAGGTTATTTGGGGTTTTCAATGAATTGGGTCCCAGGACAGTGAGGTCACGCATGTGGTCATTTGAATGGGTCCCAGGGAAATTTGAAGGGGTCACAATACAATTAGTTTAACTTTACTTGTGTTTGATGTTATATCGTTCTAATGTTATGAATAACCGGGCAGATTAAATTAATCACGTCATTTGAATCGCAGGGAATGCGCTGCTGTTTTTCAAGTTATGAACAATGCAAGTCGGGAACCATGCAAGTTGGTGAATACATGTTCACCTGTTTGTGCAATACTCCTAGTTGATGTAGTTGTTGTACTTGTTGTTTGACATGTCTGTATCTTACATAATGGGATTTTATGTTACATACATGGGATGGTTTGAGCGTTTTAGTGACATTTAGTGACATAAATATGACGTCAGTAACACCACGATTACAACGCTATGTACAGTATATATCCATATTTGATTTGCTGCTTCGATGTTTTTTTTAGATGGAGAGGAGTACAAACATAGGACAAAAAGAAATTAATGCTTGGAATTCACACGGCATGCTTATTAACACATTGCGTGCCAATCGCGTAGATCTACGCAAACCAAAATAATTGCGCAGCGTGCCAGTCGCGTAGATCTACGCGAAGTGGTCTTTTTTTTTTACTTCACAGGTTCACATTTCATTGTAGGCCTCTCTCGCAGTGACACATTTCATTGTAGCACACCCGGAAACGGAAATATCCGTATCCGGAGATTTTCGTTCCCACCGCCTCCGCTCTAAAGCTCCCACTAATCCTCCATTTTCTCGTTGTTTTTCTCCTCGCTGATCGCTGTTTAACATAAACCGCGACAACTTCAAAATGGCCGATCGCCGATCGAAACAGTCTTCTCTGGGCAACTCACACAGCTACCCTGTGTGTCTACAAACAGTTGAACGCGCGATTTTGAAAAGGTATTTAGCGAGGTCTGTGGCGACAATAAATCGCTGGCACTGGTGAGTACATTATGATATTAAACTCTGGCGTGGAATGTGTTAATGTGTATTTTGTTTGAGAGTCTTTCCACGTATATCATTTGCAATTCCACCCGAGAACACATACTCGATTACCTTCCACTGACGGCAATTTCCTGTTAGGTCTTGCTTTGCCATGACTGTAAATAAGACCCAGGGTCAATCTTTGTAGCAGGGTTAGCAAATCGGGTGAACTTTGTATTTTTGCTCTGGATGAAAACACACAAACATTGCCATTTTCTAAGCAATTGTTTATATAGATAGAGGTATTAAAACAATGCAAACACTGTGGGCACCGGCTTCCCTGAAATGTCAGGGACGCTTTGCAGCAAATTTGTGCCGTATCGCTCGGGCTGTCAGTAAGCCAACGGGTTGGGTTGGCCAATCAGAGAAGCCGATGCATACGGTCTCTCCAAACACACATTATCAGACATCGGTACACAGATACAGATTACTGTCCAATTGTTTGGTGCAATTTGGGTCTAATTTGGTGGCACTCATTTGTTTTAGTGCCACCTCTGGTTCATATGAGACACGGACGCCAAGTTTGAGACTGTTTGGTCAGACGCTTTCCGAGTTACGCCGACCGGCAGACAAAGGTTTTGTGAATTAATAGAAAGATAGTAAGATATCGCACAACCGTGTAGTATAAATTAGCCATACCACTGTGGTTTCATGAGATGATACAGTGATTGTTTAGATTCAAGGTGGGGTTATACAAACAGCCTAGGACCCTGTTGCTACAGCCCCTTCATTAACTGTGTAATATAAAAGGTCAAGATCTAAGGAACCTCCCCAGACTCAAAAAGAGCTTAGTCTATGAAATACCTGTATCTCTCTGAGGTCCTTGTCACAGAAGCCTTGTAATGGATCAATAAAGTTCTGTTTGACGTCGATGTCTAGAGAGTCTTTGACCTCTGCTAATCTCTTCATGGCCTCTCCTCCGTCTACTAGAGCTCCGCCTGGAACACAAGTGGAGACGGGAAGATTAATGCTTCTGTTAAGTCAACAGATCAAGTCCCACAAGACTATACAGTGCATATAACCACTCCCACACATGTATACACGCAGTCACGCACACACACACACACACAACAGTGGTACAGCCGTGGAGGCCTACCAGAGTCAAACAACTGGAAAATAAGAGTCAAAAAGGCTTTTTATGGGCACATGGTGAAATGGCCTAATGCAATCTATCACACACAACCAGTAAACATCACAAGTAAACCACAGAGAGACAAGCACACCCCGACATGCTCCAAACCCATACTGACAACCCCCTAGCATTCTTAGGCCAGGAATTAACTACCCCAACCGACATTACATGTATAACTACATCCACAAGGGTGTACACACACACACACACACACACACACACACACACACACACACACACACACACACACACACACACACACACACACACACACACACACACACACACACACACACACACACACACACACACACACACACACACACACACACACACACACACACACACACACGTCAAGTTGTCAGTCTCAATCTTTTGATTCATCAGTCTCATATAGTTCTCAACATGAACACGAAAATATAACCTACCAAAACAATTATCTTCTCCAAGATCCCGTCCATATTTGCTCATGCATTCTCCCAGCAGGCCCTCCGCCTGGGGGTAGCCTGGATTCTTCACCTGACCACGGATCTTAGACATGGTGTTCAACATTGACAGCTTCGCCCGCGATGCTACGTATCCCAAAGGAGAGGGAGAGATAAGAGGACAGGGAAAAGACAGGAGATGAGTTAAGGAAGGGTAACATCAAGTCAAGTCACATTTATTTATATAGCACATTTCATACGACAAGCACAGATTCAAAGTGCTTTTAAAAAAAAATAAGACAGAAAATAAAAATAAAGACAAGAATGACACAAATGAACACAATTACATATAATTAACATGTAAGAATGAATTAATAAAATAAAAGAAAGTTTAAAAAAATAACTACACACTCCGAACCTAGCTGAAAGCTTGTGAGAATAGGTAGGTTTCATCAAGCTAACATATAGGTTTTCTATCTGGGATAGATATGTCAATTTCAGCACTGCACAACAAGAGATCTCCACGTAAAATGTTAGAATGTAATCTGAATCCATTGTAAAAAATAAAATAAGATAAAAAAGTAAAAGGGTCATACTCTCACCTGGATTGGGTTGAAGGTATTCCGATGTTTTGGAGATAATCTCCACCACTGCTTTGCTAGTCACATCTACTTTCTATAAAACACAGGCAGGGAGAGCATACAAATCATTAAAGGGACACTTCACCCCAAAAAAACGTTTCTTTTTTTTTTTTTTTTTTTTTATCCCGCGATTTTTGTAACCCATTTTTTTCACCCGGTGCCAATTTCCTAAGTGATCCTGGGCACTACACCAGCCCTACACCAGTATTACACCTGTCACCCCACAGTAGGGAGGCCAGGGCCGAGCTCATGCTTCCTTCAGGCATGAGAGCCAACTGACCTTCTTGTCACCTGACAGGGGGGAGTTTCCCTGGTTGGACGTAGCGCGTGGAAGGAACACGTTATTCCAACCAGTTCCCTTCCCCTCCATCAGGCGCCCCGGCTGTCATGGGGGAGGCGGTATAGTGACCAGGATTACTACATGTTTTTGTGAGGGTATTAACTACCCTAGGAGACACGGGGAGAACATGCAAACTCCACACAGAGTAGGCCCTTTCGCCAACCCCACCTAGGGTATGGGCGCTGATGACGCGGAGGAGAAGACACGCCCCCAGTGCCCACAGCGTCCCCGGCGGGAATCGAACCCAGGACCTTCTAGCTGTGAGGCGACAGCGCTACCGACTGCGCCACCGTGCCCCCAAAAAAACGTTGTTTCAATGGATTAGTCACCACATGGAGACTTGAATTCATGGATATTTTTTAGTTTTTGTCTCATTCCTAAGACAATAATTTGATGACCAGCGGACCGGTAGGCAGCGGTTCCGGTAGGAGACACAACGACTCGTTGTGTCTCCTACCGGAACCGCTGCCGGTCATCAAATTATTGTCTTAGGAATGAGACAAAAAACTAAAGAAATATCCATGAATTCAAGTCAAAGTTTTTTTTGGGTGAAGTGTCCCTTTAAGGGCGCAATACTAGAGGTCTTCCACCAGGCCCTGGAACGATGAGGCCCGAGGCTATTGACAGATTTCAGGACTATTTTCATTTTCATGTTAGAACTACCAAGTTAACAAAACAAGCCTTATAATAGCTTGGCCAATTATCTTTATCTAGCTCATCAACAGATGACGATGTACTTGGACAAGTTTGTGTTGCACTGCTAAACAGATTATCGTTAATACCTGTAAACTATTTAGGCCTTTAGCAGACGCTCTTAATCCAGAGCGATTTACAGTAAGCACGGTAAACACGAGGTAATACATCAAATGCATAGAGATAGTAATCTAGGATAATAGGTAAACCAAGAACCTATCATCAGTCTAAACAGTATAGTATAAATATAATAATAATAATAATCTGTACATTGAAACTATACAAACTATCGGATGCCAGGTAAACAAATTAACCTGGCATCTGTCTAAATAACATGCTAAGTATCGAAATTACATTTTAACCTTTGCATAAGCCTGCAAGGTCGTCAAGGCTAGGGCAAGTGCTACGGCAAGTGCTACGGACTAAGGTGGAGTCTGAAGAGGTGAGTATTCAGATTACGGCGGAAGATTGGGAGTGAGTCTGCAGTTCTAACTTCTAATTGCAATGGGGAGTTTGTTCCACAGTTTGGGAGCCAGAAGGGAGAAGAGTCTGGGACGTGTGGAGCGCTGTCCCGGATGTTTTAGGGAAGGTTCAGACAGCTTCCCTGTGTTAGCTGGTCTGAGTGAGCGGGAGGGGTTGGAGGGTTGTATCAGGCTTTGAAGATATGGGGGTGCCATACCTTTGGTTGCTTTGTAGGCCAGCATCAGTGTTTTGTACTCTGTGCGGGCAGTAACTAGGAACTAATGGAAGGAGCGGAGAAGGGGGGAGACATGTGAACATTTTGACTAGTTGAAGACCAAGCGTGCTGCGGCATTCTGGATCATTTGGAGGGGCTTAAGTGCACATGCTGGGAGGCCAGTAAGGAGCTAGTTACAGTAGTCAAGTTTTGATATGACGGAGCTGGGCTAAATAAAGTAGTTGATCAATGAATTTACCATTTTATGCAGTCCCTCAGTACACCATAGTCATCATACTAAGCTATATACATGTAGGTCTATTGTGTAAGGCACTTTTGGAGTACTGTTGTGTTAAAGGAGAGAGCCAGACCAAAATACATGTGGATTGTATCTGCCTATAATCAGTCACCAACATACCTGATACAGTTGACTTTTTTCATAGAAGCCCCTGTTCTCCATTCTGTAGACCCCTCCCACAGCAAGAATGGAGCCTAGAGCATAAAGCTAATTCGGCAATTTTCGTCGCTCCAAACTTAATTTTCTTTTCACGAATCATCTCCATGTAGAGTCCTGGCACTCACACATGCACCGTTTGTCACTCATGAGCTGCCGTTCCTACAGAACGGCTCTGATGCGTGAACTCTCACGTCTCGCGAGATTTCGCATGGAGCGCTCCCCCTCCCCTCATAACTGACTAACAGTGCATGTGTGAGTGCCAGGACACTACATGGAGACAATTCGTGGAAAGAAAAAAAAAATTCGATCGACGAAAATAGCCGAATTAGTTTTATGCTCTAGGCTCCATTTTAGCTGTGGGAGGAGTCTGCAGAATGGAGAACAAAAAAAGTAAACTGCATCAGGTATGTTGGTGACTGATTATAGGCAGATACAATCCACATGTATTTTGGTCTGGCTCTCTCCTTTAATACATTCCTGAACCTTTTACCTCCCTGCAGTGCCAACTCACCAGATCACCATAGCCTTGATGTTCAGGGGACCTCATCATTTACACAATAAGCACTGGCTTTGTGGGGAAGATTTCATTTTTTAATTGGTTCTAAAAACACTGCTGTTTTTTCCCCACAATTCAAACATGCAATACATAATATGACGTATGCAATCCTGGCTAGGATGGAAAATACTCAGGGCGTGGGCCAGAATCGGGCCTGAATGTCTAGGGTCAGTGCGAGGCTAGGGCCTACATTTTAGGCCTGTGCAGAGTCGGACCTCAACACAACAGGGTTAACAGAATTTCATTTACCTTTACTGTAGCTGACACTCTCATAGAGCAACTGCAGGACATGCTTTAAACTTAACAAGCATCCAACATTAGGGTGCACAGGGTCAAATCTAAATTTAAATATGCTTGTGATTAGAGAGATTCATTAACCTTTACATCTGGTATTAATGTGTCTTGCATGAGGATTGTGTGCCAATAATGATATAAGCAGGTTAACTAACATTTACCTGGCATTAAAATGCGTCCCTGGTATAGACATTTGAATGTGATTAACTCTTTCCCACTCAAAATGCTGATTTCTGCACTTGTCATTTCTTCAAGAAAGGCAAACACTTTACATAATCTTTTGTGTATTATGCTGCTGTTGTTGCACAGTGTTGCAGGCATGCCGCGCGAACATTTCACTGCTTGTACCTGTACTAGAGGTCCAGGCGCCGCATGTACTTTTTTCATGTTCCACACTACATACCGACATGGTTAGGTTACCATGTACTCGCTTGACATGAGAACGCCCTGTCTGCAAGCTGAGACAGAGACACTGTAAATAACACATTTTGAGCATTGTACCATGTTTATATGCTCTTTAACTTAAACTTAAACTTTAAGTTAAAGTGAATTTTACTTTAAAATTTGGACTATGTATTTTACTGGTGCTTCGCCACCTAGTATTGTTGCACTGACAGGACCACATTGGAAATATTTCATTATACTTGTGTGTTATTCTGGGTATGATTTATATATTGTGTTTGTACTTGTTGTTATGTTATTATAGGCTTTTTTTTTTTTTTTTTAAGTGTGACTCAATATGAGCTTGTAGATTGGCTATTTTCGCTATTGTCAGACAACAAAGTACAGTATATAGAGCTAAAGTGGTTAAATACCAAAGGAAGACTCATGTCTTACCCGTTCCAAGTCTTTGAAGTCTTCATCTAGTTTAGTTCCCTCTGCACCTCCTACTTTTTCACTCACCATCTGCGGGGGGTGTGAGGAACAGAGTCAAGAGATAGAGAAGGCAGGAGCAATTATCAAATTATATATCTGTTCAGAAGATATTGATCTGAGCTACATTGCTAGGTGGCAACCGCGAACAAGCCTAAGCTTGTCCTTTCATTTACACATGACTACTTCATAATGACTTTCAAATTTGCTCAGTATGTGGATAACAACTTTAGCCTAAGCCCTTCAATCCCTTCTTCTCCGTGTGTGTGTGTGTGTGTAGTCTGTGTACCAGCCTTATGGTTTGCTTTCGAGTTTACACTTCTGTCACACACTAGTTGGAAACTTATATATATTTCACTCGTCTTTAGCAACAATAGCTGTATAGTGATAGATGCACACACAGACAGAACATAAATAACACATGAAGTGTTACGCAACCCATTTTCTGTTTGCACTTTTCAGGACGTATCAAAAAGAATGTTGAACTAGCTTACTCTATTTCTTCCATGATCCCTTTCTGGAAGCTTTGGCTTCAACGAAAACAATAATCCAAAACTGACATCTACCAAAGTATTTTAATTGAAACCATATGCATTGCCATGTGGGATCAGGCCGTGTGATTTTTTGCTCACATGCAGAGTAAGCAACAGCCAACTAGCTCAGTAGGCTGCCCTTCCCAAAAGAAAAACACCACCCCCCCACCCCAAAAGGAAAAAAGAACACTTGTTGGTTTTAAAAACAAAAGTGAAAGTTTAAAGATTCATATTGATTGACTCAGCAAACTTGGGTGTGACTGTATATAGTTAGTAGTACATTTCTAATTCCCACAATTCTGGCTTGCAGAGAGCCTAGGGTCCAACACCCCCCAGTGGTGGGGATGTTTTCATACAAGAAAGGGGTTAAATAAGGCTTTCTGTTTTACAAGATCGTTTGTGGCCAATACATCCAGAGCTTTGTTCCTTGTTGTTGTATATACCATCCTGTGAGGAGAGCAGAGGTTCTAAATTGAGTTATGGAAATGAGGACAACAGTAACAGCGGGCTGCGCGCACAAAGGAACGCTTCTACAGCACAGCAACACAAACTCTGCTGGCAAGTCAGTCAGTGCCAAGGCACCACCACATTTAGCCCACGCTGCACTCTCAAGACTTCCCATGCACCCAGGCCAGAACCGGTCAGTGGTCACGTCTCACACAAGACCACAGTTTCTGATGTTCTGGGCTGTATAATGTCATGTAGCTTGAATCTTGAGTTGCTGTATCCATATGCCACACAAGTCAATCACTTTAGCTCTCACTAGGTGCAAAAGAGCAGAGAAAGCATCCATCTCCACAAGCACAGCATGATCTGTAACATTTCTAAATCAAACACTGTGTTGACAATGTAGCTCTTTAAAATCAGAACAAGTCATAACTAACTCTGAAATTAACCTGATCTAGAACACATTATAAAAACCCTCCTCATCTGCATGAGTAAAAGGTACATGAGCTGGATGTCAAATGTTACATAAAGACTCTTAAAGCACACATCTATTAATATTATCCATTTATATTATTTTTAGAATCATCTCATGATGCAAGTCATGCAACCCCTGGAGACGTCCACACGCCACATGGTGAGCGTGTGCCCCAGTTCAGGAATAGTAGCTGTGTGGTCTATGAGCTGACTCGAAGTTTTGTTCAATGGTCTATTAGGCTATCTTCAGGTTCTAGTGGTGAATTCCTGTGGAATTCACCACTGATAGGGACCCTGAGGGAGTTTGAGGTACACACAGAGTGACTCAGCACTCAGCCTACATGTTATTCCCCATTATTAAAGTCAGAGGAGCAAGTTAAACTTCTAGTTCATAGTGCTGCTATTTACCAAAATGACTCCCTGGTACAACAAAGAAGTAGGCTGATGGCTGTTTTATACAAAAGTAACATGCTCCCAAATGAAAGATGTTTTGAACCATTCACATGATCCATTATTTTTACTAGTGGACACTGTCGACATTCACAGGCACGTCTAAGTATAAAACAGTCTAAGGGTACGATCACACCTGCACACTAGTTGCAGGCTGATAAATGTAGGCTGCTTTATGCAGCCAGCACAGCCTAAAAAACGGAGTATCTTGCAGCGCCTTCTGTCTTGACGTTTGGACAGAAGGGGAAAAGCAGCAACTGTCTCAAGCATTTATCTGCTTCAAATATACATTTTCTCCATTGGAGGCGCACTAGCGCATAGAACGCATACATTCAAGGTGTGTGCAAAACACGGAAAGTTGCGCAAGTTCAACAAAACTCTCCGTTCCCATTGAAAACCATTGCAAAAAAACGGCCACATAGGCAGAATCAAAGTTTGGTGTGACCCTACCATAAAAGAATTGTACTTGAAAGGAATTTGGCCTAAACTGTGATATTTAAATGTGTTATGTTGCTACGTTAGAAGTATGCCAATTTAAATCAACAAGCCAAAGTCTGGTGTTAAAAAGATATTCTCTTAGGATGCAGCAGCAGCAGAATATTTGATCCATTGAGCCTTGAAAAAGTACTCATACACACATACATAATATGAAAATACGTGGCCAGAAAGAGGAAGTGACTGTGTGAAAATATAGATGCCACTCGTCCCAATTGTCATATGAAAATCAGATGGTGAGCAGAACAAGTTCCAGGATAACCATGTGACAACCATTCCGTTATCGCTGCCACCCCACACAAAACAACATTTGCCTGCTAGGAGCAGCTGCAGCATACGTTAGGCATAAGTATCAAGAGGCACTATTCATTATGACTCGGTTGCTCAACCTTTGAGTTGAAGGGAGATGTTTTTACTAATGTTCAGAGAGAAATAAATATATACCAGACAGATAATAAAGTTCTGTTTGGAATTCTCAGTGGGAAAATACGTCACGTCATAAGCTGGCTATGAGATACAAACAAGGTCATATATTACGAAGTCTCAGAGTTATGAGAAAGACATTTTCCAGTGAAAAGAGGGTGACTGTAATCTTACAGAGAAGGTCATGAGTCATGACATGACAGTGATTCTGCTGCCTCTATGACAATATTGAATATACAAATCTTCCCAGTAGATTCTTTGTGACCAGCAGTAT
Organism: Gymnoscopelus braueri; assembly: GCF_963280865.1. Lineage (NCBI taxonomy): Eukaryota > Metazoa > Chordata > Actinopteri > Myctophiformes > Myctophidae > Gymnoscopelus > Gymnoscopelus braueri. The sequence continues at coordinate 54,704,496 of NC_137607.1, read as the reverse complement.
ATAAACAGCCATTAAAAATAAAACCGAAGCCCCAAACTGGGTTAAAAGACGGCATGGCAAACATAATGATGTGGAGAGGTTCTTAACCTGTGGGTTGAGGGTCCCTCCAGGGATTAATTCGATCAGATTGTAAAATTAAAAATTAAAAAAACCCTACACAGTAGTATAGGGTACACTGTGATATACCAAATGTTTTCCATGATAAATTAATTTCTACTGTAAAAGTTCACAAAGAGCAGCCTCTGCACTTCCCCTACATATTATTCAAAGGGGAAATAGGTTACATGTGGAGGCGGCAGAGACCATCCTGGACTAACCTTTAGAGCTACAAATGATCTCTGTGTCGACTGTCTCCTAAGGGCTGAGTGAGAAGCCTCTCATAGTGTAAACATCCATTTCCTCTAGCTAGCATATCTGGTACAGCTGGGGCTGTGGTTTTATGACTGTTTGTTGTTGGTGGTACAGATTTTCTATGAAAAAACATTTACTGGCATTTGATAGCTGATGTGACAAGAATTCACTGGCAAAACAAACAAAAAGGGAACAAGTGACAAGGCAAGGTGACAGAAGGGATGTGCGGGATGCAGAACACAGATATCCACTTTCTCCAGCCAACTTCCTGCATTCCTGGTAGAAAACATGCGAAATAAGCAGCAGCAGGACATGTGAAACTAATTCCTGTAACGTCTACCCACTGCACATGCTCATGCATTGGCTAGGCCCCGTCACAACTATTACATAATCGCCTATGTGTTAATAAAGTTTATTCTGATCGCAATTAATTGAGATAATCGATTTTATTTTGCATAATGGTCATAATCGTATAATAACCATGTTAGAAAACAGCAGATGTCTGAAAATAGCAGATCTACACACTGACAATGCGTCATAATGCAACACGTTGTGAGATTGTAGATCTGCTATGTATTTTTTTGAAAGTACAAAGTTATACAATATGTCTGTTATTTCTTTGTATATTTAAATGATTTGTCATATAGCTGCTCTGTGGAATTTTTGTTTACGAAGACTAAAAGCCAAACAGAAATGTTATTTTTTATTTATATGTTCCACTGTTCAATGCCAAAAACAAAATTAAATAGTTAATCACAATTATTTATATGACAATTACTCGTCAAGTAAAATGTCATTATCGTGACAGCATTAAAATATTCTGCACCACTGTGTACACACAATACTCTAAATAAGGACTCTAATGAATAGGAGTGCCTGGTAGAGAGATAGCTATCATATTCCTTTAGTGTGTGAAGTTGCTATTGACTCTCACCGAACCCTGGCACACAGAGTAACTGCATTGCAGTCCCAATTAGGTGAGAGCACTCTCTCCATCCATCTCCTTCACTGCAATGCTTGAGCTCAACTCACCGGCTCTCACAAATGCTGTGGTCCTTCACACACACAAACATATACATCTTCACTGCAATTTCAAGATTCTCACAGTCGCAATTGAAACCAAAGTGCTGATTGTCTCTCCAATGACAGCTTCTCCATCTCGTTTTTATCTCCCTGACCAACAGGGAGCTGAGCCCATTCCTGACAGGAAACTGGGGCAGTAACCAAATGTCTTTCCTGCTGAGATCAGCAGGGACAGGAAGAAAGAGACTGTTTTTAATCATCAGTGCCCATGACTGAAAGTCATCAAGGCTTATAAAGTGAAAATATATTTAAAAAAAACATGCAACACATTCATACAAATTAAACTATTAAAGAGTTTTCTGTGTAAAAATCCATAAAGTCAATGTCATGACTTCCTAAAACAGGTCTCTGACTTTTGTTTAATCAATGTTCCAGGTCTTCATTTAATTGGCTAATGGCTATCAAATGAAAAAACAAAATAAAACAATAACAAACGACAAAACCATACAAAACCAATAAACTAACAAGGGAAAACAAAGGGGAAAAAAACGACTCATAAACTGGGTCAAAGAGAGATCTAGCCCTTTAATTGTTACCTAGTGGAAAAGTTAATTGCCAACAAATTCCCATAACATTTCCAAAAAATGCCAGTTTTTGAGAACTCAAATCAGGTCAATCACACAAAGTTCCTGCATTTTGCATTAAGGTGTGAACGATGTGATGCATTAACAAGCATAAACTGCTATAGGGCTGAGTGTCAAGGTAAAACTATCAGATCATTACAATCAAAAAGATTATTTACAAAGTTACAATGTCGAGCGACACAAATGTCGTTTCCAACTGAATAACGTATCGACGCGCATCACGTCGACAATGTTTCAGTTGAACAAACGTCACATTTTGATGAACATATAGTGATTTGTGTTGTGCAATAAGGCGCGTTCCTAAAGGTAACGGCACGACTGACACCAGACAACTGGTTCATCCTAAAGGTTAGTTCACTGCGATAATGTTTCCGACAGATGTTTTTCCAAAGTTTGGGCCAAAATAGCTCAAATACATGTCACTTTCTACATCAATCAATGTAGCTTTGGATATAATATAACCTCATATAACATACCGACCGTAAACAGTTACTGTTGGACAGCTCTGATAAAGTCATAATTAGACAGAGCATAATATAAAAAGAGGCGCAGAGAGTTAGCAGGGTATCTAGTTTACTGCTAAACTTATGTTGATTCTCACCATTAAAGTAAAAGAAAAAGCCATTAGCTAGAGAGCTAGCGCTAGCCTATGTTGCTAATGTGGTGCTAGCTGGGCTAACAGTTTTTACTGAGAGTGTAGGAAAGTTTTTTTTGCAAACCTGGCTAGCTTTATAAAACTGCTTCTTGAAGCCCGCTACAGACATCTTGAAGCCAGGGACTTGTACTCTTCCACAACCAGAACGCAAAACAATGCGTAGAAACGCTAAATAAACGCGACTACTTCGCTATTTTATTCAGCTAAGAAAAACAGTCAGTGCCGAGAAATAGTTGAGAAATCATAGAGCCGCACTCCCTCTCAGTGTGTAGGTCTGAGACACGACTGTTAAACCGACCACGTCTACGCTCAGGGGTTCCACTAGCTCACTGCTGCCCAGAACGGAGCAATGCATTTGGAGCGATGGAAGGAGTACTCACATTTTTTTTTTACTTGAGTAAAAGTTTCAATACTGCAATGTAGAAATACTTTAAGACTTTTTATTTTTTACAAGTGAATGTCCAGAATAAAAAATGTACTTGAGTAAAAGTACAAAAGTATTGGTGGCAAAGTGTACTTAAAAGTAGAAAATTATGCAGAATGTCCCATTTCACAAGTTTACAAATATGTAAAATGTATTAAAATATTTTTTAAATAGCAGATCTACAAGCTCACAATGCGTCGCATCAAGAGGCATTGTGAGCTTGTAGATCTGCTATTTTCAAATGGCCGAAATGTAGGTAATGCATGTTTTGTAATAATAATCAGAATCTACAAAATAACTAGTAACTCAAGTTTTCAATAATAATTACAATAATTGTAGTCGAGTCAAAAGTACAACATTGCCCCTGAGATGTAGTGGAGTAGAAGTAAAAGTATTGAAATTTGTAAATACTGAAGAAAGTAAAGAATACCTCAAAATCGGACTAAAGTAGGCTACAGTACTTTAGTAAATGTACTTAGTTACTTTACACCACTGCTAACTGTAAAGTTACCTCCTGCGAAAACAACTCCCATCACCACCACACAAACACGATGGAGTAAATCCACATGTTATACAGCTCAATATTCAAAAAGTTAATGAACACCGCCTCCTGGCGGATAATGTGGGCATTCACCCATATAAACACTGTTCCTACAGTAAATGATGATTAAGCACTGTGTGTTACTCAGATAATACACTGCTTACCACAGGGTGGCTATGTTCCAGTAACACTGATCCTGCTTATCTTCAGGGACTGAAATAATGAACCTACAGACTCTAGTCTAAACTAAACCAGGACACATTTTAAAACAGCCTTGAAATTATGAGAACGGTGCACAACATTTTGCAATATGAGATGAGCCTGTTATTTCCAGCATTTGGTAAAAATTAAGCCCTGGACAAGAATTGGAGACCCTATTTGTGATTTAAAAACATTTATGATAACTTTTGTGAGAAACTGCTCATCATTATTATTAGCTTTCATTGTTACACAAAAAAATTACTAATACAAAATCAAGGTTTCCTGTTCGAATCATGTATAGCTTAGGCTACTGTAATTTACATTATTTCTGACCTTTTTTCGCAGCATACATTTATACTTTTTTTTTTTACATTTAGGATAAAATAGCCAATTTAGCATTGAAGTGCCCACAATGTTTAGGTGCCCACTGCCCACTCGACCTTGTATTCTGTTAAAGAGTGAGGGTGTCATGTAAGAGCAGTGAACTGAGGTGGTATGATTAGCCCATGATTGCAAGTTTGATATGCTTTAAGCCATCTTATCAAGTTTAAATGTAAAAGTTTGGTCTCTTTTAATTCAGTAGGAAGACTGTTCCAGTAGTGGGAGACTCCCAACAGACTTTCCCAAACATGTTACTGTATGTCTGTATTGCACAACACAGAGGCCTCTGGTAGTTGAACTTGATACCCTGCTATTGCTGTCCTTCTGCCCTGTTACATAAACCGACTCAGTGAAGAAGGTGCAAGCCCACTTAGAACCTTAAAAAGGAAACAAGCACCTGCAAAATGCTTACAACTATCCACTACTCTACTATTTAACCCATTGAGACCTGAGGCGATTATTAAAAATGTTTTCTAAATCTAAGTTTTTTGAAAAAAAGAAAGAAACTTTTTTCAAGGTTTTAAAAAAAAATAGCAGATCTACAAGCTCATAGCGCAGCACTCGGTGCCGCGCTATGAGCTTGTATATCTGCTATTTTTGAATAGCCAAAGAAATCTAAAGTGACACAGATGCGTTCCAGGTCTTAATGGGTTGTTAAAAGACTAGCAAATTTAAATAAACTGTACTTTTGAACTAGGCCTATGTGGTACATGTGGCTAATTTTTATCATGGGTGCCAAAAATCATGTGTGGCGTTCATGTTTGTCGTAGATACAGGGACAAATACAAATAACATTTTATTGTAAAAAGACCTTTATTACATTCTTAAATCCACATATTGTATCCCCATTGTACAACAATAACACTTTACTGTGTTAATAACCTCTTAGGTTTATATCCATAGCATATCATAAATTATTTATTAAAATCTAAGTTGATTTCAATAACAATAATCTTAAAATAGAGTGAAAATATGATAGACAGAAGGTTCATGACAAAAAGAGAAACTTTGAGGGAGACATCTTTAAAAATGCTCTTTAAAAAAAATATAATTACATCTCTCCAAAAAACAAAACGGGACACTAAACAGTAAAGATGAGGATAGAAATGAAGAAACAAAAGATCACAACAAAACCAATACAAGATTCAGAGATTAAAATCCATTTTTCTATATTTCATTATATATTTTTTAACATTTTATCTTAGATCCTAATTCTTCTACGGCTGAGACTCAAAGGTTTTGTGAAAATGATATTAGACAGGGGTGAAATCTTTGATTCTTCTGTGTTCAAACATTCACAAAAACATGTACTGTACACAGTGATCAAGGTTTTAAGGTCTTCTATCTTGGTGCAAGGTGTCTTGCTAGACTAATTGAAGACACTATATAGGACCGAGAGCCAAGCTATCTCCCTGAGTAACTTTGAGCGGAACTTTAACTGCAAACCCATGGAACTGCTTTCAAAACACGCTTTTACTTAAGGGATGTTTTATGGGCAGTTTGTAGGTCTACAAATTTGTATCATGTTTCTTTTAAATGCGAACGTGTTCAACATTCCAGACTTTGAAACACAAAACATTGCACATTGTTACAATCTTCTGTCTTAAAAAGAAAAAAAGAAAAATAAACCTGTCATCCATTCTTGTCAGTTAATACTAGATCTGTGCAGAAGTTGTCTGGATGTTTGTTATGGTGACTGTAGTGTCATCTCTTGTTCTCTACTATTAACTGTCCATCTGTGGAGTGCTTGTAGAAAAAGAACACCTAAATGGGCTACAAGGGCCCACAAAACTAAGAACGGGAAAGACATTATTGCACAATCCCATCATGCCACTGTCTTAAGCACCCAGAAAAAGTGTATCCCCTATGTACTAACTATATAAACTCATATAGAGTATGGAGAACAGCACTGTTCCAGCAGTGCAAAATTAAACCGGATTTAGTAATTGTATTAAATACAACTAGGCATCAACGGCCTGAAAAAGTGATTGTCTCCTTATGTAAAAATGTTGTAATAAGAATAACGTTTGATCAAACTGTTAATTTGCAAATGCTTGTCTATGCTACAGACAAGCTTTCATTGGCAGAATGACACTATAGTCTTAAAGACATCCAATCCCTCTCCTTGGAAGGAGAATTAATGAAAAACGTTCATCGTGACACTCCTTTGCAATCTCTCGAGAGATCTTACTTGTGAGAGATCTTTATCTACAGTATGTAGGGCTTCCTGGACCAAAAGGAATGAGCTGAAAGCTGTTCTTTGAGTAGAAAAAAAAAGCAATCGTTTAAATCTATTTAAATTGTCTATCACTATCCTTCAAATTTCACTGTGAACTGTAGTATTGCCGAAGAATGCTAGTATGGATCATGTAAACATACTAACTCAGGGGGGTAGCTGATGGCTCTGTCAACCCTTTGCTGTGCCATGTAGTGTTAAAGGGTGAGGTAGTAAGGGAGTGGGGTTAGGAAGAGAGAGCACCTTCAGTTGAATGAGAGTGCAGGCCACCTAAGCCTGAAACCGTATGAACAGGGGGAAGACTATAAATCCCCACTATGATGGTCTACCGATGTTCCATCATACTGACCACCACCAATCCATTCTTTAGTCTTTGCTTTGCAACATTGTAGGCTAGAGAATTGTCAAAGTGTCTCTCAGTGTTCACTCTCTCTCTCTCTCTCTCTCTCTCTCTCTCTCTCTCGCTCTCTTATCTTAAGTCTCAGTTGTTCCCAGCTTGCTTTTCACTGCTCCCAGGAACTGTTGGACCCGCTGATTCTGCCCGTGACAGAGGTTTTGTGATGGCAGACTCATGTAGACGGGGGGTTGAAGTGAAAATGTTCCAGGAGCGTCTCCATGTAAACACTTAACCCCACGTTGCTTGGTTTCCCTGGACTATGATTGTCCAGAGGCATGTCCAATGTCTGACCTTTTCAGCAGCACAAGCGGCAGTCTTTTGAACAGGAGAACTGAAAGTCTTGTTGCCAGAAGTGTTCATATTTCAAGTTGACTCGTCATCAGTAAGTACTATACGTCCACCATTCCTCTTTCAACAGTCAAATCAGTTCATCCCGGAACCCCAAGGTATGGTCAGGCAGTATTTGTTTTGAGACCTGAGAACAACCATTACATTGCCATTCCTTTTGTCTTCTTCCAATTCTGTCTTCCTCTCACACTCTCTCTCTCTCTCTCTCTCTCTCTCTCTCTCTCTCAATGAACTCTTATCATATATAATATAGATGTACTATATAAAAAGGAACATTTGAAAATACTTTCACAATACTTCTGTAATTCTTCACTCTCGTCTCTTTCTAAGTGGCATTTGCAAAGGGAAGGGGTATTAGGACTGAGGTCGCTGATTGCATTAAAAAACAAAACAAAAACAAAACAGAGCTCACATATATCAGTGTCTGAATGTGTGCTGGTAAAAATACCCATGTATGCCGGCATAAGTGCTATGTCTTTGTGCTGAGTGTGCAAGAGCTTGAATGTGCATGGCGGCAGACACTTGGGTCTTTACCCTTGATTTGCACAGTTTGGAACCCTGCATGTCTGTGAGTTTGATCTTGGTCCATTTAAACAGCTTGTTCATAACATAACAAAACTGTCAAGTGTGGGCACTACCAAAATGAGAAATGAAAAAATAAATGCACTGAGAGTTACAACAAGCAATCATTACAGCACATCTCGTCAAAACGGATCAGGATTGTGAGGATGTACATTCTGTATCAAGCCTGGGGCTGTGCTGTACGGTTAAGTGAAGAAGGGGTACATTCAACATTAGCTTAAAGGAACTTGGGAACTGGGAAGGAAGTCAAACTTGTTCTAATGAGGAATTCAACTTAATAAGATGTTAAAGATCACCTCATAAAAAAACATTTTGTTTTGTTTTTACAAATTATTTGAACTAATATATAATAATTTCTCCCATCCCCTTATGAAAACAATTAGGTAGCATGCACTGACTACCCAGCAGCACCTACTACTAAGGTGAAGTTACTTGGACTGGCTAGTAGGGCAGTGTAAGATACTCCATAAGGATGAGAGATTAGAGGTGAGAGGAGTGTGTCCTAAAGTGTAGCGTGCAGGATTGTCACTGAGCTGCTGGTTGGTTTTGCTTCTGCTGGTTGCCACATTTCTCCCTACCTCCCTAAACCTCAATGTCTATTTGAATCCCTCTCTTCTACTGAGCATTGTTAGCCCTCTGTGGAATCTGGGAAGTTGATTTCACTGCCAAACACTTCCCTATACAAGGGAGGGAAAGTGTAAGCTGTCTCGGGGTGAACTAGACGGAAAAACTCCAGTTTGTCGATGTGGAGATTGCAAATGGACTTCATGACAGGAAGCTTAGACACCATCTGAGAAGGAAAGAGAGATGAAGAGAATAGAATAAGCAACTCTGTTGAAGCATCAAAATAGATTCCTGTCTAAATACAGTAGGACGCTAAGGATTTAGTGTTAGTGATGGTAGAGGCTGAAGCCACTATACCTTAGCCAGCTTCTCCTCTGATGAGCCGTCTCTTTGTAAGCAGCGCTGCAGAGCCACATAGACTTTCTCCTGCAGCCTTTGGATCTGCTGAGGGTCTGTTAGCCAGGGTCGGTCTGGAGGGAGAGACAGCGACATTAGTACACTAAGTAACAAAAACATGAGAACTAGTGACTAGGAAGGTGTGTGTACAGTGAGAGTGAAGTGCTAGGGGGTAAGGTGGAGTCTGAAGATGTGAGTCTTCAGAGAAAATTGGGAGTGTGCAGTTCTGAGTAAGTAACTAACAGGTGTTACCGGTATGTAACTAAGAGGCCTGTTGTGTAATGCAGGTTTTATTGTAAATTTGGCGGCATCTCTGGCGTTGGTGCGGGTGTTCTTACCTGGCGACAGCAGCACAGCTGCACTGAACAGGGCCATTTCCTCATCAGAGAGCTGCATACGGCTCAGACTTTTAGCCAAATCAAACACTGCATTCACAAGGTCATCACAGCCTAGTGGGAGGGAAGGAGGTAATAAGATGATTATTCAAACAGAAACTCCCAAATGGGTTCATTTTGATAGTGAACACATGAATGGTTTACAATAAACTTATGTCTGAAACCAGTGCACTCACCAAGAGCTTTGAAAAGCTGAGGGCCACAAAACTTTCCATCAAAGAGCATTGTGTTATTGATAGGGTTGTAGGCCCGACACATGCGGATCAGCAGAACATCCAAGCAGCCTGTAGATAAGAACACATCAAATTTAGACGGAGGGACCGGCAGATGGGGATAACAGGGAGTAAATAATGCTCGAACACACACACGCACGCACGCACGCACGCACGCACACACACACACACACACACACACACACACACACACACACAAAATGACACTGCAAGAAACCCATTTCTAAAGGATTTTTCTTTGTACAAGTGAAGATAACGCAACTGTTAAATTAATTCAGATGCACACTTGTTCCATGAGACTGAACAGACAGCTCAAAAAATTGTATTTGGGCAAAAGAAAAGACTATTGTTGGAGAACAAAAGATCCTTTGATGTCTAAAAGTGCCATTTCACATCACTCAATAGGCATGTGATATTTGCACTCTGCAAGATTAACCGCAATGTTAAGCCTAATATGCTTTGACCACATTTTGCATTTATAGTTCAGCAACAGTGCCCATTGTTACTATAACTACATGCCAAGTCCAGCTGAGGTTTACATTCTGCAAATATGGCAGCCATCCAATTATTGCTCCACGATACTCGAGACAGCATCTGTGACTTTGCAAAAATCGGCAGGTACAGTATATGACAGCCATCGCTGAACGTCAAAACAGTTGAATTTACATAATTCCTGTCTGTGACGTGTCGCACTTCGTTGCCAAAGCATCAATTATCCTTAAGGGTGTCTAAATTGCACTTTCAGTTGTTATAGAAAATAGATGAGAGCCAGTACACCTATCTGCAAATCACCAAATATACAAAGACACCTGGAATAATAGTCGTCTTGCTTGAAGGCATGTGTACTAGTAATACTGTAATAACGACATCAAAAGCATGAAAGCTCAAAATGTTTCACTCTCAAGGTGCTTGCATAAGCTCCATGAAGTCGGACGGGACATTACTAGTGCCTGGCACCAAAAATAAAGAACTAGTAAATAGTAAGGGAATTATGGGACTGTAGAGTAACAGAAATTAAGATTTATGGGCTGTAGTGTAATGTGATGCCAAAGTGAAACACTAACCTGCTTTGAGGAGGATGATCTGGTCATTCTGACAGAGGTCCATGAAGCCAGTAACGCGCTTGGCAAACTCTACCACATACTGGATGGCATTGGTGATGTGAATGGCACATTGTTGCCACATCACCTCAGCCGACTGAGAGAGAAAGACAAGAAACACAGTATAAGTTTGGCTGTTGTTGGGAGAACCCTGGTCTCTCCTAAATATAATACTATATACTTTTTGACTGAGTGGGGAGATTTCTGTCTGTAACAAAGAGTTGTTGAGCTGAACTGTGTCAGACAAGGCCAAACAATCATTACATATTTTGTTTGTGTCTTGCTCAGAGACAATTTGACATGGATCATAGCTGTTGTGGGGATTGAAGTGGTGATTTCCCAGTTAAGAGTTCATCTTGTAAGCCAACCTGCCTTCAATGTGTGATACTGACCACCCTATTGGACCCCCTGGTCCAAACAAGCCACTCCAAAATAAATACTGCAAGACAGTGGCTCAGTTTCTCATTTTATTGCGACAAAATGAGAAACTGAGCCAATGTCTTGCAGTATTTATTTTGGAGTGCCGCCTTTTCCACTTAGGTGGTTTTTGATTTGAGTTGTATACATAGCTGAGCACCCACTGCCTAAACTAAGAAGGCATCCAGAGGAAGCGCACGTTTTTTCTTTCTTATAAGCCACTCCGTACCTTGGTCTGGTAGGAGCGTGTCTCCTCAGGGCAGTAAAGTGTCCATGCCATCCTCCTCAGCTCCTCTGTACTGTACTGACTGGTCTCCATATGGGACTTCACCACAGTCTGGGTAATGCGCTCTGGATAGGGAGAAACAACTGTTAAGTTCAGGTAATTTTTTTCCCCCCATTAACAGACTTTTTGAGGTTACAACAAGAGAGAGTGATAAATAAGTTTGAATTTCTGATCAGAGTGAGGCTGTATTGGATTTCTACTGACCTATCTCAAGCAGAGAGCAACCTTCAGGCAGGGGGTTGAGAATGGCGTGTGAGAAGAGCCCAGAATCATGTAACAGCTGGTATTCATGCTTGATGTGGTGTCCATCTACAAAATCCAAGCTGGTCTGTTCTGGTGAGCTCTGAGAGGAGGAGCTGCTACCCGCACTGCCACTCAACATCTCCAGGCAGTAATCTCCCCTGCCCTCCGGGGTCAGGGGTAGATCAAGAAGCAGGCTTTCAGGCAGTGTGGTTATGTCATCCAGATCGCTGAGAGTGGAACTTGAACCTCGGCTGTAGGCGCGTGGCCCGTGGATACCCATCTCAGGGCCTTCGTCGCGGGTCACACCCCCGGCACGCTCCTGGGACTGCTGGTGCTTCTGGACCTCAGCATACAGGCTATCGCGCTGCTTCTTAGACATGCGCCCAAACTTCACCGCTGTATGGAGGGGTGGGGTGACACTGGAATTAGGCAACTTAAGATATGTTACAAATAGAACTGAAATCAAACAACTGTCTGTTTTGACATTTTAAAGTAGAGGCCAAAAAGACAGTTCCTTTTTAAACTCACCATCACGGCTCATGCCCAGAGCCAGACATTTCTGCAGCCGGCAGTGCTGACAGCGGTTGCGGTTAGTCCGGTCAATCGGACAGTTCCTCTGACGTGAGCAGGAGTACATAGCATTGTTCTGTTGGCTGCGTCGAAAGAAACCCTGGGTACAAAGATCACATGCATACACACACAGACTAATGAATAATAGGTAACAGGGACTGCAGTGTGGGTATGTAAAAACATCTGGGGGTATAATAGTAGTTAGGAGTTAATAACCTGTATACTATTGTGATAGTCTAGTGATTGACGCCCTAGCATTCAAACCTCTGGGGGATGAACGTTAGTTTGTCTTTCATAGTGTTCAGGACTATTGTCCAGGCCTAAGGCCAGGTCTGGACAATAAGTGATCTAATTGGTTAAAATCATTACATGGTGGAGGGTGGCTCACCTTGCAGCCTTCACAGGTAATGACCCCATAGTGGATTCCTGATGACTTGTCCCCACAGATCTTGCAAGGAATCACCTCTATTTGGGCTGAGAACATAAAGAGAGACAGAAGATTCATTAGTCATTATAGGTGAAAGTTTCAAAAAGTTTCAAAAAGCAAAAATAACAGATCAACAAGCTCAGACAGAACACATTTCATCATGATGTGTTTCAAGAGAACATAATAATAATGGCTGGATAAGTTCAGTCATAAGTGCAGTATTCCATGTACTTTCATTGTTGCACTTTGTAACATTTGTTTTACAAAGTTGTCTTTAAGTCAAAATTAACACTCTTTTGGGGGGCTCACAACAATTCTCAATTCTAGCAATTGATGAATGTGAGAAAAAGGGTATGCTCCAAAGAGGGGCAGACTACAGTGTTGCCAGTACAGGATTACTTCACCAGGCCTTGGGTTGCCCTCACACAAAGTTGGCAGCAGTTCAAGAGCACTACGATAAAGAAATGTTTTTGTGCCAGTTTAGTCGAACAATCAACATTTGTCTTCTGGTCTTATCATACTAGCTGCCTAATTGGCCAATAAAACACCTCATCCATATCAAATATGAGTGCAGCTTAATAATAAATCCAATATTTATTCTAGACGGCCCTGATTTACCAGATTCCTGAAGTCAAACAAGGTAAACACAGCCTTGGATGCGACACAACACGGTGCAGCTAGACTCACTTGACCTTGTTCAAGCATATGCATGCTCTGTCATGTCAGGCCATCCACGCATGCACAATATGTAAGGAAGGCGTTTTATCAACAAAATAAATAGAATATATGTATTATCTGAGGAGGAAAGTGGTCAAAACACACTGCCTCCGTTAATGGATTAAATAAACACTCAGCCTACATGTTTTACACCTTGTGTTCAATGTAAAAGCCTAAGCTGCCTCCTCTAGGAACAGCCTGTTCTTTTCATTATGTTGTTTATCTAAGTACCAGGGCCTCCAGTCCTCAGGGCCCAGAATAGCAGGTCAATTGCATTAGCTGAGGCCCAGGGTTATAAAGTTTCACCAGCTCACCCTGTCCCTCCTCCTCCAGGGTGAACTAAATGTTAACAGGTTGACAAAGACCTGCTGGCCTCTCAGGCGTCCACAACCAGCATAACCTGCCTTCAAATGGCAATTCCAAGATAAAAATTGTGTGTGAATTGTTGCCATTTAGGATTTGATTTGACTCAGCAGTGGAGGGCCAGCAAAACAATTATTCTTTTCAACTACTTCTGCTGGGTGACGCAAAGTGTTAGGTAACCTGTAAATTGCAGCAACCATATTGAATGACCTTTACAGGCTTTCCAGAGCACGATCCATATTATAAAAAAGCCAATATGTGAATGGGTGGATTTACGTCACACTGTGATGCAAAGCAAATGAGGTTAGTGGGTGATATTAGCGTGTTAGTCACCATTTTAGAAATTAAATGATATCAAAAGGGCCAGTTTCCTTTGTCTATGTTGATGTCTTTTTTCAACAATGAGATATTTGAGAGTTTCCGCAGTATAGAATTCCTACTGACCTACAAAAAAAAAAGAGGGAAAATAAATAAATAAAGAGCAGTGGAAAAAAACCTCTCTCTGTCACTGCTTTCCTCGCTCCCCCATCCTGTGCCTCCCCTCCTCCCATCACCCTATTATATAACTGCCGTCTGGCCGCATTCCATGAGCACACATATTCAAAGGAGGTTGTCGTGGCAACCCTGCAGTAAGCCTCCCTCCTCCATCTCCTCCTCCCCCCATTGGTTGCCAGCTACATGGCTCTGCCTCTGACTCGCCATTTCACTTGCCACGCTCGGCACCTCCTGCGCTCGGCACCTCCTGCACTCGGCACCGCTGCGCCGAGCTTAGGAGCTGTTCCACTGACACAGTTTCCCATTCAGCAAAGGGGGAGGTGGTTTTGGTGGCAACCTACCAAGGGATGTAATCTGATTTCTTGCAGGTTTTAAGGTGGAACCAAATCTGACTCATTCACTGGGTAAAGACTAAAGAGGGTGAAGGGAGGAAGGGGGGGTGGATCGGGGTCTTTCTCGGGTGGTGGAAAAAACGAACTAAGATTTGATTAATGAAAGATTGATGAAGAGTTCACGCCTGATAGGGTAGTGCCTCTCTTCTGGATATTTCATTACTTATGTAACATTTGCAAATCGCTTTTAAATGCATCTAGTACAATAAACTTCAGATGGGGGCACAGAAGTAACTACTTATACTACCATAGCTCTCAACTTGTAGCAACACGTCACGTATTTGAGTGAAGCTTTCAGCTGTCTTGGAGTTAGGCCATAAATCTATTTATACTCAGGTGCAGTTGTCTGGCCAGAGAGTTGTCCATGAACACTAAGTTACATAAACCATTGCATGACAGCTTATCATATGATACTATTGTGCTGTCACACATCTAACATGTCCGACTAATTAATTAGCGGAGAATGTTTCTCACATGAAGCACACTATTCAGAGTATAGATCGCCCGCCATGTAGTGTCGGTTATGCTGATAATATAGTCCTATTTTACACTTTAGGTGGGTGTGCCGATAGTTGAGTGGTTAAGGTGCGTTACCATATGCCTGACAGTGAGCCCCAGGTTTGATCCCGAGCCCGGCAAACCTTTGCTGCGCGTCACTCCCCGACTCTCTCTCCCTGTTTCCTGTGTCTCTACACTGTAACTATCAATAAAGGAAGGAAAAAGCCCAAAAATATCTTAAAAAATGTTTTTAGGTGATTTGGTCAGTGGGTCAAATATGTTGTTTTGGTGGGTGTGAAGTCATTTCATTTCACTTGTCATGTGTGGACAATGGTTGCTTTATTCTCACCAGCTATGTTTAGAGCATTGCCACTTTGCTTTGTTCTAAGAGAGTAGTGACACAAGCACGAAAAATTCCTGTCAGTTTGTAGGAAAGCCATTCACATCTGTAAAAAGCATTGTAAAAGGAAGGTGTCGGGGTACTTATACTTGTACTAAGAAATTGTAATCAAGCATTTATCACGTTCTTGCTCAGTGCATTAGATACCATCTAAAGCAGTGGAATAATTTAAGCATAGCCATTGTTCATATTTAAGTCACAAGCATGCCATTAGAATTAGTATGGAGGGGATCTTTGGAATAACCTCTTGTGGGCAAATGCATTGTAATCGACATTAGGAATTTAATTTCAGTGCACCAAGGCACTCTATGGTTTAGTCAGTAAGCCTTAGCACCTTCTCAACCCTAATCTATTCTGGAGATTTAACTTTAAGGCCTTTCTCTGTGTCAGTCAGTCAGTCAGTTGGTCAGCACTTTCTTCAACAGCACTGTAAAACCCCATGTTGGGGACACTTCGGTCTCTCATCCCACCTAATCAAACAGAGTCCAAAGGTCCTATTTACCGTACACTCTACATTTACTTACCATATTGTATATGTAACCTACATTCTAACAGCTTATAGCGGTAGGAGGAGGGATGGATGGATGGTATATTATGTACTATCTGCTGCGATACGATGTTACCAGTTAACCGAAGGTTATTGCAGGCTAAAATATGTCTGTTGGTTCATAAACATAATGCCCTCTCGCTCCCTCTCATTCCGAAGAGGGGGCCTCACCTAACACCTGTTTTCTAAACAGCTATGTGGGTAGTCATAACTCCAGTTTGACCTCCCTAGAAAGTAAAGGGAGTGAAATAGGGCTGACACGCACCTCAAGCTTTTTAAACATGTATTTGAGGGTTATGTAACTCTTCACTAGTGTAGCAAGTCCCCCCCGTCTGCAGCTACCATCTGTGTGTAGTGCAGTAAGTCTGTACTAAGAATTTACTTATCTAATGGCTAGTCTATATCTGGCACTGATCTGTAGCCAACAGTAGTATGCATTAGGTAACACTGGTACAGTAAGTAACAGTGAGTGAACATGCATTTCCTACAGTCAACACTGCGCTGAACGATTTTGACTTATGTAAGTGATGTTGTGACAGCATATTCTACTCTGATTCTGAACTCTCCTAAAAATCAATGTACATACAGTGTATCTTCACTTCACAAAAGTTGTGTGTGTCAGTGATTAACAAAGTGTTCATCAGCTGACTTTATATTGTGCCAGTTCTGTGTTCCAATCAATGTACAATCACTATACACATGCTTCACATTATACATGCTGTATAATGTTCATTATTTCCCTCTTCTCCTAAGCAGTGATTGAACAAGATGAAGTGCCTTTACTTGTCCTGCTTCATGCCCAAACCCAAACCCAATGGAGCCCCACCACCCCACCCCATCCAGAGTCATGAATTGAGTTGTGATTTTGTGGCTGGACTGCTGGTACGAACAAAAGGAACACATTTATTTTTTATATGTTGCAGCAATTACTCTTGTATATCTCTTTAATCAGCTCTCTCTCCCTGCCCCATGCACTATTAGATAAATAAATGTAATTTGCCAACACCCCATCACAGCCGCCACATCTAAAGCCTCACAATCACTCTTGTATGGCAACAAATTGAGTGTGGTCTGTATTGACACCAATTGTTACAGCATCTACACAGAATGACGTATTCGTATATATTATGTTCGTACACTGCCAGATGAAGTACTTCTGAAGTAGTCATAATACTGTCAAGGGTATGGTAACGTTCACTATAACACGTTGTTACTTGAAGAGCCATAACGTGTAGGGCAGGGGAATGTTGAGGGGAGTGGAAACTTAGCGTCCAGCTGTCAGAGACAAGGGGCACCTTGACACATACTGTAGCCAACTGTGAACTTCCCCCTGGGCCTAACAGATAGATAGTGGCTTTGAGCCTGAACTCAGCACAGGCACAGGCACAGTGCCCTTGGAGAATAGAGAGCTGCCTGTCTCCAGTAAGGTTACCCTTGATTTCCAGCGGTCTGGCAATCTGTCTTACATGTATATGGTATCATGACTAGGGCGGCAACTATCGATTATTTTCGTATTGATTATTCTATCGAAGATGTCTTCGTTTAATCAAATAATCGAGAAGCGTTTTTGTTTTGTTATATCAATGAATCAATGAAAGCATTAAGCTCTATTTTATACTTTGTTGCACAATGGTGTCATGCAAAAACTGTGAAAATAGCCAATCTACAAACTCACAATGCGTCACAAAGTTTTTGTGACAAAAATATCTATAATAACATGCCCAACATGGCTCTTGATTATTAATGATTATTTTATTTTACTAGGCTAAATAATCGCTAATCGATTATTTATATCTATATTAAATAGATTAGTTCAATGAACTGTTGAACTCCTAATCATGGCTGCATTTATTTAAACGATGAGCATGGTAGTGTGTTGGTCCAGATCCAAGGCAATTTGATTTGTGGATGAGGAATGTTTTATTGATGTTTATTAGACTCTTCCATCACAGCTGTTAATAGTGTTTTGGTTTTCATGGATATCTGCAATAGGCTAGCCTGGTAAACCCTCCCTCCGGAAATCTCAATTCCATTTCATTTCAGGAGTGAGTCTGGCCTGATCCGCCTGTCTGCAATATTGGCTGTGCTGGAGTTGGGCGGGAGTAATACCGTTGACTGACAACCCCTTCAGCCAATGATAATTTTTCCCCTTCAGCCAATCAGCAGTTCACCAGTCTTAATGTGACGCGACGGGACTTTTGAGACAGCCATACCCAAAATGGGTTGCCTTATTCGGATAAAATGGTGTCACTGCCCGCCCCTACCGGTTCTCTAAATTTTTATTTTTAAATAGGCTTTGTCATGATTAATTGACCACATATATGAAGTTAAACAACTAAATTCTATCCAAACGATATCTTATAAGTAAATTCCGTGCCTCAAAATAGAAGTTAGAGAGCTTTTTGAAGTAAAAAAATAGCGGAGAATTGGCCGCACAAGAAAAAGATGGCTGCCGTTCGTGTTTTGGGCTCACTCGAACTCGCCACCTGATTGGCCAACGTAAGCTGTCAATCACAGAACAATGAGCGACGACGCTGATAGGCCCGGCCGTTTGGCATACAGAGCCAATATTGCAGAAAGGCGGATCATGCCAGACTCACTCCTGAAATGAAATGGAATTGAGATTTCCGGAGGGAGGGTTTACCAGGCTAGCAATAGGCAGCAGTACCTTGTTTATTTCAGTGAAACAGGAATGGACACTGTTCAGGAGAATGAACTGCTTAGATGACTGAAAGGCACAATTAGTCTGGTCGGGAGCTTATTGTTGTATACTGTAGTGTAGGCTACCTACAGGTGCATAATATCACAAGTGAAATCATTCTACAACAAGTGCTGCTAGCCTGCTACCTAGTCTCCTGTATCTTGCTAACTAATTTATGTTTGGGGTTTTAGAAAGATGAATCTGAGTGATGTCACCATGTTACACAATAGGGTAAGCGCAGCATGCAGTGGTTGACAATAAAACAAGGTGACACATTATTCTGGTTGATGTAAGCAACCTTAGCTCACAAAGGAAACTGAGCTTAAAGGTGCCCTGCTGTGCTTAAAGGTGGATGGGTCCTTGCTGTGCCCATATCCTGTGTTCAGCACACATAATTTATTTCTGAACTAAAAATAAAATACAATTCCATTCAACTTGATTGAACAGCGTTGTACCAAATAACAGGTTACAAATAACGAAATGGGCCTATCTATGTGTTAATAGTATTGATGTTAGGAATGGCACCAGTTTTAAATCAGGTTCATGCTTAGGGGGTACCTTGACAGCATGATGATAAAACTATGATAATTAATTATCTCTGTAATGAAGACAGACCTCAACTGCATACCCACTCCCTCCCTTCTCACAGAATGCTGTGTAATCCTCTGTGACATAACTGGGTCAATGGCACATCGGACTCTCTCTCTCTCTTTCTCTCTCTCTCTCATTCCCTCCCTCCTTCCTAGTCCTGGACCTGTCTCCCTCACAATGACGGCCATGCTATAATGATGCTGAAAACAACAACAACACACGCAACTCACAGAATTAAATCAAATATACAAAAACCCAGCTATGTGAAAACGACACTGTGATGATGATGAATACAAAACACAAACAGAACTAAACACGATGATTACCACATGATGACCAGTGTTTATACAATGTAGCCTAAGTATGGGACTGATCCATGATGATTGATTGATGATGATGCAACGTCAATCCCGGCAGACACGGGAGAAAAAAATGTTATAAAACTATCTTTCCCCCCAGTGTAGTTTGACAGCTCTTTAATCTCCACTCACTCACTCCCCTCCCTTTGCGTTCAACTCTTACATAACGACAGTACAGTCGTTCACTGGTGGAATCAAGTCATTACACCTCCTACCACACTCAATACAAGAGGCAAAACAAAGAATAAATGCACAATAATGCTTTTACAATGTAGGCAAACTAACACCTGACCATGAGAAATGTGCAAACGCCTACAAGACAAAATGAAAGCATTTATGTCAATGATAAAATAAAATAAAACAAAAATAAAAACATAATTTTGTATTCAATATTGAGAATAGTCACTACAATATGATTCGGCTTTTCTGTAAGGCTAATATTAAAATGAAGATGACTGTTATTAATGTGGAATTTTAGCACCAAAAAATGAAATAAAACCTATGCTCCTGGGCCGTGCAATCTGCATGCAGCCAGTCGACATTCTGCTCACTGTCATACGCACTTCGGACTCACTTTGAAAGTAGGAGTGCATGTCCCTCCGGAATAAAGAATCAATGAAAAAACAACAACCAAATGTTACATGTTTTAAATCATTTGCAACTCACCTCTCATGTTGTCGGCGGACGCTTGCTGCAACTATCTTCGAGGAAATATTGAAAACGACCTACGCGCTTTAGCTCCAAAATGGAGCTGTCGAAAACTGTGAAAACAACAAATCCTCATATGTTTCTGAGCACTTGTCCAAAAAAAAATGCAACTACCAAAGAAAACGGTTTTCGCTTTTTTTTATAAAGCGAAAAAAGAGAGAGAAAATAATAAGCTTCCGTGTGGAGGACTTTTCGGTTGTTTTTTTTATTCCGCGCTGTCTGTCTGTCTAGAAGGAGAAGAGAACTATGGGTCTGTTATGCATAAAGCATTGCTCTGTGTCTGGAAGTAATACAATATCAAAGACTCCAGCACTAGTCTCCTCCGTGGTAGTGGAACCTCTGCTCTTTGCTTCCCACAGCTCGACAGTAACCCTACTTTCGGCGCGTGGACTCACTACACATGATCTCGCGCCAGTGGCCCGCCTCGTGCCCCAAAGGCTGTTGCGCGCACTACACCGTCACACACCGCCCCTCTCTCTCTCCGCGAGACGACGTGACAGGAGGAGTTTCAAGCAGAGAAATTCGCACAGCTAGGGAGCTCTCTCTCTCGTTCGTGGGAAAGTGTGGCAGTGTGTCACAGAAAGACATGTCGTGGGAATTTATTCACACCGGCGCTCCCCCTCTTTTTCTTTTTTTTCTTTATATACAAAACGTTAATGGTTATTTTACATTTCCCTAAACAGAGAGCAGATACGCCCAGGATGCTAATCCCCCCCCAAAAAATAAAAGGGGGAAACAAATCATTCCAAATTCCAAAATGCTTTGTGTTGCATTTAAGCAATAATCAGCAAGAAATGGGTAAACTGGCACACCCAGTATTCAGAAAAATATAAATCTAATAAAATCTGACGCCATCAGGTCTCTTCATGCATACTTGTGGCTTTATTTATTTTAAAGTTTCTTCTGTTGAGCCACACTATGTTTAATCTTAAAATCTATTTTCTGTATAGGGCTACATATATATCCATTTTATGAATAGCCATATCTCATTTGGTGGAATCATGAGGTTGATGCAACATTGTTGCACTCCAGCTCAGACATCTCTAATAAAAAAAAGTTATTATCATTATCAAACACATTTAGTTCTATTCTATTTAGCGTAACACAAAGAAAAGCGTAGACATATACATCAGTTTGATGGTGTAAGTCCAAACAACTAAATTAGGCTAACTAAACAACTAACAACTAAAATATTGTACTTGTTTGCATATGACATAACACATTGCACAGCATGCTCTAGTAGTGCACTGCAGTGAACTCATGCAGTGAACTCATGTGTTTAGCAGTGTAGGCCTTACATAATGTTTTGTGTGGTGGGGAATGCTCCCTATAGTGCAAGTGAATGCAGTAACATGTGTTGTGTAATGCATTTCTCAACCTTTTTTGTGGCAAGGACCCCAAATTGCCATGCATTTGACCACGGATCCCCATTTGAGATTTTGTTTCTGGGAGACCCATCCGAGAAGAATTTTACTGTTATATTATTTGGT
Source organism: Gymnoscopelus braueri (assembly GCF_963280865.1). Taxonomy (NCBI): domain Eukaryota; kingdom Metazoa; phylum Chordata; class Actinopteri; order Myctophiformes; family Myctophidae; genus Gymnoscopelus; species Gymnoscopelus braueri. The sequence goes on along the minus strand of NC_137607.1, from coordinate 54,682,821 downwards.
CCAGATTGTCTATACTGTTGATAGACAAAATACATTTTAAAATAGCAATTTTTACGTTCTCTTATTGTATTTATTTGTGAATGTGATAATGGTGAAGTTTAACCATCAATCATTTCACCAGGGACCCCTTGGAACCGCACTGAGGACCCCTGGCCCTGGGGGTCCCTGTACCCCACGTTGAGAACCAATAGTGAAGTGAACACAGGGCCTAACGCTTTCCGGATTATAAAGGCACCTGTTGGCCTATACTCACTCTTTTGGCTCGTGTCCTATGTCACTGTTGTAGCTGGTGGTGTTTAGTGTAACAGCTTTGATCTGCCATGTTGGCTGAGCATATTGTGTAACTTGGAACCCCATTGTTGTCCTGCCCACCTCTTTGAGTGATCCCATGTGTTAATGTCTCATACCAGAGCTTGTGCACCTTATGCTGTTTTGCTTCTCATGGATTTGTTATAGTTGTCTTTTTTTGTTTTCCTTTCTTTGACTATTGTCAAAACTTTGTTGTTTATTTGTTTGTGATTTATTTGTACGTGTTTATTATAATGTCTTTCTTTCGGTGAAGAAGAGTGCATTATTGTTGGCATAGGTTGGAAAATACACTGACGGAGCTAAAACAAATCCTAATGAAAATAAACTGTTAATACGCGTGGGTAAGATGATGAGTGTATGATGTAACTTGGGAACAGTTATGAAATGAGGAGGAGAGATTATGGTAAGTAGGTTAGTGGAGCAACACAGTCCAGCAGAGCTCTCACTCTCACACCCCTCCCTTTCTCTCCCCTCTCACTTTATCTGTTCCTTTCAACCCTCATCTCTCGCTCTCTCGCTCTCTCGCTCTCTCGCTCTTTCTAGCTCTTTCTCTCTCTCTCTCTCTCATTTCCCCTCTGTCTCTCTCTCTCTTTTTCTATTGTTCATCTTCTTCTTAGCACAACTCATGGTCTCTCCTATCTCCTTCTGCTCTTTTGTTGTGCCCATTACGTATTTGCGTCGCATGGTATCCATTCCTTTCTTTACATGTTTCTCAGGAGTGTTGACAATTTTATGACCACATCCCTGACAGCACCACCCAGAAATGTCCTCTGTTGTACACCTCTCTCAACTGCCACTGGCTTTCTCTCGCATAACCACAACACTTCTCGTTGTCTGCAGTTGCTCAGCACTACAAAATCCATTAAAACTTGAGGAAAATGCCGTAACACGTTGGTCCTTTCTGAACGCACACTTCTAAAATAGGCAACTGTCCTGGGAAAAGCGCAGACGGCATTTCAATTTATTTTATTTTCCCTGCTGTAAACTTCCACTTCCTCCCATTTTTCTAGCTTTTTCAGTCTGAAGTCCTTCCTTATCCTGCCAAACACCCCCCATCCCCACGGGAATCGTTCTTGGGTTACATTACGCCCTTGCCATCTTCAACCCCAGTGCAGCTACACTATACTACCTATCCAGCATTCACATGCAACGTCACTGACCCCCTGACCTGGAATCTTATGTAACCATGGCGATGCCCAAATTAGAACACTGGGATGGAGAGAATGGAAAGAGGGAGGAGCTTTAACTTCACACACAGGCACGTATGCCCAGGCTGGCTTTCCAGATTAAGCCAGAGAGAATGAGTAGGGTGGGGGTAGCGATAGAAAGAGACAGGATCTAAAGGAAGACATCAAGTACTGTTGCAAACAGACTGCCTGCCTGCCAAAACAGTAGCCTGGGTGAGAAAAGAGAAAGGGACTGTGTGCGTACCCAGACAAAGTTCAGGGGATGAGGGCAGCAGAGAGAAGCAGTGATGGTCCATGGCTAGAACCAGCCCCTGCCTCTATTGCGGATAGAGCCCAGAATGCTGAGAGGATTATTTCAGGATCCAGCTCTATAGGTTCCATAATCCTCTTTCCTCTCCTCTCCCTCATCCTACTAAACCCCCTATCCTCTCCACTTTCAAATGCAGACTAATCTCTCCCCCTGACTCTCTATGGGCCTGTAATCTGGTTTGTACCTACCTTTCACCTGTGCAACGTTTACATCAATAGGTCACTGTGCCAAACTACAGGATGCACCTATAGGTACTCCTCAGTGATGTACAGGGATAGGTTTAATGGGATCTAGGTACAATAGTTTAGTGTATATAATGGTTTAGTCAAGTGTATATAATGTATAGATACTGTTACAATCAGTTTATATCTCGCTGTTCATTAGAGTATTATGTCATAACTAGATCCAACAACCCTATTGGCTGTTGCATAGAGCCGTATGACTAGAGATAACGTGGGATTTCCTGTTTCCGCTTTTGCCCTAACATTTTGTGTTGAGTTATTGTCTGCGTCTTCAACGCTAATAAAATGAACTGCTAACAAAAGCAGATATTGTGCAGGCCCAAGAGCTGCAGACGCTGACAGGAGAGAGACAAATGTCAAGTGCTGGGCTAAAAGGACGCTGCGCAAAGGCAGGCCCACAAACCACACTGATCCTAACAAGGTACAGTAAATGTCTTGAACATGCACAGCCAATTAAACTGTTCTGGAAGCCTAGACAATGAGTGCTGATTTACCAGATAATTACATGAATACCCAGGGTTGTGTTTGGCTTGTGACAGTACACAGAAAATCCTTGGTGCTAAAATCAATTTGTAACTCTGCAAGTTACAAATAGATAATTGTAACTCTGCAAGTTAAAATGTAACTCTGTGAGTGTAAAAATGTAGCTAAATGGAACCATTTGGTTGCATTCGTACACTCTCAGAGTTCGGAATTTACAGTGAATAGTGTCAGCACTCAGCAGCATCAATCACCCTTACAAATCTGAAGGTCTGAATTGCGGTCTCCATCCTTTGGCTTTGTTGTTACCAAGCATTGTCTATTCCCTCTATTATTTGGTCACTCTCATTTTGACAAACCAAGGATAGCAAGTGTAAGTACAGCACGATTGCTCAGTGCTGTGGAGGTTGGGGAGGGGACATTGAACAAGAATGGTTGATGTTCAAAGCTTCCATTGTTGAAGCTGCGTCTGTGAGCTGTGGTCAGAATGTCATAGGTGCCTGAAGGTGCGATAACTCTCGAACACCCTGATGGACAGTGGTGCTCAAAATCAACTTCCCGGGACGAAGTCACTGAGGTAGGGACTCTACAGTGGCAAAGCCTCAGGGATTGATCCAGAAATTGTGAAGGCTTTGGGTGTTGAGGGTGGTCGTGTATGACACGTCCTTTTTACGTGGAAGTCTGGGACAGAACCAAAGGAGTGGCAGACCGGGGTGGTGGTTCCCCAGAGCATAAGTGCCAATTATAGAGGCATCACATTACTCAGCCGCCCCGGGAAAGTCTACAAGAAGCTCAGTCACCCGAAAGAGAGACTCAGAGTAGAGCCACTGCTCCTTTACATGGAAAGGAGTCAGTTAAGGTGGTTTAGGCATCTAGTTCAGATGCCTTCCGGGGCGTCTCCCTGGGGTGGTCCTCGGTGCATGTCCCGCTAGGAGGAGGCCATGGACCAGATTGGGGGGGGGGGATTATATCTCCATGCTGGCCTTGGAATGCCTTGGGATCCCCCAGTTGGAGGTGGCTAATGTGGCCTGGGAAAGGGAAGTCTGGGATTCTCTGCTGGGACTGTTACCTATTTGTCAATTATGAATTAATAATGAAGATGGGTGGATGGATAGAACTGGCAGAACTCCATGATTGGCAGTGCTTCGCTAGTCAACCTCCTTCACCTACAGTATGAGCAGAAATCATTACTGTAGATGTTATGTCTTTACACACCGTGTGCGTGACAAATATATTAGGCTATACGAAAATCACCAGTGATTATTTTGCATAAAGAAAAAAAAAATCAACCGTGTATTTAACGTCACTTTATCACTGTATAGCCTAACATTTGCGTTCTGTGTGGATGTACTCACGACATAAAGAACAGTTCGATATTTTCGGGGGGATTAATTGCACGGGGGAAAAAAAACTCCCCAGTGTGTACTGTAAGTGCCTTTAACCAAATTTGATCACAGATGAGTAAACAATAACTAAACAAAGAAGAATGCAAGCAAGCTGCCGTGGCCTCTGGTATGAATTTGCCTTGGCATTCATTCTCAACCAGCAGGTGTTTGTTGATACCAGAGATGGCAGAGCTTATCACCTTCCTATCCATCATAATGAATTCCTGTCATAATGACGCATGCTGTTTACCCGACATATGCAGACGATAAGCAGCCAATTAAATCTGACATTTAACCCAAACCCATACGTGTACGTATGTCTGTATGACATGTTGTCAGTCATTAAGGCACCTCCTATAGTAGATTGACAGTTTTCATAGCAAGGAACAACCAAAGGTGTGCACAGAGGCGTGAGATAGTATGGATCTGATGAAGGAATAAATAGCGCAATAAACATCAACAATGACAGATTGACTACGAATGCCGCAGACTGGATTAGATTACGCCAATCATGGCCATGTAAAAAGATTAGGAGGTTTACTGAATTAGAAGACGACAATTAGGCCTACTCCTGTTTTTGAAAATATATAGGTGTGATTACTTTGGGACTACTGTGTAGACTGTAGACACAACTTTATAATATAAAACCAATTTAAACCATGCAAAGTGCTTCACAGTGTGATACAAAAAAATAAAATGGATTCTATAACCTAAGACTGTTGAATAGTCTCTCGTCTCAAGACAGATATTTTCAAATATTTCTGCCTAACAGTCTGCACTTAGTTTGGAAGCTCTGAGATTGAGTAGAAAACTAGAAAAAGTGCTCCTCGGAGCACAGGTCTCCGCCAGGTCAGGTAGGTTATTGTGGGCCAGCAATGTTCGGAATTCGCTAACCAGGATGGAATATGAAAAATCGGACAGAACCATCTTGATCCCTTGACTATTGAGATAATGTGTACCGATTTGCATGATGTTTGGACAAAATTTGTATGAGTAATATAAAAAAGAAAAGTGTTGCAAAAATGTGCTTCCTGGTGGCGCTATAATAGGGCAATGTTAAAAGGGTGGCATTTGTTCCTCACTGTAGTGCAAATGTGCGTGCAAAGTTTCACCGAATCGAACGCTGCGTGCATCATTTGCGGCATTTTGTTCAAAACGGGCCACTCCTGCAAACTTTAGATGTCAATCTTAGCCAATCAAGATGGAATATGAAAAATCAAACAGATCCGTCTTGATCACATGCATGACTATAGACATCATGTGTACTGATTTGCGTGAAATTTGCATAAAATCTGAAGGCTTAATACAGTGGCGCCGGTGCCTGTTTAATTAAAGGACACTGTGTCCCCCCACTATTCAGTCCAGCCAAAAAAGAAATGTTTAGAAAAAATAAATGTTAAAGAAAATTAAATAATAATAAATAATAAAATCAGTCCAGTCCCCCGCACCTCGCGACCACCGCGAGCACGATGCGAACCGAATTAACCGAAATAACCGAATTATCTCCCCCAAAAATCAACAAACCCACCCGGAAAAAAACAGAAAAAACGCGCGCACGGCGCGCGTGCATGTGGACCCTGATGTGTCCCCCCAGGTCATATTCCATTCCGGCGCCTCTGGTTAATAATCAAAAAGATTGTTTTACATAAGTTGGCCTCCTGGTGGCGCTATAAAAGGCAAATGTGAAAAATGCAGGGCAAGGGTTTTTCCTTGGCCTCTAGAGAGTGTGAATACAAAGTTTTACACAGATCGGTGCTGCAGTTATAGGTAAAAACACGAATCGGCCTGTTATAGCGCCACCATGGGGCTGATTTGAAACATTTCAAGAGGCATTTCTTCCTCAGCCTAGTGGGAATGTGTGTGGAATATTTCACGGAAATTGCAAGCTGTGTTCATGATTTGAGGGATTTTGTTCAAAACGGAGCACTCCTGCAAACTTTGGAAGCCAATTTTAGCCAATCAGGATGAAATATGAAAAATCTGAAAGATTCATTTGGTTTGATGACTATAGAGACAGTGTGTACCGATTTGCGGGATGTTTGGACAAAATCTGTAGGAGTACTGTCAAAAAATGTGTTTTGCACAAATCGGCCTCCTGGTGGCGCTATAAAAGGCCCATGTGAAAAATGTGGGGGAGAGCTTCTGCTCTGGCATTCAGGGAGTGTGTGTGCACCGTTTTGCTGCGATCAAGCCAACGGTGCCAGAGATTAGCTGTACACAGACAGAATGACACACACACGGACACACGGACGGACAGGGGGCAAAACATACTCTCGCCATGCCTTCCGGCCTGGCGGAAGAGTATGGAGAGAGAGATAGTTGATATAGTGTTACCATCATTTTAACCACTTTATATATCTCTCAGGTCATCCCTGTAAATAACCTTTTCATCCACGGCACCCCTGAATAACATTGTTACTTTATAGCACCTTATATTTATGTCAAATTACGCTACGCAAATATGTAAATCTTTCCCCCACAGTGAAAACTTGAGAGAATAATTCCTTTTGTTTCGCCTGAAGACGGCTGATGAAGACGCCTCAAAGTAGGAACCTCTTTAGGACTGTCACGATTATGACATTTTACTTGACGATTAATTGTCACTCAAATAATTGCGATTAACGATTAAATGCGTATCTGTCGTGCTCTGTCGTACACTGAACATTATTAATAAAAAAAAATCTGGATTTTTAGGCTTCGTAAACAAAAGGTGCACAGGGCAGATATGACAAATAACTTGCATAATTCAATAACTTTATACTTAAAAAAAAACATGAATAGTGGAAATACTGTAGCAGTCTGCTATTTCCACTATTTTTAAAAATGTTTGAAAACATATTAACATTTTTCAACATGGAAATGATTATGACGATTATCTGAAAAAGTATTGCGATTATCTCAAATACTTGCGATTAGGCAATCATGTAATAATTGTGACATACCATATTTTTCCTTTTCCTTTGCTGGATGCTGCTGCTGCAGTTTGTGTGCTGTTCGTGTCATGTGCTGATGTGGTTCAAGATGTAGCTATGTTAGGGCCCGGTGTGGCAGTGAAACATGTTCAGTGACTGTTTGTTTGTGGCTCTGGAATTGAAGGCTGATGTGAATCCAAACTATGTCGGCTATGTTGTGGCTGTTATTGGAAGTGTGTGTGTGTGTGTGTGTGTGTGTGTGTGTGTGTGTGTGTGTGTGTGTGTGTGTGTGTGTGTGTGTGTGTGTGTGTGTGTGTGTGTGTGTGTGTGCGTGTGCGTGTGTGTGTGTGTGCGTGCGCGTGCGTGCGTGACAGAGAGAGTTTGCATTAAATACTTTTTAGACATAGGCCTCTGTAAATCCGGGCCTGGACTTGGTCATTTGAAAGGTCACTTTTTGGTAGGTATCAAAAGGTCAAGGGGACTGTGTAAATCCGGGCCTGCAGGTCATTTGACCTTTCACACTAGTCACTGCAGCTACATTCATCAAGACATCAAGACAATCTACTTTTTAATTTCAAAGTTTAATAGACCAATTATTTGTTTACAAACATTGAGACTGGACGCACAGGTGACTGTTTCATGTAATCAATTCCCAACGCGCTGGTTTCACTTCATTTATGCTCCGTCCCGAGGTGTCGCGCGCAGAGAACGGCCGAGAATAGCAGACCTCCAAGCTCACAGCAGTTGTGAGCTTGTATGTCAGCTGTTCTCGGCGCGCAATACCGTTGCCCGATTAATGTCTCGCTATAGGGCGCACCCCACTAGCCAATGCATGAACTTTGCGTGAAATTTGGATAAAATCTGAAGGAGTAATATCCCAAAATGTGTTTTACATAAGTCGGCCTGGTGCTATAAAAGGCAGATGTGAGAAATGCAGGGCAAAGGTTGTTCCTTGGCCTCTACGGAGTGCACATACAAAGTTTTACACAGATCGGTGGAGTTATAGGTAAAAACACGAATCGGCCTGTTTTAGCGCCACCATGAGGCTGATTTAAAAAAAATCAAGTGGCATTTCTTCTTCTGCCTAGTGGGAAAGTTGCACGCTGTGTTTATGATTTGAGGCTTTTTGTTCAAAACGGAGTACTCCTGAAAACTTTGGAAGCCATTCTTAGCCAATCAGGATAGAATATGAAAAATATGAAAAACCTGTTTCGTTCAATGACTATAGAGATACTGTGTACCGATTTGCGTGATGTTTGGACAACATCTGTAGGAGTACGGTAAAAAAATTGTTTTGCAAAAGGTGGCCTCCTGGTAGCGCTATAACAGGCCCATGTTAAAAATGTGGGTCAGAGGTTCTGAATTGGCATCCAGGGAGTGTGTGTGCACAGTTTTGCTGCGATCAAGCCAACAGTGCCGGAGATTAGCTGACGGACGGACGGACGGACGGACGGACGGACGGACGGACGGACGGACGGACGGACGGACGGACGGACAGGGTGCAAAACATACTCTTTCGCCAAGCCTTTCGGCCTGGCGGAGACAATAAAGCAGATAAAGAATACTTTGTAACATTCAAAGATTGTGGAAGCAACTGGCTGGAGAGACTAGTAGAATAACAAACATGAAGCCAATTCAAAGGAATCACATGCTAGATAAAATAAATACAACTTTTAAAAAGAAACAGTAAGATAAACTAAAAGTGGGAAGATCATATTGCAAAAAACAAGAACAAAGCTCTCAAGTCATTATTTAAACACATCAGTGATTAAGGTCATTTGACTCCAAGGTGTAGGTTCCACAGTAAATCAAGGTCAAGGTAAAGGTGGTATTTATTGTTACTTGTGGTCTTGTGTACAGGTGCTGTGCATAAGAGTAGCATTTATTTTTGTTCGGCTCCTAAGACATTCTAGCAGCATTTGTAATTATTAAGTAAAGCAACGTACAGTAGCCTATACACAACAGAATAAAAAAGAAGGGGGAATAAAGAACAGTTCTGACTGACCATTATCCTGGTGCTTAAGATGCTTGAAGGTGTTGTGCGAGCTTTGCTGACTCAGCGTTCATTGTAGGTCTTGGATGGAAGGAAGATCACATCCACTGATGCACGCGGCTGTCCACACAACCCTTTGCATTGCCTTGTGGTTGAGGTCAGTACAGTTGCCACATTAAATGTGGAAACATCTTTTTTCTCCAGTTTTTGAATGTATTTCCTGTGATGGCGTTTTCCCAATAAATTAAGATTTGACATTACTTATTGTATACACAATAAAATCCTCAGTATTCATTTATCCATTTGTAACGGTGAGAGAAATGGGTATATTTGTGTTTTTTACACTCTCAGAGTTAAATTAACATGGAGGATTTGACTGTGTAGCATTAGAACTGACTGGGCTGTTTCAGCATGGTGAAGCCATGGAGAATGAATCCACTGGTGCTGCATGGCTTCAGTCTGGAAGTCTTCAGTGTTCCATTACCTCATCCCTGTTATTTGTTGTGCCATTCCTATTCTCTATTTTGTAATGAGTTGTTAATTACTTGCTCATTTTGATGGTTACAGAATAAGGAAGGTCATCACCACGTTAGCATATTCTGTATGTATGTATGCATGATGTATGTAAAGGACGGATATATTGTGACTTTACGACCATTATTATTATAAGAAATTAGGTTTTGCTATTAAATATTGGTATCCCTAATACCAATATTTTGCATTTTGCTTCTTGTACCTGTATAGTGACAAATAAACCTTCTTGAATCTTGTTTCTTCTAACGTGCTAATCCCTGATGTGTGTCTGTCCAGCGTAGAAACCTCGAAACCGGCTACATACCATTATGTTGTGCAAACATTGGCTGACAGCTGAGAAGAACCAAAAGGTCGTACAGAGTTTGTTAAATATAATGAATCACAGTCAAGACTCAAAAGTGTCTTTCTTATATGTTTTTGCTTTACATGGACCTCCTCTGGATTTTCTCTTCAAATAGAATCTTTCTGCCTCGCTCAACATCAAAGAGGGGAGAGGTGAACAGAAAGGCCAAGATGAACAAGATCAATGGACGAGTACCAGGAAATATGCACAGCATACAAATGGGGTTAAAAGGTCTCAATGTATACAGGGTGCATGTGCATGTACACATGTGTGTGTTTATTCACACACAAGCACATGTGTTGGCCTGTGATTTATCTTTGTGTTTTTGTGTTTTTATTTTCTTTCCTGGCTTCCCTCGCTCATTGTTTTAAGTGGAAAGAATGTAATGTTGGGTGTTCCCGATGGCACAGAGAACTTAACATGTTTAAAAAACATTTAAACTTCCACCAGAAGAAATATGTTGTTCCTCACATAGTCATATTGTAGCAGCAGATATAGCAATGACCCTGCCATCTTACCATCATCTGTTGACCACTGCTTGTTAAGAAACATGATTCTGGACACAAGAGAAATCTGCTTTTTTTATGTGTTATCGTAGCGTATGTGCAGACAAGTATCTGCATCTCTTCAGGGCCAGTCTACGATGATCATTCCCCTCAAGGTTCATGACAGGCCATCAATCCATTTTCAAGTTATTTTGTTTACAGGCAGACACACATACGCAGACATACAATGTGTGTACACAGACAGGACCGATTACAATACACTGGCAGGGTAATGACTGCATCAGAAGCAAAGTCAGTTGAACAGGAACCTAATACGAAACTTGCATGAAGACTAACCACAATGCACAGACAGAGAATCAGTGAGAGAGATAGAAAACCTAGCCAAAGTCCCACCAATCTGAAGACGATACCGAAACGAGATCTCCTCTTTCTGCTTGCTTCCATGACAACAGCAAAGAGGGGCCCCAGACCCCATGCCTTGAATGTAATGAATCATTGGCCCTGAAGAGCACATGCACATACTCACTCACTCCCTCACACGCAAGCACTGACATAAGCACACACAGACAGACACGTTGCAACACATGTGTATATATACATGCACACGCATGCACACATGCTTGTTTACACCAAGAGAGCAGTTTCCTTTCCTACGGCTGGCTAAAAGAAGTTAAAAGCATTCGTATCCATGACATGAGTACAGCAGCAGTAGGACCAGCTCCAGCTCTGACATGCTTGATTAATGACTGCATTGATTACTGGTTATTAGCCACACCTGGTTTACGTGTGTGTGTGTGTGTGTGTGTGTGTGTGTGTGTGTGTGTGTGTGTGCGCGCGCGTGTGTGTGTGTGTGTGTGTGTGTGTGTGTGTGTGTGTGTGTGTGTGTGTGTGTGTGTGTGTGTGCGCGCGCGCGCGCGCGTGTGTGTGTGTGTGTGTGTGTGTGTGTGTGTGTGTGTGTGTGTGTGTGTGTGTGTGTGTGTGTGTGCGCGTGTGTGCGTGTGTGCGTGCGTGCGCGCAAAGAGCGAGAAACTGAGTCTAGTATGCACCAAAATAGGTACTATGGGTGTGCTATGTTTTAATATTGTAGGTCTGTGTTTCGGAGCTCAGGGGGTGCTTGAAATTGAATGAGGCCATGTGTATAAGCCCAGACTCTGAACAAAAACATGTGATCCATTCAGTTTAGAGAAACAGAGTGATGTTTTAAAGCAACAGATTGAGCACACATGGAGGCAGTCGGTGACACCTCTTCAGCCAGACATAAGCTGGGAGACTACCTACATAGCGTGTAAATGTTGCATTTTGAAAATACTGGCCCTTGTAATGTACAGTGGCTGCAACAGGTGTTGTCAAATCGGTAAAAAGTAAGAAAGTCAAATTCCACACATGCTTGACAGATCTTAAATTATACTTGTGGTTGTTATGTGTACTTTAGCCTGTGGCAATGAGAATGCTTGAGAAAGCGCCTATTACATAAGTGTTTTTTTTCTTCAGTTTTCAATGAATTATGTGCTGGGATGATAAAGGTGGGGTTTACACAGGGGACTAGCATGGCAACAAGGATTTGTTTATCTCTGATGAATCAGTGTGATATGCCATGTGTTTCTGACCTATATTTACAAAGCTTCACTCAGATGAACGCACAGATGAGCACACACACGCAGGCATGCATGTGTATTGTATGCGTGTTCGTGTGCATGCGAACACACACACACACACACACACACACACACACACACACACACACACACACACACACACACACACACACACACACACACACACACACACACACACACACACACACACACACAGTTTACAAGGCCTGCACAAGGTCCATGCACCTAGGCTCCAAAGTAGCCTGATTGTGCGCCGCAAGTTCGAGTCCCGGTCACAGGGGTGGACTGGCCATTTGGCGTACCGGGCAAATGCCCGGTGGGCCGCGGGCCAGTGGGCCGCTGGGCCACCAAAAAAAAAAAAAAAAAAAAAATTATTTTCGCTCCCGTTTTAGGATTATTACGGTCATTTCACGGTCGCGTGGCCCAATTATTAGTTAAGTTAATGTTTGGGCTGAGATTCTTTCCAGCAGGGGCCTCAGTGCGGCTGCAGAGTTCATGTGCAGGGCTGGGCTGGGCTGAAATGGGCTGGGCTGAAACAGTGAAACGCCCCCCCCCCCCCCCCCCCCGTTGACAAAACGGCCCGGGGGGTGGTGGGCCGGTCCGAACCAAAATGCCAGGGCTGAATTTTGGTCCCAGTCCGGCCCTGCCCGGTCACGACGGCCATTGCTGCGTGTCACTTCCCATCTCTTTCCCCCTTTCCTGTCAGACTACTACCCAATAAAGGCATAAAAGCCCCCCCAAAAATTCTACGCACGCAGGCACACACACACACAGAGGATGTAGTGCTACAGACAATGCTACCAACATCAAAATACAAAGCAACAGTTAGTGGCACAATTAAGTTTTATTAGTTTGGTCATAAATTACGACGCATGATACATATTGACACGCCATGGTTAATCCAGTAAAACAAAATCACAGTCTAGGTGTCAGTAGGAGCCAGCATTCGTTTTCTTCTTGTAACCTTGTTGGTACACGTAGCCTCATTTACTCACTTTCTCTCTCTCCCCCTCTCCCCCTCTCCCCCCTCTCTCTCTCCCCCTCTCTCTCTCTCTCTCTTTATCCCCCTCTCTCTCTCTCTCTGTCCCACTCTCTCTCTCCCTTTCTGTTTCTGCCTCTCTCGTTCTTTCTCTCTCTTTGTATGTGTGTACATGCGTATGAGCACGCAGACACACACACACACACACACACACACACACACACACACACACACACACACACACACACACACACACACACACACACACACACACACAGGTTTTGTGTATAGGGGTATAGGTTTTGTCACTTTCATGTCATCTCTTTATTTTGCCTGCCCGGCCTAATTACTCGAACTACACCCTCCATCCAACCGCCATTTCCATCTATTTATCTGCTATCCTCTTCTTCATTCTTTCCTTTCATCCCCTTATCTTTCTCAGAAATCCTCCTCCATTTTGTGCAGATGGTGTTACAGTTTCGTCCAACCCTCTCATGTTCAAGTGTACAGTTTCTACCAGTGACCTCCGACCTCCAGGCTTACAGCATAGATTAGAAATAGAAACTCTGTGCACTCTGAACTCTGTGACAATTGAATTAGCCCTTGGGTTATCTTTAGCTTGGAATCCCCATCCTGCTTTAAATAAAGAAGAAAGTGGCCTGCACTCTCCTGTGCTTGCATTTGTGCATGCATGCATGCTTGTGTCTGTGGTTTTCACAATGCAGTGAATTCTATGAATGTTATTTAGCAAGTAGGGCCATGCTATTTTTCTTCTCTCACACCGAGGATATGTAGACATAATGGTTCAAATGGATTATTAGATCATTTTAATAGTACACTATTTACTTAAGAAGCGTTCCTTTCCCTCACACTTTTATGTTGGAGCACGTTGTCGTTTGTTGCTTACGTTTTGGTTTCTCCAACTTAATCACCAAATGTGGTTTTAATGGAGTCACATGGTGAGGAATGAGGATTGTTTTGATTAATAACCAAAGAGGGGGGAAACAACGACCCCTGGTGTTAAGATGTGTTATTGTAGACTGGAGGCCTTACATAATCGACAGCAGGCCATCTCTCCACAGCAGCTTGTCTCACTGAGTCTCGAATATAAATGAGATCACACTGAGTTCTGTAATTCTAACAACAACAACATCATAATTCTCTCCGTGTGTGTGTTCAGAACTTAGGGAATTCATTTTCTCTGTAGACCTGATTAATAAGCTGAATACAAAAAAGGAGCCCATTATGCAAATGTAGGCCTACCATTGGTGGAAGGAGTCACGTTGGAGTGTTTTGAAACTGTCCTCAGATGGCTCTTTATTATTTCAGCTGATGTGATTGTTTTGAAGGAATATATGTATAGATTACAACTCAAGAGTTTACTTGGAGCTGAGACATCATTTTGTCTGTAACTCACTTTTTTCTGAATCTCAATTGAACAAATGTGTTTGTTAGTTTGTTTTATTTATTGACATCAAAACATATGTACAGCATGTAATTGCACACGCAAGCCAAAAGCCCAAAAGCTTAGGCTATTTCCATTGTGGTCCTATAGATGTTGTGACATGGCCGGAAGAGACAATGTACTAAAAGAACAATGCATTCATAAAAACATTACATTGAATTAAAATGTATTACAATTAGGACCAGTTAGTATTCAAAAAGTTCTTTAAGGATGAAGTAAAGCTGGCAATTGTGCCAATTGATTGATGACTGCTGCAGAATATAGAAACGAGTCCTTTCCCATACAGATTTTATAAATCTGCACGGAAGATAGTACCTCTGGTGGAGTAGCTACAGTATGAAAGTCCCTAACCCTGGAAAAGTAATTAGATAATAATTTGGAAGCCTCGTTGTTTACAATCCTGTGAACCGTACACATTTTCATCAGTGAAACTTTCTCCTCCGCTCTGAGCCAACCAAGGCTACTGAAATGGGGTTGGAGGAGATGAGTTATGGGATGGAGCTTATGAATCAACCAATAACTAATTTATTTTGAGAGGTCTTTTTTAGGATCATAGGGATGCTATTAAACCAGGATGTGCAGGCGTAATCAAAATGACATTGGATGAGTGCCACTACTGCCAACATTGTCAGTGACAGTGCACTTCCGTAGATGAATGAGGATATACTGATTAGGATATTCTAAACAGATGATCACTTGTTTGAGACATTGTAGACTTGAACCTTTCCCATCCATAAGGTTCCAGTCTAATGTCTCTCAAACAAGTGATCATCTATTTAGAATATCCTCAGTACTTCCTCATTTAGGAGAGGCGTGGGTGGAGGTTGTTGTTGTTGTGTGTGTGTGTGTGTGTGTGTGTGTGTGTGTGTGTGTGTGTGTGTGTGTGTGTGTGTGTGTGTGTGTGTGTGTGTGTGTGTGTGTGTGTGTGGTGTGTGGTGTGTGCATGTGCGTGTGCACGTGTGCGTGCGTGTGCGCGCACGTGTGTGTGTAACAGACAGACAGACAGACAGACAGACAGACAGACAGACAGACAGACAGACAGACAGACAGACAGACAGACAGACAGACAGACAGACAGACAGACAGACAGACAGACAGACAGACAGACAGACAGACAGACAGAGGGAGGGAGAGGATGGGAGACAGATGAGGGAGGGGAGGTGAGCATTATGTTTTGACCTACTTACAACCCCATCCAGAGAGGAAACTTACTGCACAGCCTCAACCAGCCCCATGTCCTACACAGTCACATATATATATATCCATTAATGGTCATAAACATTCTTTGCCTGCTACAAAAGATCAGCAATCCTGTCTCTGTGTTATACTTTACTATAGCTAATTAAAGACTTTACGGGTGGCCGAAGGTCCTTGACATGCTTGTGCTCTTTTTTAAATTATTATTATTATCATCAATATTTAGAGAATGATTTTGTCTTTATTGTAATATATGCCAGTGTGAATAGTTGCCAATTGCAACAAGTACTAACAAAGCACTGTGCAGCCATAGATATTAACAGTGAGGTACAATGCAGTCAAATATCCTAAATGAGGAATTCAACCACATATATACAATTTCCTGCTAACAAACCCTCCAGTAAACATTATGAATGTCTCTGTGCGATTTAATGAAATCCAAGCCTGGATTCAATATACAGACAGATTAGATCTGAGTGACACTTTACCGTCTACTTCACCCGCCTCAGGATACATTATCTAAGAAACGTCTCTTTCCCCTTTCTCTCTCTCTCTCACACACACACACACACACACACACACACACACACACACACACACACACACACACACACACACACACACACACACACACACACACACACACACACACACACACACACACACACACACACACACATTATGAGATTAGACCCTGCGGTTTCTTTACCTTGGGTCTGGGCCTCTGAATAGGGTCACAGGGCTACTTCTAGGGGGTATCCACATGATAAAAATAATAATGTGTTTTGGTCCAAGGGTGAAAGGCTACATTTCTTACCCAGATCTCAGGATGAGAAAGCATAAGTCACTCCAGGCTAAAGATAAACGAAACGAAGTCGTTGATTTATACTTAACTGTGACAATTATAGCGCTCGCAAACTGACTGACCTTTCTCCCCAACATGAACAAATTTAACGTGTTGGATTGAATTAGAAAGATGGCGCAGCGTGCAGGCTCACATTGTCCTCAAACTACGTGAATGTTGTGCTGTGTTGTGTCCCCTCTAAAGGTCACACTTAACTAAACACAGGATCTATCACGGTAAGCTTGGCACAAATAACGTAAGAATTGCTTACATTGAGCAGTGTGTTAAATTCCCCATTACATAACAAACCATAAATAAGCAATTCTTAATTAGCGTGTGACCCGACACAAACCAGGAGCGAACGGTATGAATAATACATGGAACCTTGTCACACAAAAGCTTGGGTGACCGTGATAACGTCCTTTCTCGACTTTCAAAAGCACCCTGTATCATTTCCACAGTCTTGATATAACATGAAAATGCAGATTCTCTTGTTGCACTGCCGAATTTGTATGTAGACTGTGTTTGGCTTTTAAAATGTGGCGTTTCGTGAGATGTACAGAACCAAGGATGCAGGCTGACAAGACAACAAAGATGCTCCTGTGGTGACATTCCACAGACCTTGTGATTGTTCCTCATCTTGTGATCACAACTTGTGATCAGTTTTGCTATCTGTAGCTAATAGCATTAACATGAATGAAACACACACACACCCACCCACACACACACACACACACGCACGCACGCACGCACGCACGCACGCACGCACGCACGCACGCACGCACGCACGCACGCACGCACGCACGCACGCACGCACGCACGCACGCACGCACGCACGCACGCACGCACGCGCGCGCGCGCACGCACACACACACACACACACACACACACACACACACACACACACACACACACACACACACACACACACACACAGAAAGAGAGGGAAAATGCAACAAATAAGTATAGTAAAGAACAAAACCACACAGGGAAAGAGTAATGCAAGGAATGTCATTTAATTTAAAGGTGCAGTAATTTCTTTGTTAAAATAAGTGTTAAATAGCTGTATATTCTGATAGTAAGCATAGAGTGTTTGTTCAGTAACAGGGGTCTCCCTGTCTTTCCAAATCTTAAGTAAACAGAAAATGCATTTTCAGGTTGGGATACCAATTTGACCCTATCAAGAGAGAGAACGCATACAGGATACACAAGTGAAATTGGACGTGATGACACAAAGAAATTAGCAGACAAAATTGGAACTGGAACACTATAAAATTTAAGCTAATAAATGGGTCATCTCTCCTGAACGAAATTGGCAACTCACATAGCCTAAACATGTATATTTACTGTTTATTGAAGAGCTGGAGAGACGGGAAGACCCCTGTTATTCAAAAAACACTGAATGATTACTATGAGAATATGAGGAAGTGACAAATACATTCCTCTTCATTCTTGATTCTAATGTATATTTTCACTCTGATATGTGTGAGAGTTTGTGGGTTTTCCTTGGGCCTTTGCATGTCATGGAAAAAAGGTTCATTGCTTAACCCAATGCAATAATCAATTATACCAGAAATGGTAGATTACACAATGTTAGTTCCATGTTCTATGGTGAGTGTGGAACAGACATAGATGTAGATCAGAGATAAAAGCAATGTTATTTAGAAACAGTTCAAATGTAGTCTGATTTCACACAGACACACACACACACACACACACACACACACACACACACACACACACACACACACACACACACACACACACACACACACACACACACACACACACACACACACACACACACACACACACACACACACACACACACACACACACACACTGTACTGTACTGCCCTTCACCTAGCATTCTCCAGTTGTTCAATCACATTCAATCACTATCATCAGCCTCAAGCAGCACCGAAGAGCGAAGACACCATCTAAACTTATCTAAAGCAGGGGTGCACAAACATTTTCAGCAATGACCCAGCAATGTATTCATTTTTGTCACAACGCAACCCAATGTCGTATTTATTCATCAAAATGAATTGACAAATAATTGTTTCACTACAGAAAACAAAATATCTTTTTTATAATTTAAAGCTAAAGCAAAGGAATAAAGCATTTGTGCTGTCAAGAAAGTCAAAGCGATGGAGTTTTTCAGTGCAGTCAGGACAAACATGCAACATGTTTGTTACACACCAAAGCTTGAGCATTAAATACATTTAACACTACCGTGCCAGGCAGCAAATAAATAACATATGATTATAAAAAAGAAATGATTCAAGTACTTTATTATTTAGTATTATCTTTTCATTACATGGCTTATGTAATGAGCCATGTAACATTGTCATTCTAATGTTGCTGTCCCTCAACCTCAATTGATAACTCTCATAACCCAAGTTCACGAACCACTGTTTGTGCACCACTGATCTAAGTGACTAAATCTAATGGACAGGCGAATGGAAATTTCCGATACTGTCAATAGTAGGTCATGTTATCATCATGGTCGCTCCATTGCCATGCAGTGAATGGAGGGTGTGAACAAGTAGAGGAAATATAGGTCGTTCACACGAGAACTGCCTGACTGACACAAAAAGTTTAAATATGTTTTCTGCCCGACAGCAGCGATATGATTTGACTACAATAGATTGCAATAAAATAGCAGTACTAATTGAAATGATCACCAAGTGGAGGTCAAAAGAAGAGTTATAGACTTTGCTTTAATCAAGTAGCTAAGCTGGTTGATTATAATCAAATAAATTGATATTGATAGATGTATATGGACTATATGTGATTAGTGTAACTAACCATTTTGAACATGGTATCCCTACTTTGTCATTATAGTTTAAAAAAATCCCAAACAAATTTCTGTATTCTCTATATGCTCACAACAACACAACACATCGTGAGGCGATGTGTTGTGAGCTTGCAGATCACTATTTTCACTATTTTTGAAACAACCGTAAGCTATGGTACCAGATTGCCCCCGGAAGGGATTCCTTATACATCTGGGGCCCTTCACCTGTGTTAAGTCTGGTTGCCATAAAAGATTGTAATAGCATTGGTCTTCCGACACTCAGACGCCCATTATCACACCCTATGTTTACAGCTGAGCAACTGTACCTTGTCTTATGTTTCATGCTAATTTGACACCTGTTAAGAGTCCACAATGCAGTCACACTAGAGAAGGGCGTTGAATAGGGATAAAGTTGAGTATAAACAAAGAAAGTGGATGCTTGTCGCAAAGATGTTTTGTATCTGGCATTACGTTATCGTCAGTTCAATATCTCATTTTACTGTACAAGGTCACGACAACCCAGGAGATGCTGGTTGTCATCTTGACAATATCATAGACACATAATTGATGAAGGGCTGAATAGGAAAGTGATGATATAACATGGTATTTACATCCAACAGGATGTACTGTACTGTAGGAGACTGACAATAGATGCACGTATTGTACTCACATAAAGAAAGTCTTGTGTACACACACATCAAGATATAAGGTTGCAAGTTCATCTCACCTCAGTGATTTTCCTAAACACCTCCCATTTGATTCAAGCGTAGATCAGTAAATGGACCTTCATTTACTTTATGACCATAGCACACACACATACTATGCTGACTGTACCTGGTACTTGTGTGTGTGTGTATGTATGCTATATGTGTGGAAATTATGTATGTGCGTGTGTGCATGTGTGTGTGCATCGTGCAAATGCACACACGCATGAGTGGTTTAAAAATGATTGATGAAGACTATTTGTTCCCATGTTTAAGCACTTGTTTGAACATCAGCAGAAAATGTTACAGGTCAGAAGTAAAGTAATAGTAAATTAATTATTAATTAAGGTAGCCTATTCAATTATATTGTATGCATTGTATTCTTTTTTTGAAACAATATATTGTTTCAACCAATTGTTGCATCAACTAACATTTTTTATTTGATAACCTCTGCACATAGTATCTGATGTTTTGATTACTTTGACTTTTAATTATGTAACTTTGTAGATGGTTGAGGTGTCAGTCGATTGTAAAATTGTATGTCTGTATGCTTTTATGTTTGTATAATTTTGTGTGGAAGCTAACAGGGATCAGAATATTATGTGACACGACAATAAACCTTGAAGCTTATATAAATTTTAACAGCAACAAATTATTTAATAATGAAACCACATATCTCTTTCAGCGGGGCTGATATCTAGGTCAGTGGCTCTCAAACGTTTTTTTTTGTGTGTCAAGGACCCCCAAATGTAGTGTATTTGGCCGTGGACCCCCATCTGAAAAGATTTTGTGCCAGGGACCCCCAGAAGAGAAGATTTATGTATTGTATTGTTGACTATATATCTATATATAACATTTGTAAACACTTTCCCATAGACCAGTGGTTCTCAACCTTTTCAGGCCGCGACCCCCCAAAATAATCATATTTGAACTGGGGACCCCCCACTCTGACAAGCACTTGGAATTATAGGAGTGGAGGCATTACATTTTGTTCAATCTGGGAAAACCATCTGCAAGTCATTTGTTTTTTTCTTTGAATTTGCCTCTGGGGGCCCGTGTAGAGACCGGATGTCGGCCCGTTCACTCTCCTTCAGCCCTCCTCTTCCAGTGGTGCTCCTTTGTTTTCATTCTATAATAACAACAACTCTACACGTTGTAATGGGAGTTGCCGACAGATTCAGCTGCGGAAGAGCTCTGAATCTGTCTTGAGAGATTACATTTTGTTTGACTCGGTTCCACAGATATTGTAAATAAATAGCCAGTCTACAGGATTTTTGCCGCTTTCTTATATTATTTGACAATTTGGCCAATGTTTGACCAGTTTTTATAGAATAGTTTGTTGATTACTTTTGATGCAGTAATGGTCTTTTTTAATAATCATCCCATAATTCTACAAAGCTCTGTGGCTCTGTGCCTGCTGCGTGCGTCCCCAAAACTCTTCTGCCCGGTTCTCCTCAGTGGCTGGAGCAATTGATCTGTATTTGCACAAAGCCATTGATCATTACCATGTGCACTGAACGTTTTTCGCTTTCCCCGATTGTCAGCTGTTTATTAGCGTTTTTGTGTTTGCTGGCTCCCGGGTTAAGATTAAGGTAAAATACATCGTCTTGAGTGATCTGCGATGGATCAGTTGGGGCGTAATTTTCAATTACTCCAACCCTCATTGCAAACAGCACAGCAGCTCATCACAGGCAACTGTCCTGCTCCTGACACACTGACACACATGTGCTGGTAGACTTACAACAGAAAGTAATCCATAAAACTTTTCTTTGTCGGGGCATATGCAACCATGTGTGTGCATGTGTGTGTGCAGGCACATGTGTACATTGTGGAGGCTAACGTGTTGTTGACAATGTACTGCATCATGTAAACTGTTTATGTATTGCAACTCTGTGGAGAGCAGTTCTTTATAGGATTTGAAGACAACTTGAATTTGTTCAAATTATGTTTCCACTGAGGCCCAGGACAATGGGACAGACCTGGTTATAATGAATTTTAAATTGAACGGATGCGTCATTCATTCTGCACGAACCATAATAGACATGTGTAACAGCGGGGGTTCATTCCAAACTCTTTTCATCCCGCAACAACTTGATGACACACGTCCGCAATGCTGACCTCTGACCCAGGTCTCCATGGAGACGCCATGGTTGCCACACCAACCACCTCTGCCGGACAATGGCAGAAGCTGCTGCCAATCTCGGCTAATATATAACAGATAAACACCTTTGTGTGACCGAGGGGAAAGAAAGAATGAGGGCAATTTGCTTGGAAAATTGGGAGAAAGCGGTAAATGGTGGTGGCGGTGAAGAGGAGTGCAGAGCGAGTGCGAGCGGATGGACACGCATGTGAGTCGTGCTGCGCTGACCTTTTAACACGTGACCTGACCGATGTTCTCTCACTCTCTCTGTTTTACTTCTTTGTCGTGGACAAAGCTCATAATAGAGATGGTCGCCCAGGTTGTATAATAGATTATGTAAAATTGATTTGATTATGAAACACAAAAGGCACCCCCCCCCATCTAATCACCGAAGTCCCAACAGATGTGGATAACAAAAAAACAGCACTCCTCTTGCAGGAGATACTGAAAGGCAAACTTAGCTTTATGTGGTTTTATGTGTCCATGTGTACAGATTTGTGTGAATGATAATGCTGTATGTTGACTTTATATAAGCTGACTTTATTGTAAGCTCCTGGGGCAGAAGAGAAAACAGTATACATAATAACATTACTGGATGAAAATACTAATCTTCTGGTCCCTATGAAATAATAATGAGATGAATTTGAAATATGAGACACACTGACCAAGATCTTCCTTTAATTTATGAAAAAAACGTGTTTTTTATGTTACAATAGCTTTTGCACAGTAATATAATGGAGAGATGTTTTTGCTCATTAAAAACTCCCCAATGTGAAAAGCTTCCCATCGTGATGGTATAATATATTGTTTAATCAGAACTGTATTATAATGTCACTACTGCTTTTCAATACTTTGATATACAAATTTCTCTCTCCCTTCAGCCACCAGGTGTATCCAACATTCTGGGTGAAACTTTTGGAAGGAATCATCAAAGCCCATTCAACCAGTATCACAGTTTGAAAACACACAATTCTACAGTTAAATTAACAATCTGTATTTTACTGTGGACCAGGTTGGTCACAGGAAGGTGCAGGCAACTTCCATGCCAAGAAAAATCTGCCAAGTCAATGACAGCTGATGGCAGTTGCATGGAAGGGAATCATTCATTAGGGCAATGATTTCTTAAGACAGAAATCTTTGTATTTATTATTACAAAATAAAACAAAAATATTAAGGGTTTGTATAAAGTACACACTTCTACTTCAAATTCAGGTCAAAGGGAAATCCCCCCTAGGCCAATGGAGATATTAGGCTTCAGGTCTTCAGGCAGGACTACCTTTCTACATTAACCCTCTTTGACCCCCGCCACAGAAACATGATCCTGAACAAGCCCCCTGGAATCGAACCCCAGTCTCCTGCATAGGAAATTAAACACTGCTCAGTCAAAGGAGAATCCCCCTAGGCCAAGGGAGATACAGTATTAGGCTCCTGGGTTTCAGGCAGGCCTACTCTGTTATACTATGTTGGTAGTAGTTTCTTGTGACCCGCAACATGCCCAGTGCAGACCATAGGAATCAGTCTTGGAACATTTCTTATTGTATTTCATTTTTATCAACATTAATTTCACTGATATCTTATTTTTGATGGAGTTCTACAGTATGTAGAGAGTATGAGTCTCTTGGCTGGTCTTGTTCTCAGAATAAAAGGCACCTTAGCATAACATATGTGTGTGAGGATTTATAGGATTCATAAGATGCACTTTATCTATAATATACGGATGAAAGATTTCTAGAAAGGAAGTGATCACAGGCAGAGTTGGAAACAATTGACCCAAGACGACCTTTTACTCTAGCATGTTTGCACATACAGTAAGTAGCAAGTGGGCTCACCTTAAATGAACTGCAGAGTTATGCTATACTATGGGACCTGCCTATTAACCCACTAGCAGCAGCACTAGCCTATATTTGCATGTCAGTTCGATTTAGGTCAAGATCAGAACACAAGCATTTCTTTGTCCCACACTCTGTTTAAAACATGGAACTGCCATGGCATTTTCTTGTTTAATAATCATATTAAAATTATTGCCATTTCCTGTTACACAAGATGTATTTATGGTACACATTCTATAGATTGCAGATTCAAAATATATGGACTAATTCTTTATGGTCCCAAACATCGTGAAGCATCGTTGGACCACCTAATGCTGCTGCCAGGTTACAGACCAGGCCCAGGAGATCCTGTCACATAACCCCCATTCTGGCCTCGTTGCACTGGCTTCCAGTCGATTATAGAATACATTTTAACCACTTAAAGCCCATATGGTATACTGGAGTCCCTCTGGGCTCTCTACCAGTGTCTTTTCTGTTTTCTATTATTGTGGGGAAGGCTTTCACTGAAAATAGCCGATCGACAAGCTCACAATGCGACGCAATGCGTCGCATTGTGAGCTTGTCGATCTGTTATTTTCTGCGAAAGATTAAGATTCTTGTAATCACATGCAGAGCCCTCCATGGCCAGGTACCTCCATATCTATGTGACCTGCTCCAACCTTATGTGCCCAGAAGGTCTCTGAGATCCTCATCCCAAGCCCTGCTGGTTGTCCCTCGCACAAGATTAAAAACTATGCGAGTTCTTTTCTTTTTTACAATATCTTTTGCCCCCCCTAGGCCAAGGGAGATATTAGGCTTCAGGTCTTCAGGCAGGACTACCTTTCTACATTAACCCTCTTTGACCCCCGCCACAGAAACATGATCCTGAACAAGCCCCCTGGAATCGAACCCCAGTCTCCTGCATAGGAAATTAAACACTGCTCAGTCAAAGGAGAATCCCCCTAGGCCAAGGGAGATACATTATTAGGCTCCTGGGCCTCAGGCAGGCCTACTCTGTAATACTATGTTAGTAGTAGTTTCTTGTGACCATAGACCATAGGAATCAGTCTTGGAACATTTCTTATTGTATTTCATTTTATCAACATTAATTTAACTGATATCTTGATATCTTATCTTGATTGAGTTCTACATGTAGCGAGTATGAGTCTCTTGGCTGGTCTTGTTTTCAGAATAAAAGGCACCTTAGCATAACATATGTGTGTGAGGATTCCCTCAACAAAATACAGCATAAGATGCACTTTATCTATAACATACGGATGAAAGATTTCTAGAAAGGAAGTGATCACAGGCAGAGTTGGAAACAATTGACCCAAGACGACCTTTTACTCTAGCATGTTTGCACATACAGTAAGTAGCAAGTGGGTTCACCTTAAATGAACTGCAGAGTTATGCTGTACTATAGGACCTGCCTATTAACCCACAGGCAGCAGCACTAGCCTATATTTGCAAGTCAGTTCGATTTAGGTCAAGATCAGAACACAAGCATTTCTTTGTCCCATACTCTGTCTAAAACATGCCATGGCATTTTCATGTTTAAAAATCATATTTAAATGATTGTCATTTCCTGTCTGCACTGTTTACACAAGATGTACTTATGGTACACATTCTATAGACTGCAGATTCAAAATATATGGACTGTAATTCTTTATGGTCTAGGCCTGACCTCTAGTAGTCGAATAGTCGACTATTTAGTCGAGGGTGTCTGAGTCGACTGCCAATCTCTTAGTCGAATTATAAAAAATATATAAAAAACTAGAAAAAGTGCTCCTCGGAGCACAGGTCTCCGCCAGGTCAGGTACGTTATTGTGGCCTCCTGGTGGCGCTATAATAGGCCAATGTGAAAAGGGTGCCATTTATTCTTAGGTCTTTCACGGCAATCAGACACACACTGCATTCATGATTTGAGGCATTTTGTTCCAAAAATGTGTTTTGCTAAATTAGACCTGCTGGTGGCGCTATAACAGGCCAATGTGAAAAGGGTGGCATTTCTTCCTCTGCCTAGTGGGAATGTGCGTGTGAAAATTCACGGAAATCGCAAGCTGCGTGCATAGTTTGAGGCTTTTTGTTCAAAACGGACCAATCCTGCAAACTTTGGAAGCCAACCATAGGTAATGAGGATGGAATATGGGAAATCGGACAGATTTGTGTTGATCACATGACTATAGAGATACTGTGTACCGATTTGCATGACGTTTGGATAAAATCTGTAGGAGTAATGTAAAAAAAAGGGTTTTGCACAAATCGGCCTCCTGGTGGCGCTATAACAGGCCCATGTGAAAAAATTGGGGCAGAGGTTCTGAATTGGCATCCAGGGAGTGTGTGTGCACAGTTTCGGAGCGACCGGGCCAACGGTGCCAGAGATTAGCTGCTAACACACAGACAGGACACACGGACACACGGACGGACACACGGACGGACACACGGACGGACGGACAGGGGCGAAAACATACTCTCTCGCCATGCCTATCGGCCTGGCGGAGACAATAAATAATAATGTTTTATTTTATTTTATTTTTTTTATTATTCGACTGAGAGATTGGCCTAGTTTGTTATATTAATTAACTAATAGTTTGCCAAAAATAGGATACACACATCATGATTTATTGGGAGAAACCAATAGTTTATGTTAAATCAGACACTAAGCACCCCTACAGCCCAAATGGAATGTTCCTCTATTGCATAACATATTTTTTGCATGATTTGACTGAGAGATTGGCAGTCGAATCAGACTGATTCAACTGCCAATCTCAGTCGAATCATTGATTTGTTATTTTCTGCAAAAGATTAAGATTCTTGTAATCACATGCAGAGCCCTCCATGGCCAGGTACCTCTATGTGACCTGCTCCAACCTTATGTGCCCAGAAGGTCTCTGAGATCCTCATCCCAAGCCCTGCTGGTTGTCCCTCGCACAAGATTAAAAACTATGCACTTTTTTTATGTTACAATATCTTTTGCCCCCCCCTGGGCCAAGGGAGATATTAGGCTTCAGGTCTTCAGGCAGGACTACTCTGTTATACTATGTTAGTAGTAGTTTCTTGTGACCCACAGCATGCCCAGCGCAGACCATAGGAATCAGTCTTGGAACATTTTTTATTGTATTTAATTCTATCAACATTAATTTCACTGATATCTTATCTTGATTGAGTTCTACATGTAGCGAGTATGAGTCTCTTGGCTGGTCTTGTTTTCAGAATAAAAGGCACCTTAGCATAACATATGTGTGTGAGGATTCCCTCAACAAAATACAGCATAAGATGCACTTTATCTATAACATACGGATGAAAGATTTCTAGAAAGGAAGTGATCACAGGCAGAGTTGGAAACAATTGACCCAAGACGACCTTTTACTCTAGCATGTTTGCACATACAGTAAGTAGCAAGTGGGTTCACCTTAAATGAACTGCAGAGTTATGCTGTACTATAGGACCTGCCTATTAACCCACAGGCAGCAGCACTAGCCTATATTTGCAAGTCAGTTCGATTTAGGTCAAGATCAGAACACAAGCATTTCTTTGTCCCATACTCTGTCTAAAACATGCCATGGCATTTTCATGTTTAAAAATCATATTTAAATGATTGTCATTTCCTGTCTGCACTGTTTACACAAGATGTACTTATGGTACACATTCTATAGACTGCAGATTCAAAATATATGGACTGTAATTCTTTATGGTCTAGGCCTGACCTCTAGTAGTCGAATAGTCGACTATTTAGTCGAGGGTGTCTGAGTCGACTGCCAATCTCTTAGTCGAATTATAAAAAATATATAAAAAACTAGAAAAAGTGCTCCTCGGAGCACAGGTCTCCGCCAGGTCAGGTACGTTATTGTGGCCTCCTGGTGGCGCTATAATAGGCCAATGTGAAAAGGGTGCCATTTATTCTTAGGTCTTTCACGGCAATCAGACACACACTGCATTCATGATTTGAGGCATTTTGTTCCAAAAATGTGTTTTGCTAAATTAGACCTGCTGGTGGCGCTATAACAGGCCAATGTGAAAAGGGTGGCATTTCTTCCTCTGCCTAGTGGGAATGTGCGTGTGAAAATTCACGGAAATCGCAAGCTGCGTGCATAGTTTGAGGCTTTTTGTTCAAAACGGACCAATCCTGCAAACTTTGGAAGCCAACCATAGGTAATGAGGATGGAATATGGGAAATCGGACAGATTTGTGTTGATCACATGACTATAGAGATACTGTGTACCGATTTGCATGACGTTTGGATAAAATCTGTAGGAGTAATGTAAAAAAAAGGGTTTTGCACAAATCGGCCTCCTGGTGGCGCTATAACAGGCCCATGTGAAAAAATTGGGGCAGAGGTTCTGAATTGGCATCCAGGGAGTGTGTGTGCACAGTTTCGGAGCGACCGGGCCAACGGTGCCAGAGATTAGCTGCTAACACACAGACAGGACACACGGACACACGGACGGACACACGGACGGACACACGGACGGACGGACAGGGGCGAAAACATACTCTCTCGCCATGCCTATCGGCCTGGCGGAGACAATAAATAATAATGTTTTATTTTTTTTATTTTTTTTTATTATTCGACTGAGAGATTGGCCTAGTTTGTTATATTAATTAACTAATAGTTTGCCAAAAATAGGATACACACATCATGATTTATTGGGAGAAACCAATAGTTTATGTTAAATCAGACACTAAGCACCCCTACAGCCCAAATGGAATGTTCCTCTATTGCATAACATATTTTTTGCATGATTTGACTGAGAGATTGGCAGTCGAATCAGACTGATTCAACTGCCAATCTCAGTCGAATCATTGATTTGTTATTTTCTGCAAAAGATTAAGATTCTTGTAATCACATGCAGAGCCCTCCATGGCCAGGTACCTCTATGTGACCTGCTCCAACCTTATGTGCCCAGAAGGTCTCTGAGATCCTCATCCCAAGCCCTGCTGGTTGTCCCTCGCACAAGATTAAAAACTATGCACTTTTTTTATGTTACAATATCTTTTGCCCCCCCCTGGGCCAAGGGAGATATTAGGCTTCAGGTCTTCAGGCAGGACTACTCTGTTATACTATGTTAGTAGTAGTTTCTTGTGACCCACAGCATGCCCAGCGCAGACCATAGGAATCAGTCTTGGAACATTTTTTATTGTATTTAATTCTATCAACATTAATTTCACTGATATCTTATTTTTGATGGAGTTCTACAGTATGTAGCGAGTATGAATCTCTTGGCTGGTCTTGTTTTCAGAATAAAATGCACCTTAAGGCAGCATAACATATGTGTGTGAGGATTCCCTCAACAAAATACTGTATAAGATGCACTTTATCTATAACATATGGATGAAAGATTTCCAGAAAGGAAGTGATTACAGGCAGAGTTGGAAACAATTGACCCAAGGCGACCTTTTACTGTAACATGTTTGCACATACAGTAAGTAGCAAGTGGGTTCACCTTAAATGAACTGCAGAGTTATGCTGTACTATAGGACCTGCCTATTAACCCACATGTTCAGCCAGCAGCACTATAGCCTATATTTGCAAGTCAGTTCGATTTAGGTCAAGATCAGAACACAAGCATTTCTTTGTCCCACACTCTGTTTAAAACATGGAACTGCCATGGCATTTTCTTGTTTAATAGTTATATTAAAATGATTGCCATTTCCATGTCTGCACTGTTTACACAAGATGTATTTATGGTACACATTCTATAGATTGCAGATTAAAACAAAATATGTACTGTAATTCTTTATGGTACCAAACATAAAATGCAGCAACAAAGATAAGGTTACAATGTCAACAGAAAAGTGAGATCACTGATGATTGTGAAGCTCTCCTTACAGCTATACAGAAGAGCTCTTTTATCAATGCAGAGTGATTTTCATTTGATACCACACAACAGGTATCAAATATCGCTAATCAGTCATGGAACATTTTGATTGTGTTTTGTTTCACCAGATAAATTTCACTATCTTGATGGAGTTCTATATAGCCAGTTACTCTTGGATGGTCTAGTTTTCAGAATAAAAGGTACAGTAACATATCATCATATCTGTGTGAAGATTACTCAGCAAAATACAGTGATGCACTCTATTACTGTATTCACTGATAACACGTTTTCAGAAAGGAGCTGATTCCAGGCAGAGTTGGAAACAATTTACCCCAGACAACCTTTTACTGAGCATGATTGCACATACCGTAGCAAGCAAGTGGGCTCACCTTAAATGAACTGCTGAGATATAGGGAGGGACTGCTTGATAAGTCACATGTTCAGCACTAGCCTATATTTGCAAGTCGGGTCGATTCAGGTCAAAGTCAGAATACAAGCATTTCATACCCTGTTTAAAACATGGAACGGCTAAAGGCATTTCTAAGTTTAAGAATCACAAGATTAAAATGATTCCCATTTCCTGGCTGCGCTGTTTACAGAGGATGCACTGGTAAACATGTAATTCTTTATGGTATCAACACATCTCAGGCCATAATGTCAACAGAAACAATTAGATCTCTGATGTTTGTGAAGCTCACCCTTAGAGCTGTACAGAGGAGCTCTTTGATCCATGCATAAAGAGTGATTTTCATTTGATCCTACACAGCGGGACAGTATCAGTTAAGTGAATTACAAGGTCGGGCAATTGAGGGTAACTACAGAGCTTAATACATCTTTACTGCACACTGAACTGGACTGAACTGTCCTAGTTACTCATCTACTCATGTTGATGAGAGTGTGTGGAGGCACAGGAGAGGAATAGGGATGATTTAGGCTAACGCGGGGTTGTTGGAGGTCAGCACCATAATTATAAATACATTAGATTTAAGGTAAATGTACATATCCCCCCCTCCCCCCATGCACACAGATGTAAGGCATTGTGTAATTGTTATAGTATTTGCTATTTTTGCTGCAATGTTGAGGAGCCGAAACCCAAGAATTTCACTATTTTAACTTGTACTTGTATAATGAGATAAAAACAAATGTATCTTCAATTGTAAAGCATCGTTGGACCGCCTGCAACTGGTCCAGAATGCTGCTGCCAGGTTACTGACCAGGCCCAGGAAATCCTGTCACATAACCCCCATTCTGGCCTCCTTGCACTGGCTCCCAGTCGATTATAGAATACATTTTAAGATTCTTGTATAGCCCAGCCCTCCATGGCCAGGTACTATGTGACCTGCTCCAACCTTATGCACCCAGAAGGTCTCTGAGATCCTCATCCCAAGCCCTGCTGGTTGTCTGTCGCACAAAACTAAAGGTGATCCCTATAGGCTATGGAGCTCCCCTTGCACCTAAAAACTGTGGCCTCTGTCTTTAAAAGACTTTTAAAGACACACCTATTCAAACAGGCCTTTACATAGCCCTTTATGATTGCAGCTTTTGTTTTGGAACATTATCCGTATGGGGGCGGTCATAGCTGAGTGGTTAGTGAGCCCGCCTAGGGAGCCAGAGGCCCTGTTTGCCCCAGGTTCGATTCCAGGCCATGCCAGCATATGTGTCGATGAAATGAAATTTGTCCCTGAGCAAGACTCTTAACCCCTAATTGCTCACAGGTTCTCATTGGAAACAAGACCGCAAGGACTTTCATGAACGACCTGTTAAAAGGAATTATCCTTTATCCTGTATTGATTTCCTGAATTTCAAAGGCTGATTGGTTAAATGCAGATTGTTTTATTTTTGTCTTCTTATTTCATTATTGACATGTTTTGCTTTTATTGTTGAGAAGCACTTTGTGACTCTAAATGCTCTACAAATACATTTTACTTACTTACTTACTTAGCCTAAACTTTACTAAACCTAAACTTTACCATGTACCTCTTGAATAATCTGTATTAAAAAATAAGTAAAAAAGAAAGAAAGAAAAAAGTTCCCACCACAAAATATGTTTTTTTTCATCTGCCAAATCTTAAAGTATTAAGTTCATGGCCTTATAGAACGGTATTGTAATGTAATATAAAATTGGTGCGATGTGCCTATATTTGCCTATAATAACATGCCCAAAATATAGGCATGGGGTGAAAGTGGTAAAATACTATATTACTATACTATATTTTATATTGAACTTGATTAAGTTATGCCATTCACACAGCTGCCAAACCCAATGAAAGATGGAAGATGCAGCTGACCTTTGATGACCTGCAGCAGGGCCTTGGTGGGTCCTGTGATTCAGTAGGTCCGGTTCATTGCCTGTATGTAAACAAGTTCAGCTCAACTGTCTCTAAACTTCAGTGGTTAACCATGCCCTCTAGTGTTCAAGCTTCTTAGCATAGTTTTCTTCCTTGCTCCTAACTCCTACAGCAGTTGTTCCCAAAACTTTTAGCTCAAGACCCAAAAGAGAATTTAGACGTTTGCCCGGGACACAAACTGGTGAAAATAGCAGATCTACAAGCTCACAACGTGTTGCTTCATGCCGCATTGCGAGCTTGTGGATCTGCTATTTTCACTCATTCTTAAACGTTTTTTCCCCCCCAAATGTATTTATGGAAATTAATAGATTTTTTAATTTTATTTATGAAATACTTTTGAAAAATATTGGAATTGTTTTTAACTGATGAAAAGTTGTGACTTTTTTTGTTTAAACTTTTTTTGTAAATCTTTTGAAATATATATGTCACAGGGAAAATGGCATTCCAGGGAAATTGACAGGGGAGCGCTTGTTTTATAGGCACAGGGCGGTGCTGCGAGGCGGGGCTTTGATGCGAGGACGACGACCACAACAACAACATACTAACCAGGAAGCTACGCTAGGGGAACGCTGAAAATAAAATGGATAATATGAGAGAAATACTCAAGTAAAGTACGAATACCTCAAAATTGTACTTGAGTAAATCTACTTTGTTACTTTGCACCACTAGTACAAGCCTCAGTGGCGCACTTCGATAATCATTGGACTCCCCACCCACTACCACTGGAAGCCGGGGTTTGACTCCAGCTTGGGACATTACTTTTTCAAACAACCGCGGACTACTTTTTTTTCGCTGATAAAGTATAGTTTTGGACCATGACGGAAGGCGCTCCGACTTAGCAGACCTTGAGGCCGAGGAGTCGCGCCCGAGCGCCTCCAGGCGCGAGTGCCCGCGACGACCGGCCGATGGTCTGCTAGTCGACTTAAGCGCCGTCCGAGTTATGTACCGATAGGCACAGAATCGTAAATGATGTTGTGTGGGGACTGCGTTTGCCCCAAGTGCCACTCACTGCACTAACATAGCCAGCCAGGCCCGCCCCCTGGAGTGTGTGTGTGTGTGTGTGTGTGTGTGTGTGTGTGTGTGTATGTGTGTGTGTACACGCGCGCGTGTGCGCATGCGTGTGTGCGTGCTGGTTTGTGCATGCGTGCGTGTGTGGTGTGGGGCTCATGTCTGGCTTGCATTGCCCTCTAGCGTTGATTCTACAGAATTGCATGAGGGGCATGAAAACAAGCGTACCCCTTTCAATTTCCCTGGAATGCCATTTTCCCTGTAACATATATATATATGAAAAAAAATCAAAATTATGTAAGAAACGAAAAAAGTGGATATTTATTCACGACCCATAAAAATTGGTCCGTGACCCAAACATGGGTCCCGATCCACTGTTTGGGAAACAGTGTTCTACAGTACCCTGCCAGATGTCCATTAA
Source organism: Gymnoscopelus braueri (assembly GCF_963280865.1). Taxonomy (NCBI): domain Eukaryota; kingdom Metazoa; phylum Chordata; class Actinopteri; order Myctophiformes; family Myctophidae; genus Gymnoscopelus; species Gymnoscopelus braueri. The sequence goes on along the minus strand of NC_137607.1, from coordinate 54,649,471 downwards.
AGTAAAGCAAGACATACAGACAGGCTAATGACAAATAACAAAAACTCAAAATCTAAAAGCAACTGGAAGTAAAACAAATAAAATCATATTAATGCACCTATTCATTTGTTGTTTTCTTTGGCTCGGGCCCTGTGAGGAATGATGATGATATGGCGTGACATGGTTATGGATAGTAATGCCAGTGCCAGCCTGCCAGGACATTATATTGATCATGTAATCAGATAGTCTTTTACTGGATGCGTTGATGTCAGGATTACTGTACATCTGCCCCTCCCATGTGACTAGGCTTTCAGCATCAGTGAGTGTGTGTGTGTGTGTGTGTGTGTGTGTGTGTGTGTGTGTGTGTGTGTGTGTGTGTGTGTGTGTGTGTGTGTGTGTGTGTGTGTGTGTGTGTGTGTGTGTGTGTGTGTGTGTGTGTGTGTGTGTGACATGTGCGTGCGCGTGTGTGCGACTGTGCGTGTGTGTGCGTGTGTGTGTGTGTGTGCGTTTGAGAGAGAGAGAGAAAGGGAGAGAGAGAGAGAAATAAACAGAGGAAATGAATACGGCACACGCATGTTTATGTATTAGTCTGTTTATGTGTATTTACCAGTTGATGACTGAGTGACCTCATATACTATGCCTGAGAGCAAACAGACAGAGGATTAAATGCTGTGACCTTTCCAACTCTCTCTCTCTCTCTCTCTCTATCTCCCCCCCCCTGCCTGATGAATATAGCTGCTCCAGGGCTCTCAAATTACACTCATATACTGTATGCTCTTATATTATATTCAGATGTGTGGTGTTTTTGTACACGCCTCCTTAATGAATGCACAGGATAAGATGCACAGAGAATGTTAACACTGGGATAGGGGGAGAGAGGGGCTGTGGGCTAACGTTGGGTGGAGCTCAGCTGTGCGCTGAGTCAAATCAGGGAGAGTACCCGCTGGCACTGTTTCAGCCTTTTCATTAAATCAGATTCATCAACATGAATGTGTGTGTGTGTGTGTGTGTGTGTGTGTGTGTGTGTGTGTGTGTGTGTGTGTGTGTGTGTGTGTGTGTGTGTGTGTGTGTGTGTGTGTGTGTGTGTGTGTGTGTGTGTGTGTGTGTGTGAGAGAGAGAGAGAGAGAGAGAGAGAGAGAGAGAGAGAGAGAGAGAGAGAGAGAGAGAGAGAGAGAGAAGAGAAGAGAAGAGAAGAGAAGAGAAGAGAAGAGAAGAGAAGAGAAGAGAAGAGAAAGATGGAGAGAAGGGGAGATGGGGAGATGGAGAGTGATCTGGGGCTTGGCTGATTGATCTGATTTATGGCAACAAGCCATGACTAGAACTGACACTGAGGAGAGCAGCAGTGATGGGAGGACAGATGGAGAGATGGAGGGATGCAGGGATGCAGGAATAGAGGGATGATGGGAGGGAAGGAGGGAAGGAGGGTTGTAGGGTTCGACAGCCCAGAGCCGCTACACGTACGTTCCAGGAAGATGTTATCTCCTCCCCTTTTCTCTCACTTATCTGATAGCTAGGTGTAAACAAAGTGTCAACTGTGAATAAAGAAAATATAAAGCTGGCATGCACAGTCACCATATAGCCTACGTCTACGAAAGAGGTTGAATATGGATGATGCCAAGGTTTTTATGGATGAGTGAGTGTGCAGTGTGGAAACAACAGCCACTACTCACTATACTACCACCTCCTCCTCCATTGTCGTCCTTCTCCTCCTCCTCTTTCAGTAGCTCCTCTGTCATATAGCTGCAGCAGTGCAGGGCTGCTTTTTAGACCCATAAAATATCAGGGAATGATAGACTTTGACAGGCTCTTGCAGTCAACAGATGTGAAATAGGCTCCCCAAGAGATTAAATTGGGACAGAGAAACAAGAGAGCAAGAGAGATGCAATATGAGAGAGAGAGAGAGAGAGAGAGAGAGAGAGAGAGAGAGAGAGAGAGAGAGAGAGAGAGAGAGAGAGAGAGAGAGAGAGATTGTGATTGTGATTGAGAGATTGTAAGGAGGGAAAGAGAAAGATGTGTTTATCGGAGATAAGAGATGTGTTTATCTGATCATGCAGAGTTGCAGACATTTGTATCCTGACTTTTTTTTTTCTTGCCACCACTAGGTCAAAAGCTCTCTCTATTGAACACTATTGGTACTACAATACTATACAGTTGCAGTTTAATAATGTATTCAAGTCACATTTTTTTCATTTCATCCTACACTTTGGCGTGGTTTCTGAATTGTGTGCAGTTGCACTGCATGTCAGTATCATGGTCAGTATCACGTCAGTATCATGTCAGTATCATGGTCGGTATCATGGTCAGTATCATGTCAGTATTATGGTCAGTATCATGTCAGTATTATGGTCAGTATCATGGTCAGTATCATGTCAGTATTATGGTCAGTATCATGTCAGTATCACGTCAGTATCATGTCAGTATCATGGTCAGTATCATGGTCAGTATCATGTCAGTATCATGGTCAGTATCATGTCAGTATTATGGTCAGTATCATGTCAGTATTATGGTCAGTATCATGTCAGTATTATGGTCAGTATTATGGTCAGTATTATGGTCAGTATCATGTCAGTATCATGGTCAGTATCATGTCAGTATTATGGTCAGTATTATGGTCAGTATTATGGTCAGTATCATGTCAGTATTATGGTCAGTATCATGTCAGTATCATGTCAGTATTATGGTCAGTATCATGTCAGTATTATGGTCAGTATCATGTCAGTATCATGTCAGTATCATGGTCAGTATCATGTCAGTATTATGGTCAGTATCATGTCAGTATCATGTCAGTATCATGTCAGTATCATTGGTCAGTATCATGGTCAGTATCATGTCAGTATCATGTCAGTATCATGTCAGTATCATGTCAGTATTATGGTCAGTATCATGTCAGTATCATGTCAGTATCATGGTCAGTATCATGGTCAGTAGCCTATCATGTCAGTATCATGGTTAGTATCATGTCAGTATCATGGTTAGTATCATGTCAGTATCATGGTCAGTATCATGGTCAGTAGCCTATCATGTCAGTATCATGGTTAGTATCATGTCAGTATCATGGTTAGTATCATGTCCAGTGTTGGAATAGTTACTACAACATAGTAATATGTTACTTATTACATATTACTTGTTTAAAAAGTAATGTAGTTACTTTACTTATTACTCCCTGCCAAAAGTAACTAGTTACTTATTACTTAGTTACTTTTTTTTTCTCGCCCCCAGTAATTGCATCCTTTCTCCCCAAAAGTCTGACTTTGCATTTTCAACATTAGCAGTTGTTTTTTTTCTCTTTTCTGCAGCCTACATTGTAAAATCCTCATTGTTGATTTAACTCTGAAAAGTGTTCTGTACACATGACGGGTCCATTTGGTTCCATTTGTACACTCATTTCAATTATATTAACACTAAGACTTTTACTGTGTATGAATTCATAACTTACAGACTAAATGAAAACCATTTGACTATGAATTGAATACTAAGGACCTCAATGGAAACAAGACCGCAAGGACTTGTATTTTAAATGTATTTCATGTATTTTTTGCCTAAAAAAATATTCAAATTCAAACACCTGGGCTCAAACAGATAATGACTCATCATGAGACACAATCTTTGAACAACTTCTGTTGTTTATTAAACAAAATGTATTCTAATAAAATACAAACATAAAAAGGCTCCCATAGCAACACATATCATCGTGGCAGAATGTAGGAGCAAATGCAAGTAAAAATAAATCAATCATTCTGTATGACTGCTTTAGTTGTATTTAAGCATATTAAATTTAGTATTAAATTTACCCCAAATTTAGCCAGTATTTAAGCTGAATTTAAGCATATTACTAAGCGGAGGAAAAGAAACTAAAGCAGTCATACAGCAGTAGCGGCGAGTAGCCAGGCCACAGTGACCTCTGTGTGTGTGTGTGTGTGTGTGTGTGTGTGTGTGTGTGTGTGTGTGTGTGTGTGTGTGTGTGTGTGTGTGTGTGTGTGTGTGTGTGTGTGTGTGTGTGTGTGTGTGTGTGTGTGTGCGCCACAGTCAGTGACCTATATATATATATATATATTGAAAATAGCCAACCTACAAGCTTACGGCGCGTCTTCATTTGTTAACAAGTCGCTTATAATAAGCAGACATGGCAACACTGTTTGATCCGGTTTAAGGCCCGCCCTTCCGCAGCTGATAATTCACACATAGACAAGTGCGCAACGTTTCCGTATCCGCTCTAGACCGGATCAGCAAGCAGCCTGCATAGCAACTGGATCCCAACCAGTCTACCATTATATCAATTGACCAAAAACAACACAGGATCAAATAAACACACTCAAACCCAGAGTACCACCAAGGCTCGTGAAAAAAAAGTAATAAATTACTTTTTGAAAAAAAGTAAAGGTAATAATATTACTCAAAACGTGAAAGTAATTAGTTACGTTACTAGTTACTGGGAAAAAGTAATAATATTACTTTAAGTTACATATTACTTTAGTTACTTTCCAACACTGATCATGTCAGTATTATGGTCAGTATCATGGTCAGTATCATGGTCAGTAGCCTATCATGTCAGTATCATGGTTAGTATCATGTCAGTATCATGGTTAGTATCATGTCAGTATCATGGTCAGTATCATGGTCAGTATCATGTCAGTATTATGGTCAGTATCATGTCAGTATCATGTCAGTATCATGGTCAGTATCATGTCAGTATTATGGTCAGTATCATGTCAGTATCATGTCATTATCATGGTTAGTATCATGGTCAGTAGCCTATCATGTCAGTATCATGGTTAGTATCATGTCAGTATCATGGTTAGTATCATGTCAGTATCATGGTCAGTATCATGTCAGTATTATGGTCAGTATCATGTCAGTATCATGACATTATCATGGTTAGTATCATGGTCAGTAGCCTATCATGTCAGTATCATGGTTAGTATCATGTCAGTATCATGGTCAGTATCATGTCAGTATCATGGTTTGTATATCATGTCAAAGGGTTGTGACAGGGTCCGACATCCCTTTGACAGGGATTTCAGGCCCTTTCACTTTAGACCCCTCTCACAGTCCTGTCACAGGGCCTGCATCCCTCGTAACATGTTACCATGTTACAAAAAAGGTTGATAAACACTGATCTAAGGGGTCTTCAACAGGGGGTCCTTAGAGGTACTACTGGAGGTCACTAACTTTGTATTTGATAGGAAAGTCCCCCCCCCCCACCCCCAGCAAACTAACAAACATATTAACCTGAATCCAACATAACATTAGCAAAGATGTAAACAAACTAACAAACAGCATTTTAATTTACACAACACTGATGATAGTGTCAACTAAATCTATGAAGCCATCAAAGCTGAAACACCTGTGGAATACGTCCATGCTAGTATCAAATCTTTTAACTGTCAACAACACACATACACATAGAGGAGACAATCAGCTAAATGTGGTGAGCTTGCTTTTAAAGGCTTTCTCAAAAAAAAAGAAAAAACGTTTAATACGGAACACAACATATAGTGGGTGGGGTCCCTATACTCTCTCTCTCTCTCTCTCTCTCTCTCTCTCTCTCTCTCTGTCTCATACCTATGGAGTCCTTCGTCGGAAATCATTGGTTCTCAATGTGGGGTCCAGGGACCCCCATGGGTCATTGAGGGGATTCCAGGGGGTCCCCAGCTAAATGATTGATAATCTTTGTAATTATTACATGAGTATATGAGTAAATACAACTGGATCATTTACAAGAAAGGCCATTTTGACAAGTGTTTCATTGTTATCTCTACAGTACATTGACAGTAAAATAATTCTGGACCAAATTACACATGTCAGGTTAAATCATGTCTAGCAATAGTAGTTGGATTGTGAAGGTGTACCTTGTTTTGGCTGGTAGTGTGTGCCCTCTGCTGGCAAGCTGAGGGACTGCTGGTTTTTGTCACGTTACAGTTCAGCTTCCCATATTGGCAGAGCAGTGTCAGCTGTCCTGAGAAGTGATGTTGTACCGTAGTTATCTTGAGCAATGCCTATAACATGTTAATGTGAGCTAGGGCATTCACAACTAATGATTTTTACTAGTCGACTCATTTGACCACGTACTAGTCGACTAGTCGAAATTTACATTACAAAAAATTACAAAAAAAATGTTTTAATGCCATCCTACTACTATATTACTATTATTATTATCCTCCTGCCCTTATTTTTTATGGCGTTTTAAGGGAAGCGCTTCTGGCACAGCAGCACAGCACCACAGCAGCGTCTCCAAGGATCCCCATTGCCCAATAATAGGCTTTTTTTGGGCATACTTTTGACCCCCTTTTGATAAAAAATAAAGTCAGGAGGATAATAATAATAGTAAGATGGGGCATTACTATGGCATTAAAACATTTTTTTTTTCAACTATTCGACTAGTACCAACAAAGTCGACTAGTGGTTATACTCGTCGACTAGTCGACTAGTCGACTAGTTGGTGAAAGCCCTAATGTGAGCTTACATCTTAATTGGTTTTCTTACATGACGCATCTTGAACAATACCTACGTCACCAATGACGAGTTAAGATGCTACCATGAGCTTTGTGTTGTAATGTTTCTGAGCTGTGATTGGCACCCAGCAGTGTCAGCTGAACTGTGTAGTTCACTGTGATTGGTCTACTTTGGTGGGGACAGTGATTGATGTAGCTGCATCAGCTGAGCTACGCAGTTATAAGTTGGCTGTGATTGGTCTACTTTTGTGGGGACTGTGATTGATGTAGCGGCATCAGCTGAGCTATGTAGTTTTAAGTTGGCTGTGATTGGTCTTCCTTCCTTTGGAGATACAGACATTGTACTAATTGGTAGTGTAGTACAACGAATTTCACCCAGTGTTTTTACACCTGTAAACCTGTGATGTGAAAATAAAGTTCTGATTCTGATTCTATACATAAGTAATTAAAGTAACTAACACAGAGTTAGAATGAATACACATATAAAAAGCATT